>NC_089852.1:15923706-16257706 GCF_036373705.1 Amia ocellicauda
CTAAGAAGGTATTTAAATTTTGTTGTAAAAATGCCACTTCCGGTTCGTGCTGTAGTTCCCTTGCGCGCTGCCTTATTTCCCGGCATCCTCTAGCTTCTCTCTCTTCCTCTGTGCTGTCTTCAGGGAAGGCAGTCACACTGACGGTGAGTTAAACAAATCGACAATCATCCTTGAAATTAAGCATTTATTCATCATCGAGTGCACTTGTATATTTTGTAAACATTATGTTGTGCCAATATTGGAGTGTATTTTTGCCACAATTCAATCTTTAATATTGATTTAGAATGGGTGATTAATGGAGAACCCCGTCGGCCCTGTCCGCGTCACTTCCATGTAATGGTTCATTTTGCGTGGTTTAAAATGTCTTCTTGAGTCTAGTAGATTCTTTAGGGAAAAATACAATGCATGACATGTATGCATTATTTTAAATGTAGTAATTTTCTTTGATTTAGGCCTGCTCAACGTAGCGCAGTTCGGTGACGGGATTTATCTGCTGCATGTGTATACCGGCTCTCCGCTGTTTCCCTGTCTTGTTTTATTTTACAGTATGCCACGTGTTGCAAATATGAATATATATTTAAAAGCAAATGTATACTGCAAATGTGGATGTGTTGCTAATCGTTCACCCGATATAGTCCCGACAGCTGTGTTCAATTGAGAGTGCTTTGTTTTTACTTAACTAATATCCTGAATATACTTTGTTCTAAATGAAACTGGTCTTACAGAGTTATAATGGAGATTTTTATTTATTTATTTTTTTACATCCCATCACACTCACATGGGATATTTGGTTGAGCTGTAACGTATGCGTGTTTGTCCCTTCCTGATGACATCACGGCGACGACAGCATGTGCTGGCTAGGAATTGAGTTTCAGGCCTTCAGTGGCTGATTAGTCTCAGGAACTCTATTGATACAAGATTTCATGTTGCAGGCACCATGCCAGCCCTAAGACCATTAATCAAGCCTAGGATCGTCAAGAAGCGGACAAAGAAGTTCATCCGCCATCAGTCAGATCGCTATGTCAAGATTAAGGTAAGCTTATCTATTGCAGGTTTAACTTGATTTACACGAATTTGGGCATTATTACGTGCATGTTCACAAATCATGAAATAGTTGGCTGTAGCAAAGTAGTAGTAGTGGAAAGCCTCTTAATAGATGATTCATAAGAATAATATTTTAAAGTGTTTATGGTTGGCACGTGTGAATTTATTTTCTAGAAAGGTAAGAGCTGTAACCTCATGGGTCTTTTTATATATACACTGATTATCATGTATTCAGCATGTTTTTTTTAGACTAAATATGTAATTCTGCAATATTCATAAAATACTAAATTTTGTGATACTTGTGACATGAATGTATTAATTGAACTCAGGTTGAAATTGGAGCTCACAACAATCCTAACTTTACTGATTTATTTTTATTTTAGAAAAACTGGCGTAAACCCAGGGGTATTGACAACAGAGTCCGCAGGCGATTCAAGGGCCAGATTCTGATGCCAAACATCGGTTATGGTAGCAACAAGAAGACAAAACACATGCTGCCATCTGGGTTCAGGAAGTTCTTAGTCCACAACATCAAGGAGCTGGAAGTTCTCATGATGAGCAACAAGTAAGAATTTAGTTAGAAATATTCAGGGAGACCAGTTGCTCACATCTGTTAGTAATCAACCTGTTGGGTAGATAACCAGCCATTTTACAGAAATGTCCTGTTAAAAGCACATTGCATGTAGTTGCACTAAGAGATCTGACTAATTTGTAGCAAAACAAACCTTAATCAAATCTGCTCCTTTTAGGAGCTTTCTTTTAAAATAGAAATTACTTCCACTTCTGTTGGGCCATTCTTAAACACATTTGGATGTTTAAAATGTGGAGACCGATTGCAGTGAAGTCGGCACTATAAAGCTTTGCTTGCCTCCTCTTCTCACTCTTGGAGAGTCTACCATACTCTTTTCAGGTATAGAAAGAGGAGGGAGAGCACAGCAGTGGAAATACCCATTCCTTCTCTAGCTCCTTTCATAGCCAGGAGAAGGAAGATAGCCTGCAACAGGCAGATAGGATTTACTGCAGTCAGGTCTATTGGCCAGCAATGTGGTGCAGAACATGTCTGAATTGTATGTTCATACCTTAGCATGAATGTACTTTACATAGTGCTTTGTTCTATTTATTATGGGATCAGTCTTTCAGGTTTAAAATTTTAGCTGTAGTCCCTTAATTTTAGAATGCAAAATACATGGTTTAAAGATGTCTTCTCTTTGTGGTTTAACAGATTTTTTCCAGTTTATTCTGAGTTGTCTGGTCTGTGCCTGAAGCAACAGTAGGGAATTTTCCACAGCAATTAAACTGCTTACATTTTCCCTTGTATAATTCATATACAGATTATGATTTTTTTTCCAATTCCCAAAATAGGTGTGATTACAGATCTTATTTTCTTAAATTAGTATTTTGCAAAGTTAATTGTTTGCATAGAGATAATCCCAAGTATTTTTTAAGTACAATGGTCTGAATGTAAACCAGGTGTTTTAAGTGGGGAATTGACAATTTTATTCTATTCTGTAGGACCCACTGTGCAGAAATCGCCCACAATGTCTCTTCCAAGAACAGGAAGATCATTGTGGAGAGAGCAGCACAGCTTGCCATCAAGATTACCAATCCCAATGCCAGACTGCGCAGCGAAGAGAATGAGTAAACTGGGCTTCTGGTGTGCACTTTGAACTGTCTGTTGAATAAAAATGTAAAAACTCAAATCACTAGCCCCTTTCATTTATTGTAATGGTTCCTAATTTTATGCTTTGGACATTAATCTGAAATACACATTTGAGTCAAAGGTGCTTTTTGGGTAGGGTGGGATACTTAATTCTACATTTAATTTAATGTGTTGGTCAGAATTTAATGATTTGACAAGGTTTATTTGTATTTTTACAGGCAGTATTGTTCTGACAGGAATAGCAACACAATTTTACAGGCTTTCTCATTTGCAGGTTTTTATGGATGGTAGGTGCTTGTATACCCTGGATTATTGCCAGTAAAATGATAAATGGAAAGTAAAGGATGCACAGAACATGGTTGAAATGACTATATATCTGAATACCTGCAGTGCTTCACTCCATTTTATTTAACCTTATGCTGCATTTCAAAAAAGTGCACAAACATCTGCCAAAGCTTTATAAACCCCTTTAGACCCTGGGAGAGGGTGGTACAGCCCTGGGCATGGAGAGATGGAGACTGGTCTGGTTTTCATTAGAGCGGTGCTCTTTTGTAAGTTTGAAGAGTTATTTTATCACTTTTATTAATTTGTATTGCATTTCTTAATTTGACCATTTAAAGCATTGCTGTCCCCCATCCAGTATGTTTTGTCAGTTAGCCTAAATCATTTATTTTGAAAGACTGGGAGCACATGGAAGTTATTGATCAATTAAACCACTTGTTCTGTAAAGGGTAATTTAGTGCTGTAAAGGATAATGTTCTTTATATAAAATCTAAATTTTACAAACTGCTTAATTGTTCCAGGTGTTAAGAAATTGATTAAAGGTTACTGATCAACCCAGAGAGGGGCTCCTAAGGACTGGGTTTACACAGCACTGATTCAAAGCTACCCCTAGCACCTGCAGAACTCAGCCTCTAGGACCTGATGTGGATTAGGTACCCTTAGCTGGTGTCCATGGTTTCTGTGGGGCTGGAGGAGGTGGCGTCTCTCTGAATGCTCTCAAAGATGGAGGCGATCTCGGAGCTGGCTCTGATCTGGGCCGTGAACTCGGACATGATGTGGCTTTTCTCCACCTCACTGATGGACAGCAGGGCAGCAACAGCCCGCATTGCTGAGCGTTTCAACTCGTCCTGCTTCTCAAACTCCTGCTTCACTGATCCAGCCTTCACCTGCACCGCAACACGCACATAGGTGGGTTAAAAGCTGTACATTTCAGCACAAAGGTAGTACAGGGCACAATAGATAAGGGTGAAAAGTAGGAAGCAGTTCTTCACACAGTCACAGGACAAACATTCATTTTCTTAACCTGTATTATAAATACTGTATCTGTAATGGAAACACTTAAGCACTGCTATAGACATATCAGAAGATATTTCTTTATATGCTAGTACTGCTTATTTGTCCAAGCTAAAAATCCCATATTCCATTGTCTGCACCATATTACACAATGCTTTCCAATTAGACTTCATAGGTATAATGAAGTGTGTGGATATCCATCAGTGACAATCTTGTTGCTTTAAGTGAACAATTCCATTAAGGAGCACTGAGTCATTCCCAAAGGGGCTTTTACATTCCCATACACTAGTGTCAGCTCATACCTTAGTGGTACAGGTGGCTCTCAAGGGCTCCACCAGTTGATCCAGTCGTTGAATTACAACATTGGGACATAGGGATGAGAGTCGGGCCACCATGATGAATGTCAGCATCTAGACAAAAGGTAGAGGTTAAAAAACTGAATACAGTGGCCTGCAAATTGATCTATACCCTTTATAAATTGTAACAAAAATTATTTATCTAAGTTCACAGCAATATGATTATAAATAATGGCATGTTTTTTAGATTACACACATGCATACACACTTAATATAAAAATAGATAGTAGATCTATCTTACACTGATGAAGAAGCAAACCTTATATGATGGATTTACGTCAGTTTTGTTTAATTTTGATGCAGATGTTTTCGCAATTAAAATCTAAATTCGACTTTAAATAAGAAAATATCATCATGGCATGCTATCATGTTGTCTGTGTACTGAGGATCAAATACAGAGAGGGTTAAGGATCAGGAAACGCCTACGTCTGGAGCCAAAGATCCTGAGTGCCTTTGAAAATGGGAGGTTTAATCCAACCCTGACAAGCCGGATCATAGCTGTTGTAGCTCCCAATAAAAGCTGTGTTTGTGCCCCTCTTGTCTGTTTGTATTTTACAACTGCGGTGCAAAAAAATGGGGAATGTGGCAAAATCCGGTCACACTGTCCCCTGTATTTTGGACATTTTGACAGGATATTGGGCTCTAGTGAAAGGACATCTGGACACCCTCCTGAACCTATCCCTGCACCTGAATAGCACATGAGGTGGTGTTTGTGACCTGCTCCAACTTTAGCATGAACAGCTGCAAAGTTTTCAAAGTTCCTATGTTATGTTCGAACCAAACGTAGTCAAACCAGTGGCACATTCCTGCTCCCCTACCCTGATATCGTAATGATCTTTCAGCCCTTCCTCCACATGGTTGAGGAACTCAAACATGTCCAGGCAGTCTAAGCAGCTGTCCAGCAGGGTGTACATGCACTCGAAGGCCGCTTTCCTCACATCCAGCCCGTCGTCCACCGTGTGTTTGAAAGGCCCCATCTCCACCTGCCACACACCATACATGCGTTAACTCGTCACATATTGTATTTACTTTCTGTTTATAGGCACCTCAGAACCCTTTAGGAATCGATGCGGAAAGGGCTATGACACAAATCAATCCTTACCTGTGAAACCTGTAGGATCCCAGTGTGACGTATATGTCACAAACACTTAACAGGCACGGCAAAAATGTACTTAGCAGGTCTCTGTATTTGAAATATGTGTCACTATGGGTTCCTGAGAGTTGCCTGTAATAGCTTCCATCCCTGACAAGCCAGATCATACCTTATGCAAAAATATATAAAAAAAGAAGTGTCCTCAATATCTGCTTGATTTCAGTGCTTCAGGGCTTGATACTGCTTATTATGGAAGATCAACAGCAGTTTCTTTAATCTTAATTCTATATATTTCCCATTCAATATACCTTATTGTTGCTTTCTCTGTTTTATGTATTATGTTCCTGATATCTTGCTATATCATTTTACAATATGTAAACTGTGCAACATACCAGTTCCTTGTTGAATGTGAATCGCCACAAAGGCATCAAACAAATCCAAAAACAACAGCAATATGAATAATACAGTAATGGTTAACCATATATTTAGTCCCTGTAACCTATCCACACATGGAGGGATGGACAATTTCAGTCCTCGACAGCTGGGTTTCTTCTGTTATTTTCTGGACACCTTCAATTTGCAACTGATTAAGAATAAATAATGGAATAAACTGATGATTTGACTCCTTATCCTAATAGTGACTTCAATAAAGTAATTAACACTTGGATTAAAAGCAGAAACCTTGGAGCCCCTCAAGGAGTGCACAGTACAGAATATAGTACAGCACAGCAGAGCATTGCATAATATAATACAGCACTGCACAGAACAGAAAAGCACAGGACCTCCCGCACAAGTTCCTTCCTGATTTGGGTTTCTTTGTAAAGGTGGGGCAGCACAGTCGCCAACAGGCCGCGGATTAGGGAGGGCTTGTTGTGAGCAGCTGAGTTGAACATCACTAATGCCACGCGGCGGACATTCAGATCGGGGTCCTGCAGGGTCTTCAGGAAGTCCCCTGCGAAGAGCAAGAAACAGGGATAATATTGTCTTATTATAGACCGGTAAAGGCTAGGTCCACTGGGGAAGAAAGGTGGTCTGGATGTCTTTCACTAGTTCTTGTGTTTGTAAATGTGCAGTTTTATTAAAATTCCATTGAAAATGTATTAAAAATAACCTGAGTATTAAATGTTTTAGGAATGCATGCTATAATCGATTAGTTTACATGCACTGACCAGAAGCATCTAAGGGATATTTAGTCTGTACTCTCTTATTGCCACGGAAATTAATGGACTTTTGTGTTTATCATGCAAGCGGAGGGAAAGGCAGGGCTTGATATTTACTTTCACCACCCTTGTTGTCAACTTTCTCACGCTTTCTGGGGCACAGAAACATACTGAAAAGTGTTGCTTCCTAACAGAGACAGTTTGAACTCAGACAAAAACCCAGGACTGGTGTTGTATCAGATGACATTGTATTTGAATTTAAGTTGTTAAAAATGAAACAATGAAATGGAGTTCTTGGCAGTTAAACCCTACGTTTGAGTGCTGTTGCCCCACTGTCTTGTGAAATGTGTTTCTACTATTGAATAATATTTCAGAGTTATTATTATTTCTTACAGACGCCCTTATCCAGGGAGAATACCAGAAACATTTCAAAGCATTACAAAGTGCAGTACAAAATGCAATAAGCATACATCCTATGACAATAAGCTGACCAGTGTAGACACAATATAGTTACGTCCTAGATTTGTGCAAAAGGCAGGGGTAGGCATTGGAGAAGTTGCATTAAAACAAAAGAAGTGCTAACAATACAGAAGTAGGCAAGAGCAAAAGGAAGTTATTTCATGAAGCATTCATTATCACATAATGAAAATCTAACCCTCAGTGTGAAGCAGGCTCAGACTCACTTACCAATGCAGCCCTTCAGCAGGGAGTCAATGGGCAGGGGTTGATCCACAATGGTGAACTTGACTGCAGTGACAACAGTGCTCCGAGCATGCGGGGAACCTGGAACATTGAGAACACCTCAGTCTGGATTGCTATAAAAAAAATCATGATGATTGATTGCATAGACTGTCAAATTCACAAGAGGGAGCTGTGAAGAGACATACAGTGTGGGGGGTGCACTGAGCCCCTTGTGGATTACAACATCAGCATGTACAGATTGTTTAAATGGTGCATCTGAGGGCTTCTGTTCCCAATATGTATGTGTAAACTAGTTCAGACTATGTTTTCAAAGCTTTTCACCCATCTGAATTTTAATTGACAGATAATGGACCTGATCCTTCAAAGTTGGTGAAGGATGTCCTCATAAATGAGACCAGTTTGTGCCCTCTATTTGTATCTATAAGTAAGTGGCAGGCATGGGGTCTATGCCACCAAACATCTCTCTCAGTCATTACCTGCGGACAGCTGCTTCTTGAGCCTGGGCAACAACTGTGAGGGGTTGACGAGGGTTAGCTTCCCCAGGCACTCTGCGACAACATTGCGTGTGCCCTCCTCCACACACTCGCAGTGCTTGAACAACAGCGTCCAGATGTCTTCTACGTAAGGCTTCAAGCTCTCAACCGAAGACGAGCTGATGACTTCTTTCAAAGAAAGCAGCAGGAGGTACTGCCTCTTTGGCTGGGTCCCGATCTCCTTTAGCATAAAGGGAAGGTACTCGGACAGGTTCCCCACACAGATGTTCCCCAAGGCGTAAGAGGCAGCTGACTTGACCTCCTCATTCGGGGAAGAAAAGGCTTCTAGGATTACCGTTTTCACCTCCTTTTGCCCTCCCAGACTCATGGAGTGCCCTACCTTGGCCAAACAAAGAAAAGCCAGGATCCTCACAGAGTCCGATGACTTTGTGCTCTTCACATCTTGGATAAAGTTATTGACCATGCTGGTGGCTTCCTTGGGACACATGGAGGACAGGGCTGCCACACATTTGGCCACAGAGTAGTAGGACTGCCTGTGCAGAGGGGCAGCGCAAGCAGATTGCGGAGGGTTATAGAAAGGACGCGTCAAATTCTTCAAGAGTTCGTTGAAACCCATGCTGCTCGTTTTGGTCGCGACTAACACCTGAAAGAAGTTGAGAATGGCATTGAGGGCCCCTCCTTGTAGTAAAGGGGAATGAACCAAGTTGAAGACTTCAGACAATACAGGGCCACTGATCTTAGGGAGGGAGGAAGGGCAGAGTTTGGCCAAGGAGGTAAGCAGCGTGATGGCCACCTGTGAAACATGCATATCATTCTCTCCAATCAAGGCAGGGAGCTCGATCAGGATGGACTCTACCATGGCAGGTTTGAGGGAGTCATTGTAGTTCTTAATGATGATGTCCAAAGCTGTCAGAGTGCCGAGTTTCAGGGCGTGCTGATTCTTTCTCAAGAAAGAGGCCAAGATGGGAATCCCTTCAGCCAGAATAGGCCTCAAATCGATCTTCAAAGGGGAGCCGGCAATCAGAGTCAACGTCTTCACTGTGGTCAGTCTGGTGATTTCATTTTTGAGCCTCTCCAGGAAGATCTGGAGAGTGGGCTGCAAGTCTGCTCCCAGCTGATCCCCAAGATTGCAGACCACTTGGCCCATGCAGGAGATGGCTCTCTCCTTGACCTCTTGGTCGATGTCGGCCGCTTTCAGCCTCTTCAGAGTGCCAGCAAACAAATCTTTCACGAAAGGCTTGGCATCAAAAGAGGAGAGTTTCTCCAAAGGCCGGATGACTTTCACCAGCTGTTGAGTCACTAGGAGAGCTTCGGAGGTGATCTTGTAAAAGGGATCTCCAATACAGGTTACTACTGGAGGAAGAATGACCTTGATGTGGGGGTGGAAAACCTCAGGGGGGTGAGAACAAAGAAGGACATTGAGGAAAGAAAGGGCATCGATTTTCATGTTGGAGGAACTGGATTTGTCGGTCAGAGAATACACTATACCTGGAAAAAGAACACAACATGGGGACAAGGATGCAAAATAATGATTTTTCATCTGTGCGGCATAATGGTGAAATCTTGTGAAATCAACTAAAGAATTCCTACTAGTCTTGGGAGACATTTCATTCAGATGTGAAAGAAAACAAACAATACTGGACTGATATTTTCCTTTAATCAAACTGAGCTCCTCACCCTCATCAGCATTATTCCCCATAATATAGTTTGTTCTCCATATTTCATGGCAGATAAAACAATGACATATCAGAATTACATTTACAAATAGGGAATAATAAAATAAAAGTAATCAAAATAAAACTGGTATTGATCACAAGCAAGGGCATTAGGCAAGGGTTAATTTTACTTAGTAATAATTAATTCAGATTCACCCTACATACAAGCTACAAACCAAAGCTGCCACGGTTAGAATAGAAACCAAAAAATATAATTTATTACTATGATTTTAAAAAGCAACAGGAAAGATAGCTATACTTCTAAAAGAGAGGTGGCCTTAATTGAGTAATTTTGCTAATTTCTTGAAGAAATCCAGTAATGTAAAGCGCTGACGTTGTCACAGGATTGCTTCACTTACCCGGGATAACAGCTGGTATATGGTCCCCTAGAGCCCCCGGCAGCACATTTGCCAGTTCTGTAAGAAGACTGAAGCACCCTTGTCTTGACTTCATACTTCTTTCCTTTAGCTGCTTGTGTAAGGCCTTCACAACACTCGGAACCTGAAACAAAGAGGGTAACAGTCCCTGTATAACACATGCTGGGAGAGCTGAAATGTATGGGAATGGCAGAAGAAGCATCTTGTCGTCAGCAGGGACAGGTTGAACCATGGTCATATGGAAAGGAAAATGGGACGTTAGACACTGGAGCTGTATCCTGACCTGCTTCTTCAGCATGGCAAGGGAGGGGTCCTCCTTGCCCCCAGGGTCGGAGGCTTGCAGCCAAGCCTGAATGGGCCGGGTCTGCTTCAGCAGGGAGATGTACGCCAGGAAGATGTCAGCCTTGACGTTCTCCTCGCGCTCCTTGAAGCGGGCGATCAATGCGGGTGACACGGTCTTGTAGAGCTCCTGCAGCAGGTCCCGCCTCGTGCTCACCACCGCCTCCAGGCACTTGACCGAGGAGCGCCGCACCTTCCAGCTCATGTCATCATCGTCGCTGTACTCGTCATCAGGCTCTGGGCAGGGGGGTGTGGGGTGGAGAGACCAGAGAACCAAGATCACAGCACACATACTCTCAAGCAATCAGTCCACTACAAAGAACTAAGCCTTAGCGCATGCTCTCAAACTAAGCTGAATTTCCCCAGTGAATCATCACAACCTAAACTCAGTTGCTGGGCTCAAATCCTCCAGGGAAACAATCTAAAGAAAACTATTAAGTGCCCATCACATCAGCTACTTTTAACCTCCCTTCAGCCCTGTATTGTCTAAGTGAGACAAAGCAGAAAGGAAGTTTAGTTCAGTGAAGCTTCAAAACAGGAGCACACAATACTGTACCTTGATCCTCATCCTCCCCATTGTCTGCCTCCATGGAGTCCTCCTCATCCTCGTCGTTGTCATAATTGTAGTTGGGATCGTATGTGATGTACTTGAGACACAGTTTGATGACAGTGGGGATGTGGGGAGACATCTCCTTGGGACACCTTGAACACAGGGGAAGCAGGATTGAGCAGGGAGGACCAGAACCAGGCTCTGTCATCTGAAAAGGAAGCGGCTCCCTCTCATCACGGAATATAGCATTGTGGCAAAACATCAAGCTCAAAAAGGAGCAGACTCAAACACGTTATAGACCAACTGAGCCACCTTAATAACACAAATGTATATTGTGCTGACAGCTGTTTTTGACAGCTCAGGGATTCCCCCAGATGTTATGTGGATAATCAGGAAATATAGCTCTGTTAATAAAGCTGAGGGCAGCAGGGTGGAGCAGTGGTTAGGGCTCTGGAAATTGTTTGATAATAAAAACATGATATTAAGTTACATTTATTATGTCAAAGTCAAAACACAGCATGATTCAACTTGTTTATAAACAATTGTGTAACTAGTTACTGACCAATGAAATACCACAATAAAGTCCGTATCTTACACCAAGTTGTTCTTTCCACTTTCGCACCTTGTTTGCGTATTGTGCCTTTAGCTGACTGATGGGGATCCCATTTTATTTAAAATTAACTTTATTATTAACAAATATTCTCACAAAGCATGCACTCGCAGTATATTGGGTTGGGATTTTGCTGGACCGTATACTACTAGAGACACTTAGTGGCACGAACCACTGCACAGAACTCCTCATTATATCTCCTCTTCAGTGTTTATCTACTTCACTGTTATCTGACATTACCCTCCAGAACGGATTAATTGCTTAACTGCTTTACCTTCTGACAAAGGCCTCGAAGGCCTGGAAGCAGTACTCTCGCAGTTCGTCGTCCTCCACGTTGCAGTACTTCACCACCACCGGCATGATCTTCTCGAGGTGTTCTCCTGTAAATCACACGGTCAAAAAACAAACTTTATTTCACATCAGATAAAACCGTATTGCCAATGCTGCCCTCTTCTGGAGGCTGTGATTAATGCACCTTACATCTGTCACTTGTTTCATAAGTATCATAAAGATTGACTGACTGATAGACAGGTCAATTTACAGAGAATGATACTGAATTTATTCTATAATTTAAAGAAACTTTATTAATACCAGTTTATGAATCCCAATACCAAATAATTTAAATCAATATATATAATATAGTAGCAGTAGCTACAATATATATCATTTATTTTATATATTTTATATATTTACTTACAGAAAAGGCAATTAGCTGTCAGTTTGTTTAAAAAGATTCAACTAAATAAAACAATTAGAATAAAGAAAATGTAATTAGGGGCCTGCTCATGTTCTCAGGGGGTCTCTGTCTTACCCACTCGGTGTCCTGCCTGGCGGCTTATGGCAGCCAGACACTGGATGTAGGTGCGGGTGGTGGAGGTGGATTCGTTCCTGGACAGCTCGGTCAGCAGGTGCTCTGTGAGCTGGGAGAAGATGGCTGAGCTGCAGCTGGGCACCAGCTGACTGAGGGCAATGATGCCTCTCTTCCTCACTGCCAGGCGGGGGCTGGTGAGCTGGGGCAGAAGGCTGCCCAGGATGGATGGGTGGAAGCTGACAAGAGTCCCACTCAACCTGGGCGGAGACAGTCAGGGGGACTGGTTAGGCACTGAGCTGACCTGAGCTGTCAAACACACTGGCAACTGATTTAGTTCCAGCAGTACTGTACTCCATTACTTAATGAACAGCATCCTTTTCTCAACTCCAGTTAGACTGCATCTGAGGACGCTCTTGACTACCTGCTCAGCATGTCAGAGAGAATGTCCAGGGCTTCCAGCTGAACAGACACATCCTCCTGTTTCCCAATGGCCCCTGTCAGCTGAGCAGTGATTTTCCTGCACACATTAGCTGTCAGAGCCGACCCTACAAATCGAAAAACAAATGCTGTTCACATCAACGCTTAAACTATTCCATATTAAGAGAAGTTACCAAATAAAAATATTTGCTCTGTTTTATAACTGACAAACAAGTGTTCATTGTCCAGTGGGGTTTGGAATTGTTTCCACACACCCACACCCCAGCCTGTTACATAACAATTAACGCAAGATCGTTTTTAAATGTTCCTCGAGTTCAAGGCTGTTGCACAAAGTACTTAAGGAGCTGCTTGAAGGGAAAGCAGCTATATTTTGAAACTTACATCACTCAATACGTCTGTTTTCTGCCACCAGCTTTAAGACTAAACTAATCCCTAACCTAACCAGTTAATGGTCATCCATGAAATGGGTCTATAATACTGGGGATGGTCTGTCAGTATAAAAGAGGACACACTATCAGCCTGGTTGAGAAGGAGCTTGAGTATGCGAGAAATTCATTGTAGTGGTTGTTACCCGTAGAGGTTGGTGGGAGTTCGGCGATGACAGTCTTCAGACCCATACTAGAGATGTCCCTCAGTTGCTCCTTGTCTGACAGCATGTTGAAACAGAGCGTGTCCACGATGGTCTCCACCTGGTACTCCTTCACTTTGCTCACCAGGGGACCCAGGCTTCAACACAAACCACACAACGGGAGGCCGAAACCATCAGTGCACATGACTGGCTTGAGTACATAATGACTTTCTTGTAAAGTAGTTCCTCACATCTTGAAACACATCTGGTGGAGCCCATCTGTGCATCTGCTTTTTAAAAATCTATCACTTGCATCTAATCGTATATATATTAAAAAGTATCCTACGGTTGAAGTAAAGGAATGTTTTAGTGACTTTCTAAATCACGTTTAGTAGAGTTTGTTGTTTAGCTGTAGGGATTATTAAGGTAGTGAATTATAAACCCTTTTAATCTGAAAACGTTTCATAAACCACAGTGAGATTACATCAGAATCACAGGTTGTGGGGATTATGTTGCAATCAAAACAGAAATAGAATTTGAAGGGAGTTAGTTGGGGACAGGATCACATTCACTGATTCTCTCCTGAAAGCCAAACTAGGATAAATTCCCAACCCAGTTAAATGAAAGAAAAAAGTTTTGCTCTGTTTTCAAAACATGTTGAATATCACACTGCAGTTGTGAGTCTACCCCCTACCCCCACAAAAAAAAAAATGTAATGGGAAGAAGAGGGGGTAGTGTAAGTCTCCCTCACCATTTGACCGCCAGGTTCTGCACCTCTCCATTCTTGTCCTCCAGCAGTTTGAGCAGCATGGTGACCACCTTCTTCTCACTGTCTTCATCCAATTTGATGGAGTCCTTCTGGAGCTCCATCATCAAGTCATTGGTGGCCATAAACCTATACAAAGCAGCACATTGCATCCCTCAGGATTAGACGTAGTTATATCACAAGAACGTGGACAGCTCTTCAGTGATGAGCAGGCCCTTCAGTGGTAAACATCTCGCTGTAGTTCCATAGTGGAAACAGTGGGAAGGCCACTACTGCTGGAGTTGTAAATAAACAGCTCTTACACCTATCACACTAGGCTGAATTTGCCAAGGAGTGACTCAGACTTTTATTTATTAGATTCAACACGGCGAGGGCTATGTTTATTTACTTTCATAAATTAATAATTTTAAACACAAATACCTCCCCCCATGGTTAATTTTAATAAGTCTGCCTCTGTTATTCTGGTGTGTGTTGATTAAAATATTTCACTGCTCTATACTGCGACAAGGAAGAAGAAGAATCTAATGAGTAGCTGCCAATATATGTCGAGAAAACGTCAGCAGCTTTAAACCAAAACAAATTACCATTTAAAACAAGAATGGAAATGTTTAATTTATTGAAGACAGCAGTCTGTACCAAATGCAGTCACCTTGACACAAAATAAAACTGAATCCTAATTGCAACTAGGTTTCATATTTTGTTGTTGTTGCTTTTTTCTCTTTTGTTCTGTGTTTATGGGCTGCATATATTACAATTTAATAAGGGATTGAAAAATAGTATTTTTTTGTACACACCACACAATATGACCAGTGTGTCATACTCAATCATGGTAAGTTTCCCAAGAAAAGCAAGTTAATTATAATAATACGCACCAGCCTGCCTCAAGATGTAGGTGGTTATGTTGAAGATAATGAAGCTACATGCTACACTTACCACAACAACAAGAAAAACCCTGACAAGTTCCTCTTGAAACACAACTAATCAGTTGTTGGTTTTCAAACATGCAAACTAATACAGCTCTCTTACCTAAAATCTTTGTCAGTAGATGTCATTTTCTCCAGTAGGTTGGAGATATGATAGGACACATTGGCCATCTTGTTTCTGTAACTGCTTTGACTTATGTTCCTCAAATAAGAGCTGTGCAATGGAGAATAGCAGAGGTTTCTGATAGTTTACATGGAGAATATGGCGAGAGAGGGGCAAGAGTGACGCTGTCAGGGTAAGAACAAACTGGAAAACATGATACTGTGCCGACTGCGATATAAATAGACGCAAGTCAAATTAACTTTGAAGGTAGCGCCGCCAAGTGGCATTAATGCGTATTGCAACAAAGCAATTATTTACTTTGGCTGTAATTTAAAATTGGATAAGGAACGACTAGATGCACTTATTTGAACTCCAACACCTTTCGTTATTTTGCTAATGCTATTTCAATATATTTTACAACTTATAATGATATTAATAATAATTGTGAAAATGCATCATCATCATAATTCCTTTGTTCTATTAGATAAGTGTAACTCATGCTTATTTATGTATGCATAAGGTATTAGCATGGAGTGGTAGTTGGGGTCAGGGATCTGGGGCCGGTTGCATAAAAGGTCTTAAATGCTTTTAAGACCAATTTGTAGGTCTTAGACTTAAATTTAAGCCCAAAATAGATAGGCCTGTTGCACAACATTTTTTAAAAATAATTTTGGTATTAAATTTAAGTCATTTTTTAAGTCTACCCTACACCAGGCTTAAATGGGAAATGGTATCTCTTGCTATAGAATCTGACATGGGGCAATACATACAAAGTAATGGAAGTTTAACTAATAATAGTTGCAACTAATTTGACACTGAAATGTTTAATTTAATTAATAAAAACTGCATTAATAATTAATACTAGGTAAACCATTACAATATAAATTCAAATCTATTATCTAGTATCTATTATAAAGAATGACAACTGTATTAACAACCAACAACTCTTAATAAATTACAAAAATACTTTTCTCCTTCCCCTTTTGCCATTTTTAACTTTAACATTTGATTTCTAGATCAAGTTTTTCCCTTTACAAACACTTCAATGTAAAGGTCCTCTCTTTGAACCTAGTTTTTCATTTTTGTGTTGTTGTTTAAATGGGGCTGACACCTTCAGAATCTGCAATGAAATAAGTAAATGTCCTGTTGTCATGTAGTCGGTAAAACAGCTGTAAAATAAGCAATATATATGAATAATTGTAACCACACACATAGGCACGGTTATTTGAATAAAGTGTTAATAATCTCTGGGGAACCCTGTCCCAGCGAGCTGCAGTAACGGCGGCCGGGCGGACCTGCGTGCCGACAGCACTTGTTGTAGCCCGAGTGCCTGAGCGCGATGAACCCGGAAGTGAAGCTGAAGCCGAGCGGTGGGTTTTGCCACGTCTGAGAGAGGGAGGAAAACTGAAGCAGTTGGAGTTTACATTTAATCCAAATTACACATTTATATATTGATATTTTATTGTTTTCCATAAGAACAAATTTAGATAGTCTGCAACGCAACAATGGTGAGTGAATCTCGTCCTGCGTTTCCCCGATAGAGGAAGCTTGGCCAGCTGGCTGTAGTGCCAGTGGTGCGTTTCAAGTTTTTTACCGGTATAGTGTCTCATCCATTGAAATAAAAGATTGGGATATCGTGTATGTTTATGTTGTATCCATCATCGGAAAGCTTTCGAGAGCAATTTCCAGCGGAGTATAGGTTCAGATGAAGAGCTGGATCACGCTGTTTGGTTAATACCCTTGCCACGTCTTACGAGGGATGTTGGACTTTGAGAGACCGGGCGTATTAATTAGCTTTGAAAACCTAGGAGCTTGTGTGTTGTGTTTGATTCCGATTTGTTTCAAAGCTATTAATATAAGAGGCTTCTTGACATCCATCGTTAAAGGATACACTCGTGTCATGTTGTTGTATATGTTGTATGTTGTATAGGCTACTTGTATCACTTGACTATGGGTTACTGTAAAACTAGGTTCGCAGTACTGTACATATGGCAATGCCCCCTGTTGTGTACATGTTCACCAATATAACTCCTTCAGGTAGCTATGGCCTACAGCATTAATATTTTGTCTGTTGGTTTTTCCTCCAGGTCTCCGTTATTAACACCGTGGACACGTCCCATGAGGATATGATCGTGAGTATATTTATTTGATGATACTCTTTTGAAGTAGATGCTTTCACATTATGTTGCTGCAGTGACACTGTGTTATACTGTGACTGAGTGTAAGATTGCATTAGTGTTAATCTTAAGACTTATTTCTCTGCCCTTTGTTTGATAATGGTGCAACAGATTACAGACTAAGCAGATGTCACTAAACAGACTTTACCCAAAAATCAGCAGTGTACAAAAGTAATAAGAAGGTCAGAACATAAGAATGGCCTCCTCTCGTTTGTAAACATTCGACCCATTGTGCTTGTTTGTTATCCATTAATAACTGAGTGATCCAAGGATCCTATCCAGTCTATTTTGAAATGTTCCCAAATGTTCAGCTTCAACCACATCGCTGGGGAGTTTGTTCCAGATTGTGACAACTCTCTGTGTGAAGAAGTGTCTCCTGTTTTCCATCTTGAATGCCTTGAATCCCAATTTCAATTTGTGTCCTCGGGTGCGTGTGTCCCTGCTGATCTGGAAAAGCTCTTCTGGTTTGATGTGGTCGATGCCTTTCATGATTTTGAAGACTTGGATCAAGTCCCCATGTAGTCTCCTCTGTTCCAGGGTGAAAAGGTTCAGTTCCTCAGTCTCTCAGTAGGACGTTCCCTTCAGACCTGGAATAAGTCTGGTTGCTCTCCTCTGAACTGCCTCTAGAGCAGCGATATCTTTCTTGAAGTGTGGAGCCCAGAACTGTCCACAGTATCCAGATGAGCTCTAACTAGTGCATTGTACAGTCTGAACATTACTGCCCTTGTTCTCAATTCTACACTTTTGACAATATACCCTAACATTGTTTGCCTTTTTTATTGAATTTCATCTGCCAGGTGTCGGCCCACAACTGAATAAGTCCCTTTGAATAGCCTGTGCTGCCGAGATTGTATCTGCTGAGTGACATATTTTAGTATCATCTGCAAATTTGACAAGTTTGCTAACTATCCCACAGTCCAGATCATTAATATAGATTAGAAAAAGCAAAGGCCCTAGTACTGATCCCAGTGGAACTCCACTAACAACCTCACTCCAGTTAGAAGCGACTCCTCTAATCGACACCCTCTGTTTCCTATACATCAACCAGTTCATAATCCATCTACTTACATTACCCTGAATGCCTACAGCTTCCAATTTGAGGAGGTCTTTGGTGTGGAACCTTATTAAAAGCTTTTTGAAAATCTAAGTATATCATATCATATGCTTTCACATGATATACAGCTGCAGTTGCATGTTGAAATAATTGGAATAGATTAGTAAGACATGATCTGCCTCGTTTGAACCCATGCTGACCATCTTCAAGAATATGGTTTTCATTAATAATAATAATTTTCTCCAACATTTTACAAGGTGCAGGTGAGACTGATTGGTCTGTAATTTCCTGGCTCAGTTTTGTCCTCTTTCTTGTGGATTGGTTTGACATTTGCTGTCTTCCAGTCGGTTGGCACATCCCCTGTTCTAAGTGTCTTTTGGGATATTTTAGTTGGCTGCCTATAAATATTTTCCCTCGTTTCTTTAAGTCCTATTGGAAATGTACCATCTGGCCCAGGTGATTTGTTTGTTTTTAATTCTGCTAGTGCCTTTACTACCTCCTCCTCATTTATCCTGATCTCTGTTAGGGTTTGAATGGACTGATTGTTAACCTGTGGCATGTTATCTGTTTTTTCTTTTGTAAAACCCTCTGTGAAATTCTTATTTAGAACATTTGCCACATCTTCGTTTTCCAAGATACTTCAGTTTTTGCCCTTTATCTGTTTCACTTCCTCCTTTATTGACCTCTTGCTGTTGTAGTATTGAAAAAAGCTCTTTGCATTAGTTTTAGCTCCAACAGCTATGTTTCTTTCTATTTCCCTCTTTGCTTTCCTGATCCCTTTCTTAAGATCTCTTTGCAGTTCAGCATATTCTTTGTATTTTATTTAGTCTCTATCCATTTTGTATGCGCTATACAACATTTTCTTTCTCTTTATTTTTTTGCATACTTCTATTAAACCATTTTGGCCAATGTTTTTTGGTCCTCAATTAGCTAAGTTTTGGTACAGATTTCTCCTGAGCCTGGTTGGTTCCCTGACAAATTGAGTTAGAAAGCAGTCATTTACCATCTTAACCATTTCTATTTCTGCTTCTGTAGTCCCAGCTGGGCTTTCCCAGTCTGTTTGGGAAATTGAAATCCCCCATTATAGCTGCCACATCCTTGCTACACACAGTCCTGATTACTGTACAATGCAACATCTTTCTGAATATCTGAGTCTAGTTAGTTCCTACCACTAATCTTCCGGATATTTTATTCAAATGTTTAACACAAAGATTCTGTTTCGTTACTAGGATCTAATTTGAGTTCTTCTGCCTCAATGTCATTTTTGACATAATGCTACCCCACCACCTCTTCGATTGTCTGTCCCTCCTAAACTGTGTGCATCGTTTCAACTTGTATTCATTCCCATTGTTTTCTGTAAGCCATGTTTCTGTCACTCCTACAACATCATAGTAACACACCAGAACTGTGGCTTCTAGGTCCAACATCTTGTTCCTTATACTCCTGGCATTGAGGTACAAACATTTCAGGACTTTCCTACTAACAGTTTCCCTAGGTTTTTTTCCTTAGTGGAACATCTCCCATTGTCAGAGCTCCCTGCCCCCCTGGTCCCTAGTTTAAAAGATTCTCAATTTCTCTACACATAAGCTCTCCCAATGCGTTAGCCCCCCTTCTTTTTAGATGTAGATCGTCCGGTTTGTACAGGTCCCGTCTATCCCAGAAGAAAGACCAATGCTTCATACATCTAAAACCCTCTTCCCTACACCAATATTTCAACCATGTGTTAAACTTTCTAATCTCTGCCTGTCTCTCTGGGCATGCACGTGGTACCGGAAGTATTTAGGAGAAAAGTACCATGGAGGTTCTGCTATTTAGTTTCTTTCCCTTCTCTTTAAATTTGTCTTGCAGAACCTCTAACTGCCTCCCTCTTCTGGGGGGAAGTGGGCACCATGCTACTCTGGTCCTCAACTGCCCTCCTATCACCCTCTGGGCTGTCATTGTCCAACTCAATGTCCAGCAGTTGGAACCTGTTGGGCATTTCTTGCTCTTGGGATGCCTCTAAGGGTTGTGCGCGCCCTTTTCTGTGGTTATGACTTACTGTAACCCAGCAGTTCTCTACATTGTCCTGCTCTAAGGTCTCAACTCTCCTAGGTTTTGGCATGCACACCATCTCTCTCATGGGCTGAATGACTAGTTCTTGTATATCACTAATACAGCACAGTTCAACAAGCTGAGCCTCAAGATCACAGACCTTGATCTCTAGGATTTCAACATGCTGACAATGTTCACAAATTAAATCTTCTTGAATGAGTTCATCCAGGAAGGCAATCATTCTGCAAAAGTGTTTGTATTTGCCCATCAGTGCATACAGAGTTCCCTCTGAAGCCTAGACAATGTTTAGTCACATATACATAATCGAACATCCTGGCATGACAAGTTTTTGACAGGTTTTCTGAGCAACATATAATTTGAGTCTATTAATTTAAATCGAAATACTGGGGGGGTGGGGGGGTGTATTGTCTATCTATTTTGGTCACTAAATGATACAGAAACAACACAAAGAAGCATGAAAATATGTATTATTGAAATAACAAGCAGACAGAAAAACAAACAAATTGATCCAAGAACAAACAGAAGTACTGTGTGTGACATCATTGAATGGTCGGACACATTGCAAGATGAACAGACCAAAGATGGACAAAATAAGCTATATAATGGATCTCAAGAGATGAAAAAAGACTTAGAAGAAAACCATGTAAAATATGGAAAGATTAAATTAAGAGATTTGTTATCGTGACCTGGAAATGAGATGCTGTACAAGTAGAAACATTTCTGGGGAGGCCTTCATCTAGCAGTGGATCGATTAAAGGCTGCTGTTGCTGATGTATACATGTATGTAAAAAAACAAATGTATATATTTTAGACAATTTTATCTTAAACATTATTTTGATACTAAACAACACATTGTGACTGAATCAAATCCTTTAGATAAAGTCAACTGTCTTCCCTGTAGGGACACAAAATACATTTATTAAATTAGTGGAAAGTTATATAGCCAAGATTCTAAACAAATGTCCAACATCTTATCATAATGTTAGTCAAACAGAAAGAAAAGCTATTAAAGATTTGAGAGAAAATGAAATAGTAATTCAATCTCCAGATAGAGGAGGGGCTATTATTATTCTGAATACTAAGGACTATGTTTGTGAAATAATGCGACCATTAAATAATACAGGGTTTTATAAATTATTAACAGCTGATCCAATTGTATAATTAAAACAAGAAAGCAACACTGTCCTTCAAGATGCATTGGAAAGCAACTTAAACAAAATCAGTTTGAGTTCATGAAAGTAGAATTTCCTATAACATCAGTGTTTTACACATTACCAAAAATACATAAGAACCCTACAAAACTGCCTGATAGGCCCATAGTATCGGGTAATGGGTCTGTCTCTGAGTCATTAAGTAAATTTTGGATAATTTTATTTAAAAACTCTTCATAGACTTACCTTCCCATCTGTCTGATACTCGAGATGTAATTAGATTGCTTTCAAATTGTGTAACTCCTCCACAATCTTTCCTTGTTTCTTTTAATGTCAACAAGTTTGTACATTAACATTACACATGTGTGGGGTTTGGAGGCACTATCATAATATTTTGAACCCCAAATAGATGGAATTCCTATGAACTTTCTATTAGAAATAACAGAATTTGTCTTGAAGTCCAACTATTTCTTGTTTAATTACAAGTATTATTTACAATCTCAGGGTACAGCCATGGGTTCATCATTTGCCCCAAATTATGCAAATTTATATTTGGGTTATTGGGGAAAAAGGATATATTAATGATTAAGCCTCCAATCTATTATGAAATGTTTATTTTTGGAAAAGATATATTGATGATATAATCTTACTTTGGACTGGTTCTGTAGTTGATTTGATGGTGTTTAGCAATTATATTAACAGTACTTATCCCACTTTGAAATTCACTATGCAATATAGTCAAAATGAATTGCATTTTTTACATCTGAATATCTCTATCAACTCTAATGGTACATTTAATACTTCAATTTTTCGGAAACTGGCTGACCAAAATACGATCTTACATGCTGGAAGTGATCTTCCGCAACATATGATCAAAAACATACCCTATGGTCAATTCATACGCCTTAAAAGAGTATGTGGCAATTAATCTGATTATGAATGTAAAGCTAAAGATCTCCAGAATCGGTTTCAGTTAAGGGGTTACAAAAGTGATACAATAAAAACAGATTTTAATAGAGCGAAGATTTTAAAACGAGAAACACTTTTGGAAGCGTCAAAAAATAGTTTCAAGGGAACAAGGTATTACTTTTGTAACTAACATAATTATTTGTCTAATGCCCCGTTTCCACTGGACGCGTTTGTTTTGTGTCGGTTAACTTGCTGGTGCTGGACGTGTCCGTCCCACTGAGGACACCAGTCACTGTCACAATTGGAGGTGTGTGTTTGACTGAGACACAGGAGGAGATCAGACACATTGTGTCGGAAGATATAATCTCAAGTGCCGTGTGCGATCACGAAGAAATTACAGTTTATTAGCAGCATGGAGTGAAATCCACGTACAGAAACAATGACTGATACAGTTCATATCCGAGTGTATTAACACAGACCGGTGCAGCGCCTGACTAGTTCCAATAAACTGAAGGATAATAATCGCATCAGCAGCCGACGGTATTAATATTGAATGACAGCTGGCCGTGTTCAGGCTGTGTGTTGAGTGTGTGCAGGACAATCCAGAGACAGTCATCCTGAAGGAACACGATTCATTAACGTGCGCCCATTTACAAGATAAATGAATGAATAAATAAATACAGCAGATCTGGGTTTCCCTCTAAAACATTAAGGACTGGTTTAATAAATGCGTCCATAAACGCCATGACTGAGACGCGCACTTCAGTTCAATTAAAGCTGCTATATTGTATCCGGATGATTAATGTGAAACGTGTGTATTTTGTTCCAACTGTAACTTGCCCTGGTTAAGGACGTCTGATAAGTACATTATAAATAATACGGCAAAAAGTATCGTTTGCAGTTACGAATCTGCAGAAAGAGTAATAAGTTAAGGGAGTCACGCTGTGCCATTTCAAACACATATATACCAGCACAAATGATGACGATAATAATAATACATAGCAAACATGTAGTTACTGTTGCACATGGAAACGTATTCTTATGTGAACACGCTTGTCTGAATATAATGTCGTCTCTACACGTTCAGCTCTTCCTAATATGTCTGAACAGAAACGTGTATTTATTGCGCTGATTACAATCATGTAAAGCAGAAATAATAAAACAGACACAAAGTCCTCTCTCGTCAGGCTGTGTCGCTCGTACTGTTGATCTCTGTCTGTTTTTAACACGAACGCAAACCAAACCCACAGAGGGACGGATCACAGCGGCCTGCTTTACACACAGCTCTGCGACTGCGCACGACACGGCACGACAAGCCAGCGGATCCGAGGCATAATACTATTAAACATCATTTTAAAACATTGGAAAATGCTGGGATGTGATCCTCAACTAAAATCCTTTATTCCCTCTACTCCTAGATTTTATGTGAAGCGTGGCAGTAATGTTAAAGCGAACTGGTTAAAAGATTAACTGAAAGGGAATTATCCTTGTGGCAGATTGTTCTAATACATACACTACAAAATATTTTACACATCCACATTCAGGACATAAATCCTCAATTCAGAATTATATTAATTGTAATTTTACTCATGTAATTTATATGCTTAAATGTCCTTGTGGGCTAGCATATATAGGACAAACCGATTAATTGAAAAATACGTAAATCAGAACATAAACCTGCTATTCGCAATAACAACAGCCAGACATTATATAAAAAAAAATGAATCATGTATCACCCTCAAGTTTGAAATTTGTGGCAATTGAAAAAATAGCAGTTCCATTAAGGGGATGGAATATCATTAAACATTTGCTAAACAGAAGCGTTTTGGATTTTCACTTTAAAAAGAATGGAACCATATGGGTTAAAGGAAACTCTGGATCCAAGTTCTTTCTTGTGAACCAGGGCTCTGGAATGTGATAGGTTTTTTTGGGAAATTAATTGTTCGGATTTGAGTCTTTCATGTGGAATATGGTGAGAGATCATGTTTATATGAAAATAAATTGTCATTATTGTTGGGATGTAATTGATATTAATGTTTTTTTCATCATCTTTCCAATATTAGGATCAATATATCAAAAGCGTGCAGTTTGTGCATTAATTAAAATGGATATTGGTATTTGACTTGATATTTGATTAATTTTGTATATGATTGGTAAGATAGGCCCTTTGTATATGTGGTAATTGAGTTAGCCTATTGTGATTTGCACTTGTTTGTAACTAAAATAACTTATATATGCGTGTGTGTGTATATATATACAGTGAGGGAAAAAAGTATTTGATCCCCTGCTGATTTTATACGTTTGCCTACTGACAAAGAAATGATCAGTCTATAATTTTAATGGTAGGTGTATTTTAACAGTGAGAGACAGAATAACAACAAAATCCAGAAAAACGCATTTCAAAAAAGTTATAAATTGATTTGCATGTTAATGAGGGAAATAAGTATTTGATCCCCTATCAATCAGCAAGATTTCTGGCTCCCAGGTGTAACGAGCTGAGATTAGGAGCACTTTCTTAAACTCTCTTAAAGGGAGTGCTCCTAATCTCAGCTCGTTACCTGTATAAAGGACACCTGTCCACAGAAGCAATCAATCAATCAGATTCCAAACTCTCCACCATGGCCAAGACCAAAGAGCTGTCCAAGGATGTAGACCTACACAAGGCTGGAATGGGCTACAAGACCATCACCAAGCAGCTTGGTGAGAAGGTGACAACAGTTGGTGCGATTATTCGCAAATGGAAGAAACACAAAATAACTGTCACTCTCCCTCGGTCTGGGGCTCCATGCAAGATGTCATCTCATGGAGTTTCAATGATCATGAGAACGGTGAGGAATCAGCCCAGAACTACACGGGAGGATCTTGTTAATGATCTCAAGGCAGCTGGGACCATAGTCATCAAGAAAACAATTGGTAACACACTACACCGTGAAGGACTGAAATCCTGCAGCGCCCGCAAGGCCCCCTGCTCAAGAAAGCACATGTACAGGCCCGTCTGAAGTTTGCCAATGAACATCTGAATGATTCAGAGGAGAACTGGGTGAAAGTGTTGTGGTCAGATGAGATGGGATTCCAGCATGACAATGACCCAAAACACACAGCCAATGCAACAAAGGAGTGGCTCAAGAAGAAGCACATTAAAGTCCTGGAGTGGCCTAGCCAGTCTCCAGACCTTAATCCCATAGAAAATCTGTGGAGGGAGCTGAAGGTTCGAGTTGCCAAACGTCAGCCTCGAAACCTTAATGACTTGGAGAGGATCTGCAAAGAGGAGTGGGACAAAATCCCTCCTGAGATGTGTGCAAACCTGGTGGCCAACTACAAGAAACGTCTGACCCTCTGTGATTGCCAACAAGGGTTTTGCCTCCAAGTACTAAGTCGAAGGGGTCAAATACTTATTTCCCTCATTAACATGCAAATCAATATATAACTTTTTTGAAATGCGTTTTTCTGGATTTTTTTGTTGTTATTCTGTCTCTCACTGTTAAAATACACCTACCATTAAAATTATAGACTGATCATTTCTTTGTCAGTGGGCAAACCTACAAAATCAGCAGGGGATCAAATACTTTTTTCCCTCACTTTGTGTATATATATATATATATGTATATATAATTACACACACGTTAGCGGGCAGAAAAACAGATTGCATAAGAGCTAATGGCTATGAATCTGTGGCATTTATTGTGTGTGATGGTTAGGGCTCTGGATACAATTGCAGCTGAAACACTGCTGTTGTACCTTTACAAAGATACTTTGTCCAGATTGCTCCCATAAAAACTCTGCTAAATTATTGCAGTTTATTAAATATTAAATTGATTGTGTCAATGAAAGTGTCAAATAAGACCTTTTCGAATGGTCTATTCTATGCAATCCTACAAACTCAGTTGCACTGATTATACATGATCTCTGTGTGACTCCTGTGCACTGTGCCCTTTTCCTAGCATGATGCTCAGATGGATTACTACGGCACCCGACTGGCCACCTGCTCCTCTGATAGGTCTGTCAAAATTTTTGACGTCAAAAACGGTGGCCAGATCCTGGTGGCTGATTTAAGGGGGTGAGTGTCTTTGTCCTTCTTGGATCCTTTTCTGTTCTATCCAGTCACCGTAAAATTTGAACAAATGCAGGTTTTTTTTTTTTTGGTAAAAGCCATGATTGTTTTTAATTCAAGATGTTATTTTCTTTGATTATTTTTACTTGGAGGAGTGAATGCATAATCTTAGCTAATTAGAAAGTACACATTTTAATGATTATAATTTTAAATAACATACATATTTTTGTTTAAGTTTGAGCGTTTAACATGGGACACAAACCAGGAGAGATGAGGGATACTTCCGTTGAAGTGAACAGATGCTTTGTGAACACCAGATACATTTTCAGATGTATTTGGAGCTTTTTCTAACCAATGGTCTTCTCGATTACCTGCAGCCATGAAGGACCGGTCTGGCAGGTTGCATGGGCTCACCCCATGTACGGCAACATCTTGGCATCCTGTTCCTACGATAGAAAAGTGATCATATGGAAAGAGGAAAATGGCTCCTGGGACAAGATGTATGAATACACAGGACACGATTCTTCAGGTAATCAGGCAAACACCACATGCTGTGCTGCATGTGTGATGATGCATACACAGATGCATTGATCTTATCCCAATCCTACACTTTTTCGTAGTCTCTTTGCAATGCATTAGAATTGGATTTAGATTTTATCTACCTTGCTCTGATATTTTGTTTGGGTTTTCCAACAATTTTAGCACACTAGTATGCAAATATGTTTTTGTTTTCATGAGCTAGAGATGTCTGTGTCTTTACGTATCTGAATTTGTGTCAGTGTGAAAGCATTGGAGAATATTCCAGTGTTGGCAGTTTGTAGAGACCAGGTGGTGAGGGTTTTGCACTATATGGGTAAAAGTTCCTGCAATGTGAATGTGATCTTGTGGATTGGCGTGAACCTTCTGAGCATGTCTCTCTGTGTCTCTCCTGCCCAGTGAACTCGGTGTGCTGGGGGCCCTATGACTTTGGCCTGATTCTGGCCTGTGGAAGCTCAGATGGGGCCATCTCATTGCTCACCTACTCCGGGGAAGGACAGTGGGATGTCAAGAAGATCAGCAACGCACACACTGTGAGCACCTTCCTCTTTGCTTTCCAGACAGTCCTGTTTAAGCTGAGGGTGACATTTGTTTGAAGCTGCCATATACCTCTGGCACGCAAAGTAGAGAGCTTAGTTTCTGATTCAGGTATTAAGGACCGGGAATGGGGAAAAATGGGAGAAGTCTAATTGCAGTTCTGAAGTTCTTTATGGTGTTTGACCCTTTTCTTGTATCAATAAGTTGCTAGCATTTACATTTCAAGCTTAAAGGTGGGGTATCATAATTATTCACTTTTATAATACTGTTGGTAAGACAAGACTAGGCTATCTGTGTAGTTTTTATGTGTAGGTTCTAAGGTTAAGTGTATAAAAAACAAGTCTGAAGTGACACCTCTGAGAAAAGTCCAGCTCACTCGAAGCTGCGTCTCATTTATGTGTGACGTCACACCAGGACAAGCTCACAGTCTCTAAAGCAGTTTTGCTGCGTTAGCGCTAATGAAAAAACGTTACCAAAAAATAATAAGAATAAAGCACCGAGGGGAGAGATACTAATTGGGTGTATAATATATGGTTGCATCCAGGTACATAACAGTAGCATGTCTGCATTATTAAAGCCATACAAAAACGTATAGTGAAGAAATGAAAGACAAACGAGAGGTCTTATAAAATGAATGTGATTAACATGTCGATTATATAATGTAGAGTGGATTGATTCACAATTTGAGGTTTCATAATTCACGTGCATGGAGGCACCTGGTTTAATCTGTCTACTGAAATTGATGTAATTCCATCTAAACTCTTCCACAGCCAAGCTAGATTTTATTTTGCTGTCATTGTCTTTGAAAATTAATTCAACTGAGCTGAGGCAGTCGGTATAAAATGCAAATAAGGTCAGGCAAAGCAGAGTTGTCAGATATTCCCTTGCAGTGCTGTATTGTGTATTGCAATTTATTATTTTTTGTTTGTTTCCCAATTTTCATTCTAATGGTGTGTCAGTGAAATAACTGAAGTTAAGATTTAAATGGCAAGTCTGCATCGGTATGCATCTGAACTCCTGATTGCCTCGTCTCTTCTGGCACCATGAGAGATTGTTAAGCAGGGTGCTCGGTGGATGATTAACATCTAGGTGGCTGGGAAGTTTATCTTCATTCAGATGCATAGTCAAATCTCCTTGTGAATACAGTGGAAGTTAGACGAGCTGCCTTTTTTTGTCTGACTTAAAATGGAAAACAACAACAAAAAGTAATAAGGTATTGAAGTTTGTAATCAGTCACTCAAACTGCTTCTTAGAATTTATAACCTGAATTACACTCATGTTCCAACCACATTACAGGGAAATGCTGCAGTTGTGTGAGTAGCATTGGCATCACACACCTTGACATTTTGTCAAAATATAACTATTTTAGCTTTTGAGAAAACGTCTTGTTTCTCACTGTAGTTTGTTATATCCGTCTCTGAGGATTATAACACCTTCAGATGTGAGAAGCTGAAGATCGCACTGTTGTAATTGGAGCAAGCAAAGGGAAAGCCATATGATTCTGCTGATTGGGTGGTAGCTGTTTGTGTTTTTTTTATTTTTTTTATTGTTTTACTGTGTTTACTGCTTTGGTTTGTGTTCCTGCAGATCGGCTGCAATGCAGTGAGCTGGGCTCCTGCCGTGGTGCCTGGCAGTCTCATTGACCAGCCGTCGGGACAGAAACCCAGCCTCATTAAAAGATTTGTATCGGGAGGCTGTGACAACTTGGTCAAGCTGTGGAAGTAAGTGTGATGGGGACGCGGATAGCACAGGCACCGAGGACTGCACTGGCAGTGTGGAGGCGGCAATCCGATCATATTGCCCCCAAGATGTGGCACACAGTGGGCAGATAATAGAAGTTCTATAAATCCAGATGTTTCATCCCCTGCACGAAGCACAGTATTCTGGTGCAGTAAGGGAGATCAGAATAAGAGCTTTTTCCAGTGAAATGCTATTAGCACTGTTGCAAGCATTATTTATGTCACTGATGGATCATTTTCAATGGTGTGAATATTTCCTTCAGTATCTGTCGAAGTAACAGCATTGCCGCCAGAACCTGCCATGTGAAAATGTGTTTTGTTGGTTTTTCTTTTTTTGATGAAGACAAAAGGTTTCTCATTATCACCTTTAATGTATATACACCACCATAAAATCCCTGTGAGGACTTGTAATTTACCTAACAATGTGTGCTTGAGCTTTACGCTTTTGGTCTGCGAAGAAATTGTGTAAATTGGTGTGAAAGGCCTCCAGAGTGTTTGTACTTGTCCTTGTTTGGACTGTGTGTTTTTTCTATAATTTTCTATTATGTGGATGCTATATAATAATTCGGCAGGCCAACTCTTCTTACGAATAGCAGAAGGCAGTTTGTAACTGTGATTTGGCTTGGCTTTGCAGAGAGGAAGATGGACAGTGGAAGGAGGATCAGAAACTAGAAGCCCATAGTGACTGGGTTCGAGACGTGGGCTGGGCCCCTTCAATAGGCCTTCCCACCAGCACCATCGCCAGCTGTTCACAGGTAACCTTTCAGCAAAGTGTCTTCTGTCATGTATTAAAGAGCTTGCCCTTGAGCACACTGTGACTTCTACAGTCTGGCTGGAGTAGAAGTTCATGCCCATCAGATTAGGTGTCCTAGTGATAACCTGAAATTGGTCTGAATGCTTTGGCTGGGCCTAAATCGCAGTTGCTAGCTAGTTCCTAGATCTAATCCCAGATGATGCCGAACTGAAGTTGCTTAGTACTGGTACTTTGACTTCACCAAAGTGGCCATAAACAATACCTGAATACGTGATAAATGAAAATCTGTCGAAAGATTACCAACATCACTCAATTCTTGTAGATTTCATCAGCATCTATCCAAAAGTATCTTTTGGCTGATAAAAGTTGTGCTACATTGAATCTGTGGCCAACAAGGCTTGTTCAACACCTCCCTACCATAAGAAACAATGTGCATCTTGACCTGTTATGAATCCCATTGACGGCAACTATAGCTTGTGTATCAGAAGTAGACGGTTGTTGCTGGTTTCACATGAGGGCAGACAGAAAAGGGAACTTGATTTCAAACTCCAGGATGTGTGCCTGACTTTAGGTTGTGCTGAAACTGGAATGCCTGTGCTAGAACTGGTGCCATATCTCTCATCAGCCAGGTCTTTTGTAAGCTATGAAATGTGCAAATGCTTGTTTGCGTCCAAGAAATCCTTGCTGTTGTTTGGCTGGCTTCCATGTTTTGAATGCCTTTGTGCCATGTGACACTATGTGCATTACTCCCCAGGATGGGAGGGTCTTCATCTGGACGTGTGACGACCCAGCAGGAAACGCCTGGTCAGCGAAGCTTCTTCACAAGTTCAACGACGTGGTGTGGCACGTGAGCTGGTCCATCACGGGGAACATCCTGGCCGTCTCGGGAGGAGACAATAAGGTTTGATGTCTTCTCTTAAAAATCATTAGGATTTTCTTTTTCTTTTCTTGTAGTGGAAGACCACATGTGTTTTAGTTTTGATGCTCACTCTGCTCCATTTAGTCTGACAGGCTTCTGCATTCTCGGAAGCACGCTAACTTGAAAGTCCTCCTGTATACCAAAAATATATTGGTACCCCAAAAGCAACTTGAGAGAAACTTCTTGGGAGTTCTGCAGTTCTCGGGTTGTTTAACCCCAGCTCAAACAATGTTGTTTGACTCCTCCGGTATGTTTCCTTTTGTGGTTGCTCCTCTTTCCATGAAAATTAAGCTGACGCTGACACTACTGTACAGATGTGCAATGCTCAGTTTTGGACGGGTGTAATCATTCTGGCAGTATTATGAAAGGTTAATTCATTAAATAAAAAAAAAAGTGTATGCACAGAAAGAACATGGCTGTCTGACAGGGATTGTGCTGCTTTATAGACATGGAGAATATTAAAGACATCTGTCACTTTCATATGTCTTCCATTGACAAAATGTAAAGATCGGTAATGACTGATGCGATCCCAGCCAGCAGTTAGGTTGGCATATGCTAAGGAAGAAAGTGGCATGTCCCTAGATTAATAGAAAGGCATGCCTTGAATTTGATTGATGTCTATGCAATGAGGGAGTAAATTATCACATGAAACTTTGAAAGTTACATATTTGTGTTTAACTGTGAGTATTATTACTTGATGGATAAAAGTCTGATGCAAATGAACACTAAACTTTAATTGTACCTCTTTTGGTATGGGCTGCACGCTCTATATTGTCAGAAATGCTCAGTGAAGGGGGAAGAACAAGTTGATTTTCACCGTTTAACAAAAACTAAATCTGTTATATTAGCTCTTCACAGCACAATACTAGAGTTTGAATAATGAAGTGTAGAAACCTGGCTTTGGATACCACTGAGTAACAGAAAATGATTCCTCAGCACAAAAAGTACAACAAAAATACCTTGAACTGCAGTTATTTCAATCTGATTTTCAGAATACTTTCTAGTCCCTTAAACCCTGAGCTGGAAGTCAGATAATTAACTTCTTGTCTCATTTGTCTCTGCTCTTTAATACTTCAGCCTGTGCTTTTAAGTTTAGTCTGTAATCTCTGACCAGTACACCTGCCTTGGAACCTTATAAGAACCCATTCAATTATCTTGGTTTTAAATTGGGGAACTCTTAGCAGTTGAATTTTCTGGCTACCAGACATTCTGTAAAGACTGATTAGCTCTTCACGCCATGGAAGTAAGCTCCCCATGTTTCACGATGGCCTTTGAGATATCCGCGTTAAAGTCATCACTTGAAATACCAAACCATAAATAAGTCATTTGGAGCATTAATTATGCAGTTGCGTACAGTTTAAAATACTGTGGAGGGTACAGAGAGGCAAACTCGTTATTCTCTTTGCGCCTCCCAATTCCCTGATTAAAATGAAGCCTCCGACAAGCCAAAGAATAAGAAACAGTGAATGTGTCTTGCCGCTAATGGGGTTTGTTTGAAATTGAATTGCCAAATAGACGAGATGCAACAAATTGAAAAGGCCAGGTGGATTACTCTGAAATGCTAAATGGATGTGAAGCTCTATTTATTCCACTTTTGTGAGTTACGGGCCCTGCTATTTCACAAGACAAGTGTTCGGTATTTCAAATTTTAAACGCTTTAAACACTACATGCGTGGGTTTTTCTGCATGCAAGGAAGCATTTAGACATTTGCGCTGATGCGTTTGAACTTCTGGTTTGAGATCCAAGACTTTAATTTTTTTCCCCTTTCTGCTTCTGCTTTAACTGCTTCTCAATATAAGAAAAAGGAGCTGCTCTCACTTTCACAGTAATATTTTTTTTTCCTCTGCCAGGATGTGGTTCTACAGACAATTTTATGCAGCAGAGTGCCTAGATTAAAGCAAACCTGTCATAATAGTCTTTTCACATCTGTTTTTCCCCCTCTCTAAGATGGGCAAAACCTGTAGAAAAAGTACTATTAGTCTCCATGGTCATAGCTCACATGGGAAGGATGAAAGTTGAGGAATTACTATATGTGGGTGGAAGGGAAGGGGGGTAGGTTTTGTTCTGTTAGCAAAGGAAGGAATTAAGACTCCCGTTGCATTGAAGTTCTCTGCATTTCACAGTTTTACAAGCTGTGACCTCTTGTAGCATCTCTGAAGTGGGATTTTGAACTGCGTTCGCGCCTGTGCTGACTTTTTCAAAACGTGTCGAGCATGAAAAAGGCAGCACCTGCTGAGATGGCTTACCTATAGCACTACACTCTTCAGCTGGTAAAAACATGACATGAATTGAACAGCTGTGCAGTCTTCTTTCTATCCACGCAGTTGTTAGAGGATGAACAATGACCTAAATAATCACGAATGACCGAAGTGGAATTCCTGTGGACTCTCCTCACTGCTGTGCTGCCACCAGTGTTAATTTCGTTGATGAATTTGATTATGAAAATGTTCATCAACAACTGTTTTTAATTTTAGTTAAGATGAAAATCGGACTAAAATTATCCAAAATGACGATGATGACTAATATTTTTGCATTTTCATCTGAGAAAATACAACGAGATGAAATTATCACTCATAAAATGAAACTCCCAGCAGCATGACTGTTACTGACATGCAGTGTAGTTATAATGACTGAACACAGCTGGGATCTACAGCATGGAAAGTTCTGGAGAATTGCGTTCTTGTAGCGCAGATGTTCGCAGTACTGTGCAGAATTACAGAGATCCCATTGGTGGAGCAGCGCAGATCTGTGGAAATATGCGCTACATGAATGCAAACCACAGAGTTTTAAGAGTGCGATCATTTTCTCCAAAATAAATAGATATTTGATTAGAAAGACAGTGTTCCATGAAAGCTAGTTACGTTGTCTATAATGTTACGGTTATTATTAACATAACGGTATGCAAACTGATCTAAAAAAAAATAAAAAAAAATAGCTAGGCTACCGAGCATGGTCGAAACAACTGGTTTGTTCCTAAATTGTGAGAAACCATTCATTCAGTACTTAGAAGAAAGTCATCTGTAGTCTGGGAGTACTTCAGTACAATGAGAAAACAAAGAAAACGTAAGATAACTGAAGGAAACTAAACGAATGTGTCTACAATATGACTGGAAAAATACAACTAATTTGAAGTGACATCTGAAGAGTGAAATCAATCATATTCCATTTGTAAGATTTAAATGTAAGTCTCTGATGTGGAGTAATAGTTAAGATTCCTTATGTCTTATTAATTTGTTTGTTACTTAAATTGTTTTCTTAAGTAATAAGTTGCCGCACAATTATTGTATGTATTTTAATGCTAACAAATTAGAGCGGTCTTAATTCTAAAATTAAAAAGGTACTTTAACCTAATTTGTTTAATATTCCAATGACTAAAACTGAATTAAATGTTGTTTTATTGACCTAAAACGTGCATACAATAAATAGCATGACTAAAACCAATGTCATTTTAGTCGACTAAAAATAAAGAAAAGTGTATGACTATATCTCATAGACATTTTTGTCGAACTGACAAAGACTAAATCAAAAACTGATACAATTAACACTGGTTGCTACCCTCTATGCTAAGAGGAAGAATCCCAACATCACCTTTCCAGGCTGAACTTCCAGCAGTGCTGCAGTGCTGCTGTCAGGAAGACTCCCACGTCTCTGTCACATGCCATACGAGAGCTCAGTTACTGTTGTTTTCCCCAGAGCTTTAAGGGAGGACTGGCATGGATGCAGTGTTTTTTGTTTGTTATTTTTTTTCTTCCTCCAAGTTTTGATTTGTGTACACATTTCAGAATGCACTCGGTGACTCATGCTCTCTTCTGTGCAGGTGACGTTGTGGAAGGAGTCGGTGGACGGCCAGTGGGCGTGCATCAGTGATGTCAACAAAGGTCAAGGAGCTGTGTCTGCCATCACAGAGGGCCAGCAGAGCGAGCAGTGATGGGGGTTTGAGTGTGACCCAGGCACATAAAAAATGTAACTTCGAATCCCTCCTGCCCCCTCACCCCCCCACAAGCCAGAAAAGGGCAGGCAGCGTTGGCCTCCGCCTGTGTCGATGGAATACACTGTTCATAGCAGAATCTATAATTGCAGCACATGGTATCCAACCAAGACATTCTCTCTTCGTTTTGTATGCGTCCCCTCTGTTGTCAGAACAAACCAACAGTGCTGATAGATTTGATTCAGCCTTAATTTCCTACGGGTGCCCATCCACATCAGTTTGTATCTTTACAACGTCAAATGTTTGGCCGCCCCCTCCAACACAAGAAAATTATAAATAAATTATCTTTATAAAATGTTTTTTTTTAATTGTATTGTTTAGTGTTGTTTTTTTAGTGCTCAGGCTCCAATCTTTGCAAAGTCTAATAAACCTATTGATAAAAAAAATAAACAAACAAAAGAAAACAAACAAGTTTGATGTGTGTGCAGTGTGTAGAGAAATCACCTTAATTGTTTGAAATGTTAAAGTCTGAGATTCTTGATGTAGAGTTTTCACTGGAAAATTAAGTACTGTAAACATCCATAGTGGATATGTAGAGCAGGCAGTTTGACATCTCCATCAGAGAGAAGTCTCAGAATATCAGAGCTTAGTCAAGTTTATTCTCTGTTAGAACTTAACCTTCAATATCAAGAATTCGTCTGCTGCCAAATCCATCATACAGTATTTGTGTGCTCTTTAACAAATCCGAAAAGGAGACTTGACTTACTTAACATGATTTTAGACTTCAAAAAATACCACCACACTGCAAAATTTCTGGTCAATATTTCTAATAGTAAAGATGTAAAAGTCAGTGGCATTTTATGAAGTGTTGAACACATGTATATTCATAGTATAGTCAGTCTGTGAACAACCAGTTATTTTGTGTATATATGTAAATTTTGTTTCGGTTCCAAAGACCAGTTAATAGGTTCTTATTCTTAGCCCTGTTATATTTTTAGATTTATGTGTTTTTTTTTGTTTTTTTACTGATGTGCAAATGGAAATGCAGGCAATTTGAATCCCAAAGCAACATTTAATTAAAATTAAAATTAAAATATTGCTCTTCTGCCCTGAGGATATGACTGTTTTCACATTTGCCTCGGGAGCTCAACAAAATTACCACAACCAAAGACAAAAAACAAACGAAACAAAAAATAAATAAAATCATACTGGATGGCTGCCTGTGACATTTTCACTTTTAGGCAGTGCTATGTTTAAACTGATTTGAACCAGAATTAATTTTGTCAGTGTTGTTCTTCTAGTATGTTAGTTTCTTATCCCAAACAAATCGAATCTGTATTATTTTAACTTGCCTTCATTTATGTCAGCACATTCTGGCAACCCCAAATACATTGATTGCCATACTTTTAGGTCCAGCCATGTAGCTTGAGTGAGACTATTATCTATAACTGCACTGTTGGTTTTTGATCATTTCTTTCCCAGAATGTGCTTGAAGAACAGTATGCTCCTGTTCATTGCTGAAGGAAAGTGAGTGATTCTGTGTGAGCACAAGTACTTTATGAGAAAAATGAAAGCCTTATTTTTGGCAGGCAATGTGGCTTCTGCTGCTCAAGATTTCCCTTCTGACTGTTTACTGCCATAAGTATTCTTCTCCAAGTTTCATCTGAGAAACTACGCTGTAGCCTCCATTTAAAACCACAGTGTCTGAGCACTGGGCGATATGCGGTGATCAATTAATATAAAGCAGATCTACCAGTTCATCAGTCTGGAAGTGTGGAGTTGTTTTGTCTTCATAGTCATGTTTTCCTGTCACCTTTTTCTAGACATGATCACATTGAACAGCTCCTGTTGGATAAATTATATGGGACTATAATAATCATGAAAACTGAATAAAGCCTTTTAAAATGAATACACTCCAAGGTTACAGGGTTTTCTATAGGCTTTTTGAGGGATTGTTAAAAGTGTTAACTGCAAGATAATAGCCTTTTGAAGTTGGCTTCGTTTCCATAACGGCAAGAATTGTGAGCCTGTGAGCGTCAAGGCCGATGGAAGCGAGTACTCTATGGAGGGGGGGGGTGATTAATATCATTAACTGAGATAAATGATTTGAATGGAACAGAATTTACTACTATAATTCTATCCTGCCTTATATGGATATTATTAAAGACTGAGGGACTAGTGGACAATGTTATACAGGTTATATAACGGAGAAAACAAGCTCTTAAGATCATACTCAGTGGATTTTATTTTAAGCCATTACATTGCACATGAATAACTTGGTTTTCCTCTTTAAGGGTTTTGGGAATCGCTTTCAGGTGTTGTTTCTGAAGAGTTTCAGGGTGGATATTTATGTTTGTAATACTAGTGAAAGCCACAAGAGGATGCTCAAAATACTGCTTTATTGAAAGAAGCAGCCAACATTTTTTTTTAAATACAGTACAGTACATTCTCTGTAATATCTGTAATTTCAGAACTATGTCCTCAGGTTCAGTCCTGGAACTATTTTAAAACCCTGGTTATTTTGTTTCAAATAATAGGACTTCCTGATTCATCTCTTTCATGGCTCATGTTTAAGAGAATGGGGGTTTGAAAAGGAGAAGGTTGAGTTTATTACACTTTGCAGCACAAATCTATAATCCTGGTCCTGGAGTGCCACAGCGTCTGCAGGCCTTCATCCCAATTTCGATTGCAATAACTAAACCGAATCCATTGTTATTAGCTTAGTCAAGATGAAAGGGATTTTATTGTACTGACTGAAGTCACCTCGAAATGGACCGGCCCACGCCAAGAGAGGATATGGAAATAAATCCAGTTCTTCAATGTAAAATATTAAACCACTGGTTTATGTAATGATGCAATGCACCCCCCCCCCAACTATGAGCAGAGCAAAACAAGTCCAATGTCAGCTTAGCCTTGAGGTACAGTTCTTCACATGATGCACAAGACAGACATCCAGAAAATGGCAGTTCTCTGTAAATAACGTTCTGTCTTTGTCATTTGTGGAACATTTGGGTGCATTACTACACCACATACCTTAATTGCATCGGCTTATTTGTTAATTGCTGCTTTACAGTGGGGGTCGGGGAGAGATATCTGTGATTTCATGCTGTTTCATTAGGCTAAGGTGTCTGTTCATAATTACCTGCTAGTAGGTAACCACCATTCAGTTGATGACATTCAAGTCATTTAAAATTGAACCAGCACAGAAAAATTGGAAGGCTGTGTTTAGTAGCAGGGGATGCTTGAGATAGTTGTTTCCCACCCTGCTGGGAGCCTTGAAGAGAGATGCCCTGGGGATGGTGTCGAGGTAAATTAAGTCCTGACCCTGTATGCATCAGATTGATCTGTATGAGCTTGTGTGACATGTATTTCTATGACAGAATTGTAGTTTGAAGTGGTCAGAGAAGGAGGTGTGTTTCCTGGAGGCAGATTGGAAACCTCCTGTTGGCAAGTCCAACACTCTAAGGTCCTGCTAAAGATGGAGTTAATCTTTGATGAGTGTCTTTACTGAATGTCACTGCCCTATATACAGACAGGTGACAAATTAAAGTAAAACCTGAATAAATGACTGAAGGAACATAACAAATGCAGATGCTTCCAAAGAGGTGAACTGCATGATACAATTAAGCAATTAACATCCTATCATGCTCTGTGGCATGTATAAAAATGCTGAGCAGGCCCAGTTGACCTTGATTTTGGATCAAGATGGCAAGAGGAAAGGATCTAAGTGGCTTTGAAAGAGGGGTCATTATTGGGGCACGAATGGCAGGAGCTTCAGTCACAAACACTGCTTCAACTGGCTTGTGTTCTGGACAAGTGGGCGAGTCCATGTGTGGCGACACCAAGAGAACGGTACAGGCCTGACTGCTTCACCCCCCCTCAGTGAGGTGGTCCGGAGGCTCTGTTATGCTGTGGGGGGCATTTTCCTGGCATGGTTTGGGTCCACTTGTCCCCTTAGAGGGAAGGGTCACTGCATATCATTACGAAGTGTGTAAAGAGTGATCACCTTTATCCTATGGTGACACATTTCTATCCTGATGGGAGTGGTCTCTTCCAGGATGATAATGCCCCCATCCACAGGGCACGAGGGCTCACTGAATGGTGTGATGAGTATGAAAATGATGTGAATCATATGCTATGGCCTCCGCAGTCACCAGATCTCAACCCAATTGAACACCTATGGGAGATTTTGGACCGACGTGTTAGACAGTGCTCTCCACCACATCATCAAAACACCAAATGAGGGAATATCTTTTGTAAGAATGGTGTTCATCCCTCCAGTAGAGTCCAGAGACTCGTAAAATCTGTGCCAAGGTGCATTGAAGCTGTTCAGGCGGCTCGTGGTGCCCCAACACCTTACTGAGACACTTTATGTTGGTTTTTCCTTTAATTTGTCCCCCGTTTGTATATAAGCCATCATCAGCCTTACAAACGTTGGCTGTTGTATATCATGGTCAAACTAGTGAAATCATGGGGAGAACGATACAAACCAGGTTAAATGTAGTGAAGCAAAGTACAGGCATGGTGTAAATATAAACAAATGTGCTGTAGCCAACTTCCATAATGGTATGTTTAAGCATGTTATTTATTAGACCAATATTATATGAAAATACATTGAAATGTTTCGTTGTGACGGTGTGAACAAAAGCCTGTCGCTTTGTAAAACCTTAAATAGTATTTGACTGCTGTGCAATAGACAATCCGATTTGTCTCCCTGCTTTGTAGCAATAGCTTCTTTCTTCCTGGCCCAGCAGCAGCAGCACTCCAGCACCACTAGAACATCAATCTGCCACGGAGTCGACTTTATGAATTCCAATTGATGCAGAAAAGATTACCTGCATTCAAAACATGTTGATGCTTTTAATTTTTTTTCCTGTGTTATCCTTTGGTGCTCTGCCAGTCATGAGTTCCTTCCTGCTTGTTTGCAATAACGATTACAGAGTGAAAACAAATATTACTTGCCACTTAATTTGGGATTTTTGTATTTATATGTCAAAAAACATATTGACTTGTTTTTTGGTTGTGCTGTTTTTTGTTTTTTTCTGAGCAGAAATGTAATTCCCTTTCACAAGTGCAATAACTAAGCTTGACACTGCTGCAGACTGAACCTGATAGCTTATTATGGCATGCTAATGTGCCAAAGGGATCTTATTATATTAATGTAGAACTTCATTTTCTTTTACCCAATTTAGAATACCCATGTAGTTCACAGCAGGATCCCAGGTGAAGTGTGAACACTAGGAGTGATTGCATTGGAGTAATAACTTACATTGTTATACAAGAACACATACTGAATGACAAGAAAGAAAAATGAGAGGCACATTACTGAAAAAGCTAAAGCACCGCCTGATGGTGTGTACTTTTTTGGGTGTGGGATTGGTGGGACTGTAAGATTACTTAAATTATAAAGAACTAGATTCGGCAGGAAGGGGAGAGACTTTCAGTGTGAAGGGATCAAAGTGCCATGCTTTGCCTAACTCTAGTCACTGAGTTCCCTTCAATACATATTAGCCTAGAAAAAAATAAATTGAAAAAAGGCAGGATTTGTTAGACTGAGAAGCGGATCTGTGGCCACATGCAGGCAGTACTTGTAGAAGCCGGAGAAACCAGTTATGATTCATGTGTGAAAAGGGCAAGAGCAGGAAAGAGCCAATACAGTACAAAAGAAATTCAATTCACTGAAGTGAAGTGAGGTGCCCTGGCTGATACAAAGGGTGAAATTATTAATTATTATTATTGTAATTTTTTTTTGGTAAAAGGATATTCTGAATGAGCAAAACCACCCCTCCAAAAACAAAATGTCTGTGAGGCTCTCCCCTGAGAGGCTTCGTGCAATGCCCCTCTGTGATAATGGTACTGATTTGTGTACATATGGATGCCCAGGTGACACCCCACCTACCCTCTTGCTCCCCATCCACACACTGGCAACCCCACACTTTTGCCCAAATACCTTCCTACAACTTCCTACAAAATGTTGAGCTGCCAGCCCCTCTTAATTAGCCACTCTTGTGTAGGTTTCCAATGAAAGCACATGCAGATGTTCGCTCTGACCACATTGCGTCGACCTACTTTTGCACGGATGTCTGTCGTGTGTTATTAATATCCCTGAGTTGGGGGATGCAGTGTTTGGATGTGTAAGTCTGTGACATTCTCTGTTCTCTTTATTGTCACTTTTGGATGCTTGGAAATGATGGATGGGTTGAGGGAGAGGAGGGTTTTGTAGTGAGACATTCTTGGGAAGTGACGTTAACTGTCAGCCAGCTCCCAGAGCACCCCCCATCCCCCAACTCCATTACCTCAGAGATTTTCGGAGGCTTAGAGGCAACTTCATAGGAATCATTTGAAAGCCCTAGGATTGGATTGTTCCCTTTTTATGGGTCAGTACAATGAGAATCTGTTGGAAGCAGCTATGTTAGTGAGAGTATTTCTCAAGGTGGCCAGAGGGAAACAAAGAGAAACAAGACCACAGATTATAGAATTGGATGTTCTGGTTATTTGTTTTGTTTTCTTCATGTATGTCTTTTCATTCTGATCATTGCATATCCCCTGTAGTCTTCCATTTTTCTCCCCCTGACTTGGGCTAAATTGTCTGTTTCACATGGCCTTTGTTCCCTATACTCCTTATGTACTTCACATTCTTCGCTATAGTATTCTTTCTCTTTTTTCGAATGGACAGGACCCACCATTGTTTTGAAATCAATAATCCCCTGTAAAATGCAGTCATTAAAAAAAAGAGAGAATCCACTGAAGTAATGCATTGCAAACGACACCAGTGTGGGCATTCTTAAAGGGAAATTGAGGGTAACTATGGGATATGACTCTGGTCATTAAATTGCTCAGCTCCTGTCCTGATCCCACCTGAATGATATTCCAATGTCAACACCCCTTTCTATAGCCCAACTCAAGATGTTACCTCTTTCAGTGGGCAATTTATTATAACAAAACTATTGTTTTTTAGTGGTAAACTATTGGTTTTAGATGGTGTTTATTATTATTATTATATTAGTACATGCTACATCAATCTGCATTGTGCTGTGATTAACAGGTGCATGGATGCATTTGGGAATTGATGGAGCATTTCTTTAGGTCCTGATGGGCACATTGTTTATCCAGTTGAACCCTGTATAGCAATGCATGGTGTAGTGGTCAGCGTGAGAGCAGGGAGCAGGGAGCTAACCTTACACTGTCTTGCACCGCTATGGGCTGTGACACCTGTCCGAAACACAAAGGTCACTGACTGCAGCTCTGTTTATTTATCTTTATAATATTACATTACTGTAACATTTTACAATAGTTTTTAGCAAGAGGCTTAACTTTTTATATTCAAGACTAGTTATTATTATTATGATTATTCTAGTTTCTAGTTGATAAAGCATAATCCCAAAAGGCTGGTTATAATAGAACGCAGTATACAGTAAAATAATGAAACAAATTGTAGATGAAATAACTGAAAGAAGAAGAAGAAAAAAAAAAGCGTAATCACCTTCAAGGCTGTACCTATCCTTGAATGTATGAATTATTCATTGTGAATGATTGAGACGGGGGAGAAAAACCTGCAGTCATTAATACATATTCTTCAAACTTTTTCTTTCCCTCCTCTCCCTCCACCTGCGTTTGTGGGACTACAGGTAAGCTGAGCTGCAGGCTGTGGCAGAGAGTCCCACTGACTCCACAACGAGGCAGCCGCTCTCTCTTTGCGCGGCACAGCAGCGAGTCAGGGCCTCCGCTAGAGTCCGCAGCATCAGGACCCGCCGCCCGGCACCCGATGGATCAATGCACAGATATTTAACCGCTCCACATTTTCATGCTGCAGATACTGCCTTCACCTGCTCGGAAAGGGAATCGTGGGGGATTTTGTCCTGCTGTTAGTTGTTTTTTCATCAAATCAGTTTTACGGCTTCGCTTTGCTGTCCAACAGTGTTCTCTGCTCAGTTGCGTGATGCCGGGCTGGAGGAAAAACCTGACTTTGTGTCTGCAGAGAATGCATGATGAAGGTAAGACCGCGGTTTCGAGATGAGCGACGCTGGTACTCTGTGCCGCTGTCGTGCTGGTTTGTGTGAAATGCGACGTTGTTGCGACTTGTTTGGTGCTGGGCTGTGCACCTGAGCCGTGTCCCCTGCAGAAGCGTCCCTGCACGGTGACACGAGTTGTGTTTCATTGCATTGCCTGGCTCTTCTGATTTGGGTGTCCTGAGAGGCGAATGGGACACTTGGCTAGTGTGTTTGTTTGACCGACAGGATCTGCGTGTTGGTTTTTTGTTTCCAGGAGTTTATTGACTTTGCGCTTTTAATATCAAATTACGAAGGTTCTGGGTTTTGCAATCGACGCATATGTGCCGGTGTGGGGGAGTTGTGTCGTTTTGCTTTTGGTTGGTTGATTTAAACAACTTTCCCCCCCCCCCCTGATAGCTGCAGATGTGTGCATTGCATATCGCAGACAGTGTGGCCATTCATGAGACATTGTTGCAGTTGTGGGCGAACGAAAGTTTTATTCAAACTTTGACGTTTGGTGGGGCCTGTTCCTGTTGTGGTAGAAGAAGCCGGTTTGTTCATTTCCAACACCTGTCCAATAACAGAATTGTAAAAAGTGCTTTCGAAGAATTAGACATGGATGACACGGGAGTAATTGCTGTTTAAAGGGGAACTGAGGTACAGGCCTGTCAAAAGATTTTAAACGCCCTGTTGTGTATCCTAGCGGTCGATTCAAATCCACTTTATTAATACATGAAAACTGTTAAAGAGCAGCTTTAACTGGGTTTCTTGTCTACATGTCTACGCGCACTTCACCGAGAAGGAAATTCTCTTTCGTGACATGTGCTGTATAGCAAACAGACATTGCAAATATATGTATATTTCTGGAAATATTATACTATACGGTCAGAGGACTATTGACATTTTATTCTGACGCTGAGAATCCATGTGGCAATCAAAGCGCGTTAAGTTACTGTGATTGATTGCAATGTCTCTGTGTTATAATCGCATTAAGAGGCCAAGTTCAGGGACGACCCCCTCCATTTCCACGTGTGTTGAACAGACCGACAGCTTCACCTCGGTCACTTTTTATTCCTGCTAATTAACGTTTCCCAATGTAGAACAAAAGGACATTTCTATTGCAATTAAGCTATTGCAAGCGGTTTAATGAGCATTAATGCAGCATTTTGCACCGACAGCTGCATGCAAAAGATAATTAAACTAGAGTGTAATTTATTGGGCTATTTTTGTATTATTTTGGGCTAAGGGAAATGCAAATGCAAATGTATGAAACTCATGTATGTCGGCGTTGTTTTTCACTACAAGAATATATATTTATTGTTCGGGTTTGTTTCTGGCTGATGCAGATTTGATCTATTTTGAGAGGATGGAGTTCAGTAATGCTCTGGTTGTGAGCTGGTGAATGCAAAAAGCGTCCGTTTTTCTTCAAACATGCATAGGGACAGCAGTCAAAGAAGCAACAATTGTACTGAACGAGTGGGGTAAAGAATTGCATTGCTCAGCACTTCAGATAGGTCATCTTCTATATGACTTAGTCCTTTATTACTTCATTTTAATCTGCTTAATCTTCATCCACATAGCCCGTCAGCTATGCATTTATACTGATGTAATGTCAGGGAATCCACATTTTAGGCGACATGTTAAGCATCATTGTCATGTTGAAAAATCGCTGCCTTTCCTGCAAGTTACAGTAATGGCACTATTGTGTTACATTGAAGGATAAACAACAGTTTCTGCCTTTAGTGAATGTCTTGTTTGAGCAACATTCCCAAATCATGCCATCAGTAACTCCATTTGTTCAACTGTGGATCCTATACAAAGCATTTTGTTTCTTCTCATGGTTTGTTTCCTTCCTGAACTGCAACTGAACTGCAATTTTGTTCACAAGTTATATTTTTATTTTTCCAACAAAGGTTCACTAAAAAAGTAATTTACAAGTGAACTGATGGAAAATGACAGTAATTTGAATCCACTCTTCAGCTCTCTTTTCATATAGATGATAAAGTTTTGCTTAAGCCAATATTGTAATTATAATTCCCCTTAAGATTTCCAGATGACCTTGCAATTGTAGTTCCCAGTGTTGGTCTTTGATGCTATCTGTCTGAAATTTGTATTGCACTGCTTAATAGTATAAGTGTTAAAAGTATTACACATTAAGTGCTAAAATTACAGTGGCTACAGTTATGTAAAATGAGCAGCAGGAAAAGCTTTGTGTTCAGCCTAGGTTGTCCAGTAAAAGCACCTCTTTCCAGGTTGACACTGATTCAAGGCCCAGTTCTGTCATGGAGTCACTGTGTGTTACCCTCAGCAAGTTTACCCAGAAGACGCCGTTCACACTTTAAGTTTAGGCCGGCCCAGTGCTGCGTTATCTCATATGTGAACGTTCAAAATTGAAAAGGCGGCCGAGTGAAAATGACTTTACTCTGCCTTTTGCAAGAAAAGTAAAACTTGAGCAGTTGTTGATGCATAGTTCATCTATGAGACTCTGTATCTTTTTCCATAGAGCATTTGTTGAATGACAGATATTTTTCTTTTGTGTGTGTGTGTGTGTAGCTTGAGAAGATCAAGCCTCTTTTCTCCTTGGACCACAGCAACCTGATATGAACCTTAGCGATGGAATGCATCATGAAGGAAGATGATTTTACTGCATGGCAGGGCAAATTAATTGAAGAACGTTGCATTTTGGAGGACTGTAGATGATCCCCGTTATTGTTTAATGCACGATTGTTTCTTAAAATAAATAAAAAAAAGAGTACTAGACACAGAAGGTTTTATTCAAAGTGCATTGGTTTATCCAAGTTTGTTGCTAGTAAGCAAATAATTACTTTAGAAACTAAACAATGTATTTGTAATCTCTTTAATTTCATAAATGGTTTGCAGTGCATTCAATGAGCAGATCTGTAGAATGAGAGCCTTACTGTACCATTTAGTGTTCATTAGTACAGAACAATTGGTGAAATAAATTTAATAGGAGGGGGATTTAATCAAACCATAGTTTGTTTTGTTGAAACTTGAGAAAATGTAATTTGACACATTGGGATTTGCTTCGGTTCCTCAGTGATGTAACTATTCACCTGTTTTCTTCCTGGAAAAAACATCTACATATTTGTTACCAGAACTAGGCCTATTTTGTGCATCTCAGAGTTAAAGATGTACACTTTGAGCTGACTAAACTCATGTCTTAATTCCCTAATCTGTGTTTCCCACAACACTGTTTTTTTTTTTTCTTAAAATTTAACTTTGGCTTCCATGTTTCAAATGCTGGGGTGTTTCATCGTGAACTATACCTGACAGTCTGTACACTTGCTTTAAATTGGCAATTCAGGGTTTTTAGAAAGTCTGTAAAGAAGGAATGCTACCCTGTTCTGAGGGCTATTTTGCAGAATATATATATATATGCTATTACTTAGCCATTGTTTAATCCATTCAATCAGTGAATTGGCATTTTAGAACTTGTTTTTTTTGCAGGCATAGTTTTTGTGGCTTTTGGTTTGAGGTTTTATACTGAGAAATGCCTAAAGGTGGCTAGATTTCTACTAATATTGGAAAAAGAATTGTGTTCCCAATTCTTTTTGAAAGATGCACAGCTTGGAAAAAAAGAAGCCTAAGGAAAGATAGTACTTGAGTATTTACTGCATATCCCAATGATGTTGATATATTGAATCTAAAGTAAATTACATTGCTGCAGCCAAAGTTTTGATCCAGAACACCTCTTCAATGCAATCTAAATTTGGGTTTCAATAAATCAGCTGTATTGGGTATGAGGCACTTTTGTGAGTCCTGGCTGTTTTGTTTCTCTTATCACAAAAAGCAGGAGACAGGACACTCAGTGTTCCATTAATCATCAGGCCGGGAGTTCAATTAAAATAGCTCTTTAAAGTTCAGAAGAATATTGCAGCCCTCTGTGTGTAGGTGTCATCACACACAGCCCTGTGAGGTGCAAGAGGACTGATTGAAAGTCAGATTAATTACTTTTATGTTTTAGTAGAGAGCATAGCATTCCCATAGCTCTTAAACGGCATTTTAAACATCTTATTTTGAGTTTCTCTTGACCAATGCCCAGCTGTTTGGTGAGTAATATCATGTCAGAGAAAAAAAAAAAAAAAAAAAAACAACTTAGATTTTTAGATCCGGCAGATGAGTGCAGGACAGCTCTGTTCCTGAAGAGCCAGTTGTGAGCAGTTTCTGTATGTCTCTAACTTAAAGAGAGTGGAAAAGGTGTAAATTGGCTCAATACTGAGAAATGTTCCTTCAATTAATTAATTAAAAGAGCTCAGGTGGTCCTTTAGGGCAGGAGTTGTGTACCCCTGCTACAGAACAATATGGTGTTAATGCTTAAGGGAGCAGTTAAGAGAACCAGCACACTCAACAGCAGGAAACAGTGCACATTGCTGCCCATATCATTCTACATGCATATACATTTCTACAAGAACCATTGAAGAAGTACTGGTACCTGAATTTTGTGTACTTAGAAGGCAGTGTTGTATTTTCCACCAACCGTTGTCCCATACCCAGCCCCATGTCTTCTGGCTGTTGTTCTCACTGTGACTGTAATGACTTCCCAAACTCCAAACTGAATGCTTTTTTAATTGTTTTCAGCTTTTGTAAATGTTTATTTTACGTCGACTAGAAAATTGAAATGGAAGTGTGGAACTGCCGAAGAGCCGAAAATAATTACAGAAAGCGTCCATTATATTGCAGAGATGAGTGGGATTGGGAAATTATTACTATAAACCTTCAGCTTTTGTTCACTCATTATTGACCTTCATTCATTATTTCATACCTGCCAAGTCCATGTCCACATCTGCTTTCCCAGGTATTTAATTTCCCTGACCATTAACTGCGCTTATGAAATGATTATTCACTGTAGCTTCTCTAAAGCAGTGATTATCACTCAGGTTTTCTCAGGAACTTCATTCAATGGCTAAAGTCACAGAAATCGTGATAATTTTGACCAGTTGTGTCAAAGTCAAAGTTTCACTTCAGGGTTTGGATGGAATGAACACTTTGACCACATTAGCCAATCCAAAATTGCATTCTGATATGTAATGGTGGCTCTTTGACAGAAGATTCTTCCAATTCTACCTAATGTGCACCTGCCAGCAGGAGCTGTGTTTGTGATTTGTGATTTGAGGGTGAGCTGGGACTCTGGAAGTGGTTCAGCCCAAGGACCCAGAGGCTCACTGTTGTAGATTAATGTTTACTATGTGAAGTTAGAGAAGAGGTGCTCCTGCAGAGAATGCCTAAGGCTGAATATGGAAATTATTTTGGTGGAAGAGTTAGTATTGTGCAGGTTTCGGGACACTGTGTTTTTATCTATCACAACTAAATTGCATTAATAATAATAATAATAATAATAATAATATTACTATATTTGTGAAGCTTTGAGTTATAATTCAAATTTAACTTGCTGGTCAGTTTGTTGATCATAAACTAATGATTTTGGACATTTTGGCTATATGCTGTGTTCCCTTATCAGAATATACACACGTCTGTGTGTGTGTGTGTGTGTATGTGTGTGTGTGTGTGTCAAGAACTAAAGACAGCTGCAGTGCAGGCCTGAAGCATAAAGATCTGTTCATCTGTGTGGCCTGCCGTTTTGTTAAGTATAATCCAACCACAGACTTATTATAACCCATTTCCTCTGGAGACATCTCTGAAGCTGCAAAGTAAAATTGAAGGAGGGGGAAACCTGGGGCACTCACCTAAATAATTTATTAGCTCACACTTGCAAATTGTAATATGGCCAACCATGGTAGTAAAGGTGTCTTACATTTATACTTCACCACTGACATGCTCAGATTTCACCTGGTAGGATACCTGGGATGTTTTAGATTTCAATAAAAGTAACTAATTGAACGGATGCTCTCTCTCTCTCTTTCAGTTTTTCACTGCTAACTTGCTTTACGTCCATCGAAGTCAAATAACCTGGCAAGTCAAAACATTAAAAATAAAAATAACTTGCATTGTCGATATTATTTTCAGCAGCAAAAGTGCTTGATGATTTGAAATAAATCAACGTGTGCAGCTGGAATTGGGAGCCTTTAAGTGGGATACCTGCTTCAGCGTGAGGCCTTTTAACTTAATTTTGAGGATCTGAGTGGAGTGGAGGGGAGGGGTGGGGGGGGCTGCTATGTTTTCACCAAGAACCTATCATCTGCAACAGTCTGCTGGCACACTTTGCTTGGCAAGTTCTTTCCTGAGAGAACAGAGGATCTTATTATGGGAAATGAATGAGCTCTTCTTTTTCATACCTCAGCATTTCAATACATATACTGCTCTGGAAAAAAATAAGAGACCACTGCAATTTTTTCTTAAATCAGCATCTCATAAATGGCAGCCATTCCATTCCAGTGTCTGTTGAATTCCAACACAGGCACACCTCATTCTACTGAATGAGGTACTGATTAGGTGATCACCTGAACCAAATCTTATGTAATTAGGAAAAGTATAAAAACCACTGCTGTGGTCATCACAATCCTTTTGCAATAGGACCAGCTGAATGGCAAAAACAGTGCTAGTAGTACCTCAAAAGTAATTGGAATCAAACAATAACTATTGACCATGCCAAAAGAGTTTTGAGTGAGGAAAAAACAATCTGGCTTTACTGGCAGAGGGATACAGTGAGCGTTGGGTTGCTTCCATCCTTAAAATTTCAAAGACGGCGTTTCATAAGAACAAGGTCAAACGGCAGACTTTGGGGACAAAACGACTCTCCACTGTCCTGGTGACCGCCAACTTATTTGAATGTCACTCAACAACCATAGGATGACATCAAGTGACCTACAAAAAGAATGGCAAACGGCAGCTGGGGTGAAGTGCACGGCAAGGACGGTTCGAAACAGGCTGCTAGGGGCAGGGCTGAAGTCGTGCAAAGCTAGAAAAATGCCCTTCATCAATGAAAAGCAAGGAAGAGCCAGGCTGAGGTTTGCAAAAGACCATAAGAATTGGACCGTAGAGGACTGGAGTATGGTCATCGTCTCTGATTAGTCCAATTTTCAGCTTTACCCAACACCTGGTCATCTAATGGTTAGATGGAGACCTGGAGAGGCCGACAAGTCACAGTGTCTCGCACCCACTGTGAAATTTGGTGGAGGATTGGTGATGATCTGGGGGTGCTTCAGCTGGGATTTGTTTTTGTGAAGGACACATGAATCAAGCCACGTACAAGGTTGTCCTGGAAGAAAACTTGCTTCCTTCTGCTCTGACAATGTTCCCCAACTCTGAGGATTGGTTTTTCCAGCAGGACAATGCTCCATGTCACACAGCCAGGTCAATCAAGGTGTGGATGGAGGACCACCAGATCAAGACCCTGTCATGGCCAGCCCAATCTGCAGACCTGAACCCCATTGAAACCCTCTGGAATGTGATCATGAGTAAGATGGATGATCACAAGCCATCAGACAAAGCCGTGATGCTTGAATTCTTGCGCCAGCAGTGGCATAAAGTCACCCAACATCGATGTGAAGACTGGTGGAGAGCATGCCAAGACGCATGAAAGCTGTGATTGAAAATCAGGGTTATTCCACCAAATATTGTTTTCTTAACTCTTCCTAAGTTACAACATTAGTATTGTGTTGTTCAAAAATTAATATGACCTTATCTTTGCATTATTCGAGGTCTGACAACACTGCATCTTTTTTTGTAATTTTGTCAGTTGTCATTTTCTGCAAATAAATGCTATAAATGACAATATTTTTTATTTGGAATTTGCGAGAAATGTTGTTGGTAGTTTATAGAATAAAACAACAATGTTCATTTTACCCAAACACATACCTATAAATATTAAAATCAGAGAAAACTGATAATGTTACAGTGGTCATCTTTAATAATTAAAGCTGAGAGAAAAATTATAATTAAAAAACAAAAAAACAGGCAGAACGTTATCAGACACAATTCATATTAACTGTTAAAAAGAGTTCAGCCTTTTTATATGTAGATACTATTTTAGGCATAGGAAGAGTTCATCTCTGGAGAGAATGATCCCCAGATCCTGAACACCTAGCTGTATGTTGAAAGATTGATGAGTAGGCTAATGTATGAATATTATTATTACTTTTAACACATTAACTGAAATACTTTACATTGTGCAATTTTTTAAAATAATATTCAGGGGTTTCTGTTTGGTAAAGCAAATCTCTAATTTTTAATTGCTGGAAAAAATTGAAATAATGTAATGTATATGTACAAACAGTATACACATTCTACTTACCCGTAAATAACTGAAAATATGTAATATTTTGCATTAAGGTTAGGATCACAGTGTGTATTTTCACCTACAAATAATAATAATAAAAATGTTTTATTATAAAAGTAATATTATATGTGACTGCAAGCATTTTGAAATGCATATGTTTTTTTTTTAATTAATCATATCAGCCACAAGTTGTGTAAAAAAAAAAAAAAAGTCTGTCCTCTTCCAAGCAATCAAGGAAACCAAACTTTAAAAAATGGCCAGTTGAAGTGGTCTCTTGATTATGAAATTACTTAAAAATAAGAGGAGAGAGAGAGAAATGTGTGCAAAGGAGAGAGGAAAGAAAGGGGAGAATTAAATAGGAAAAGGAGATCTTTTAGCAGAGCATAAAAGCAGTCTACGTTTTCTTTTAATAGAATTGATCTGCGTTCATTTAATTTAGTCTAAAATATTGAACCTTCTTTTTGCTTTAAATGACTTTGATTTAGATATTTCTTTGAAGTCTGAGAAATCTGTTCTCTGTTTTAGCACATTGTGCAAGGTTGAAGTAAAATGTTAATTGTGCATATTAATTACATAAATATGCAAATATACAGTCTTTGTGTGTGTGCTCCTGATTTTTATTTATTTATTTATTTAATTTAGGAGCACCAGTGCTCCCAAAACAAGTTAGTGTATAGCCCGGCCGTGTGTGTGGTCTGGTAAACAAAACAGACTGAACTGATGTGAACCTGTACAATACTTATTTTGGGTACATTGCACTCATTAAGTGATTTGACTTGTGTTACACTGACCATGCACATCTGTATAATCCTGATCTAATTTGTAATAATGAGGTAACAATAGTGCTCTAGCCAGAGTATTTAAGTATAAAAACATTTGGTATGCTGTTGACTTCTGGATGTCACACTAAAGTGTTATCTTTTGTATAATACAATACACATTGTTTTAGCTAGACTAAGAGGCACAGCAGTCTCTCTTTCATCTCTTTCATCTGCAAAGAACCCAGCTCTACCATTGCTTGGGTCATAGCAACCAAAAATAATTGTTGCCTGTGATCAACGCAGGTAGAGGATAATGTGGACGGAGTGTATTTTGTTTGTTCAGAAAGGCTTCAGTCTAATAAGTATGCAGCCAGAATAATGTTCCCTTTCCAATACGCTCAAATCGCAGATGTTTTTTCAACGTGTGAGTCATTGTTTCTCCTCAGTTGCACAGACACTCATTGGAAACATAATGTGCAAAGGAACACAGAACACTTTTGGCTGCAGTGTTTGGCCATGCTAGCCCAGTAACCCTCTCCTCTAACCACCTTTTGCTTGTTTTACTCAGTATAAAATAGACACAGAAATGTACAATGGTGATGATTGCTGCTCATAACAATGTCGGGAGTTAAGAGTAATAAAAGCACAGAATTTGAATTGTAATTGGGCTCTTCAGTTCAGTGGGGGAGAACTTTTTTCTTCTTGTCCATAATTACTGAGTAAAGGCATTTAATGTCACCATTTCAAAGGCAGTATTTGTAAAGTGCCTTTTTTATTTGAGTTTGAACTAATTAATATTTGTAAATGTATGAGTGTTATAGAGATTATATTTTTGGGGATATCATCTTGTATGAAAATGTTTGGATTTAGTAATATTTCAGTTCCTTGTAAAGAAACAATATAACGTTGCTCATGGAGCATGTGCAGGTCGGAGCCCCAGCTCTGGATATGAACCGCGCCGACACAGACCACGAGCGCTCCGCACCGCACAGCCCTACTGTGCCTGAAAGGATTTCTAATGTAGATATTCATGCTTTGTCTTAATGGGAGATTAGCCTACTTTTGGTACTGAAACATCTCGTCTATCTACAGTGGAAGTTAATATTTTAAGGATTCTAATTTTTAAATAAACATTTTAAAGACAAAATGAAATGGTATATTTCTTAAACATTTAATTGATCATGATGCAATTAAACGGTAAGTAGCCTATCTACTGAATGTAAAGAAAGCCATTAATTGTATATCAATGGTTATATCCTGTGCAATAACTTGTAAATGATGATGTAATTGCACTACCTTAGAATTATAACCATCTGTTTGATAATGCAATTTCAATTTTGATTTTCTTTTCAATTTCACATAAATCTGTTCTAGTGTGAGGGTACCTGCATGCAAGGTGCTGATTTTAAGCTGATAAGTGTAACAGTTTTAGGCTAAACCTAATACACATAAGAGATACTCATATTAAAACATATTAAAGTTTCTTACAGGTGCATTGGTTATTATTTGGAGAACATGCTTTTCTAGTGCACGTTTTTAAAGTTATTGTACAGTAACAATAGTATCTGAAAGCTTTGCAAGAAATTAATTAAATACATAAATACGCTGATCTGAGAAATCTACCTACACTTTGTGTAGAACTCATTAAATATCTTGTAATGTATCAACATGTGGTGCTTTAAATATATGGGGAAGAAGAGTGAACAAAAAAGTGACTTTTAGTTGGCTAATATGTTCCTTTTGTAGGAGAGATTTGTACCTTAGGATATGTGGGATAAGTCACATAACAGTGTCTACAATTTACAATCTGTTGATTTTGAGTAGCACGTAGGCCTGCATATTTAATGACATAGATTGAATTGTTAAGCTTACTGTTATTTTTTTATATATTTATTTTACTGTTCTCCCAATGCTTGTTTTCCTTTTCTTGTGCTTTAAATCCCAATAGAATCTTCTGCTTACTTCATCTCTTGAGTGGATTGAGGCCTTTTAAATCTTTGTTGTTATTTTTTTGTTTTGAAATGATAAATATAAATGCAGTCATGATGTAGGTCCCCTCTTAGAAAGGAAGATTGCATAATTTGTGTGTGACTCTCCTTTTTAAGTATGATTAGCCGATGCTCTGAATATGAAATATTGGATAAGGTTTTCATTTCAGTAAACAAATCCACAGTCACATGTAGATTAATCTGAATGTCCTGAATGCTTTTACCAAACCCTGTATTTTTTTTTGTTCTTGCTGTTCTCTAGTAGTGATTGAGGTATAAATAGATATAACAATTGTCTTTATTTGTCAGTTGTTCTCCTCCTGTGCTATTTCCACATCACATCACATGTATTGCAGGAAGGCATTCATTTTTATCCAAGGTTTAAAAACATCGCCCTAAAAAAGTTCCATCATCAGCATCTCCACATCACCCTGCTGCTCTGGTGTATGGGGATGTCAGTGCGTTCAGCTCCTTATCTTTGCCATTTCTGCTTGTGACGCTCCAAGGCAAAAGTGGTGCTGTGTCCTATATTGTGAATCGTGATGGCCAAGATAGATGTCTTTCTAATGTGTGGGCTTACTGTCACTTTGTGGATTGCTGCAGATGTCATAACGAATGACTTCTCTTAGGTTTACTTGCCCTGCTGGTACAGGAGTGCTATGGAAATACCAGAGACTGAGTGATTGAGAATTTGAAACTGTTTATATATATACACTCACCTAAAGGATTATTAGGAACACCATACTAATACTGTTTGACCCGCTTTCGCCTTCAGAACTGCCTTAATTCTACATGGCATTGATTCAACAAGGTGCTGAAAGCATTCTTTAGAAATGTTGGCCCATATTGATAGGATAGCATCTTGCAGTTGATGGAGATTTGTGGGATGCACATCCAGGGCACGAAGCTCCCGTTCCACCACATCCCAAAGATGCTCTATTGGGTTGAGATCTGGGGACTGTGGGGGCCAGTTTAGTACAGTGAACTCATTGTCATGTTCAAGAAACCAATTTGAAATGATTCGACCTTTGTGACATGGTGCATTATCCTGCTGGAAGTAGCCATCAGAGGATGGGTACATGGTGGTCATAAAGGGATGGACATGGTCAGAAACAATGCTCAGGTAGGCCGTGGCATTTAAACGATGCCCAATTGGCACTAAGGGGCCTAAAGTGTGCCAAGAAAACATCCCCCACACCATTACACCACCACCACCAGCCTGCACAGTGGTAACAAGGCATGATGGATCCATGTTCTCATTCTGTTTACGCCAAATTCTGACTCTACCATCTGAATGTCTCAACACAAATCGAGACTCATCAGACCAGGCAACATTTTTCCAGTCTTCAACTGTCCAATTTTGGTGAGCTTGTGCAAATTGTAGCCTCTTTTTCCTATTTGTAGTGGAGATGAGTGGTACCCGGTGGGGTCTTCTGCTGTTGTAGCCCATCCGCCTCAAGGTTGTACGTGTTGTGGCTTCACAAATGCTTTGCTGCATACCTCGGTTGTAACAAGTGGTTATTTCAGTCAAAGTTGCTCTTCTATCAGCTTGAATCAGTCGGCCCATTCTCCTCTGACCTCTAGCATCAACAAGGCATTTTCGCCCACAGGACTGCCGCATACTGGATGTTTTTCCCTTTTCACACCATTCTTTGTAAACCCTAGAAATGGTTGTGTGTGAAAATCCCAGTAACTGAGCAGATTGTGAAATACTCAGACCGGCCCGTCTGGCACCAACAACCATGCCACGCTCAAAATTGCTTAAATCACCTTTCTTTCCCATTCAGACATTCAGTTTGGAGTTCAGGAGATTGTCTTGACCAGGACCACACCCCTAAATGCATTGAAGCAACTGCCATGTGATTGGTTGGTTAGACAATTGCATTAATGAGAAATTGAACAGGTGTTCCTAATAATCCTTTAGGTGAGTGTGTGTATGTATATATATATATATATATGGAATCTTCAATTATATTTCCTGTAAACCTCCTTCCTTTGAAACCTAATTGTTAATCACCCTGCTGACCGTGACATACTTGTGAGTGATTTGAGATCACAATTTAAACACCCTGTGAAGGCTGCACTGCCAGGCTACTTTTCAACCATTTAAGCCCACAGTGCAAACAGATGAGCTAAAGCATTGCAGGGAAAACTAATGTGGCCCTTACTAATCGCACTGCATGCTCACAAGTGGCCAGTCAGTTATAGTTCAGCAGTGAGCGCAAGAAACCTTGGCAACCTCCAACCCCTCTGACCCCAGCAGTGCTGGGCCAGGTGTGTTAGCCTTGGGCAGTCCCACTCACAGTCGGCTAATGACACGGTCTAGAGCAGAGAGGAGTGCCTTGGGATTGCGAGATTGAGAATCATGCTAATATCCCTTACTTGCTAATGCAGTTGGGAAGAAAGTAAAGCAAGTGAACTTGGTGTGAGGACAGACTGGTGATTATTTAATGTTTAATGGTTACAAACCATCAGTGTTACAAAGAATTTCCCATGTGGCTTGGTTCTTTAGTATGCTCAAAAAGATTACAAATAATTTTCAAAGCCAAGCAATGTATTCAGCACTTGCTTAAAAGGCAATTAAACGATGTCTGCTTGTCCCCAATGCTTCAGCACTAAAAAGTGTTTATAAAATAATAACAAAATTATCAGACTATTGTTTATGAGTCTGAAGATGGCAGAAGGTGAAATATTAATGTGGTGTCTTTCAATATTATGATTATGATTCGGTATTTGTATTAACCTAAAACACAACAGCTTTCAGGTTACGAATCCTCACAGTGACAAGCCTCAAGTACGAGACAGATACTCTTCATTGTACATTTGAAATATAGTGTGGGTGTAAATACTTCAATAATATCCTAAGCTTCCGAGTGTCACAGCTGGTGTGGAGGGTGTGTTGTTCAGGATAGCTGAGCTGGTCTAATTTAGCCTAACATGGCTCATCGTGTGTAACATGGGCCTCTTCCAGTGATGTCATTCACCCTAGACTATGTATGTGCTTTATTGCCATAGTGGGATTTGTCACAGGATTATTGACCACCTATTTGGAGAGCACAATCGTGAGAAGGAGCAGCTTCTTGACTGATAACACCTACTTTTGGAATACCCAGGGATCTATCTGAAAATAAAAAAACATTTCAGTCGATGCAGCTCTAGTTTACTGTGCCACTGTGAAGAGTGCACTGTCCTAGGTTAAAGAATGAGTCACGCACTGTAGGAATTTACAATTGGAGCTGGTGAGCTAAGTCTGTTAAAGAGAACCATTTTACTATGTGGTAAGAGAGAAAATACATTTACCACTGCATTGAGAAGTCCACCACGACTGTTTTCTGTTGAATTCCATACTGTATGTGCCATACTTTCAAAAATATATATCTCGTCTTCATACATTTACAGTATTTTGGAATTCAAAGCAATGTTATAGTAATTGATAATAACAATGTTAGCATGTTTGCATGTTCCATTTAAACTGCAAAACCCATAATTTGTGTCTATACAAACGGGATAACCTATAAAAAGTCTATAACATGCTTTATAATATATTTGGTTTAAGAAATAGACGTTTATAAATGCTGTTGTTTATGCATCCCCAGTGAGAAAAGCCCATTTGATTTAATTATGAAGAGTTGTGTGAAAGCCTAATCACAGGCTTTGTTGTTTCTTAATGCAGTGCTTGGTCTCATTTCCAGTTCTTTTTCCGGTGATTGGGAATAAGATCAAATTCACTATCTTTAAATAAGATTCAGTCCCTTTATTGTTTGATTTAAATCAGTATCAGTTTGTTAGCAATACATAACTGTAGTATAATCGAATAATATAGATTTTATGCTCTTATGTGGGCTAAGATTTTTTGGTTGTTTTTTTTCAGGACTTCAGCACTGTCGTTACTTTTCATTTCTCAAACTTCTTATGTTAAACTAACAATTTTTAATTGAGACCCCTTCTCAACCATATATAGCAAGCACAAAATAAAAAGCAACCAAGAGCTCTGTCTTTATCTTGGTCAACTTAAGCTAGAAAGCCTTTTAAATATGCATTGTAATCACCTCTTTACAAAAGAAGATTGAGGTTGTATTAGTCGTATTCACAATCCTGCCTCCTGGAAAAAAACTTAATACCATTTTGCAACTGTTTTTCCTACCTATTAGAGCTTTCCTATCTTCTACCACTTTTTTCTAGTTGTCCTAGTTCAAATCAGGGTCAGAAGTGCTGCATAAAGTCAAACGCAGTCCTTGAAAAATAAAGTGGTCTCCAGTGTACTTCAGTTTCATTGTGGCCCTGAGAGACAGGGTATAGATATCCTTTTTCAGAAATCTTTAAGCTACAGGTTTACTGGAAATGTCTGAAGGTCTGAAATTTGTACTTTCGAATCTCTCAAATTGTATGGCCTCTTCCCTGCCGAGCCTGAAGGGAACCGATAATTTCTTTAATCTCTTGCTGTGACATTAACGATTCTCTGTGCACCTCTGAGTGCCTTAAGACTTATCATACAGTTAGAAAACGATCAGCCATTAATGAGAAATTTTCTTTAGGATCCCCTTAGAAGAGTTCGTCTGAACATTCAAGGGCCTGTAATCCTATTTAAAGTGTGTGAGGTATTTAACTTTTCCTTGCATTGTATTTTGAACTCCAAGGTGTTTAAGACTTGGTAAAATAGAATACTGTGCTGATGCTACAATACATGGCAAATGATAGGACGGAACTAGTAATTTTACATTTTCCGATAACTTTGTTTTAATTTATGTCCAAAGTGAATATTTGACATGAGTAAATCTTCATGAAACAAATCCCTGACATCACAATGACAGCATTCTCCTAATTTCCCAACGACTAAGACTTTCAATCATTCGATGAACCCTTTTTTGAGAGTGAAGGTACAAATGAAAATGCTAAAAGAAGGTTATTATTTTTATATAGAGGACAACTTTAGTCTTGTCTGCCAATGGGATAGATTGAGAACTGGATCTGTGTGTAAAATAACAGCAAAATAACCCCCAAAAAACATCTATTATCATACACACCACAAAAACCCTTATATCCTGTGGTTTCCCATGTTTTATTCAGTCATGCATGAGGTAACAGGATTAAGAATGTATTTTTTAATCTGAGAAGGAATAACTGAAACCAATTATATAATGGTATATTTTTAGAAAGCATTGCTTCAGAAGGATAACCTCAACTTTTGAACTTGTCTTCTGAACCTCGAGGACAGAATTAAGTGACAAAAAGTGTCACTGCTTGATATATTAAAAGAAAAAAGAAAAAATAATACTGAACCTTTGTGATAAACTTTCACGGCAAAGCTCACCCTATGGCTGCTATAGTAGTTTGTTGAAGCTGCTTTCCCTTTAGATGGAGTTAGAGCTAAAGAAGATACTGCTGACTGCATTTCTCCTCCCTTACAACTACTGCCTACCAAAGCTGGAGTATTCAAAACCACATATGGCCACATTCACAGTGACTACATAGAAAAAAACTATGGTGTTTGGCTAAGGACCAACGCAGTTCCCACAGATAATGCTACTTTGTGGTGATGTGAGGGTTCCCCAATTCTTCTATTCATCATACCCCTCGAACTGGTCTTGAACTGAACATCCCCAACCTTGGCTGTGTTTGGGTTACTTATGAGAGTTCTTGACTACAGGAAGTGATCTTAAATATTGCCTGTATCCAAGCAGCCATCTCTGGGTTACAGGGATCAGTCTGAACCATTGGCTTCAATCCATGAGCTGCTCAGGAGTCCTGCAGAGACTGACTTTTCATTTTTTGTGTTACCAATACGCACTATACACTCACCTAAAGGATTATTAGGAACACCATACTAATACTGTGTTTGACCCGCTTTCGCCTTCAGAACTGCCTTAATTCTACGTGGCATTGATTCAACAAGGTGCTGAAAGCATTCTTTAGAAATGTTGGCCCATATTGATAGGATAGCATCTTGCAGTTGATGCAGATTTGTGGGATGCACATCCAGGGCACGAAGCTCCCGTTCCACCACATCCCAAAGATGCTCTATTGGGTTGAGATCTGGTGACTGTGGGGGCCAGTTTAGTACAGTGAACTCATTGTCATGTTCAAGAAACCAATTTGAAATGATTCGACCTTTGTGACATGGTGCATTATCCTGCTGGAATTAGCCATCAGAGGATGGGTACATGGTGGTCATAAAGGGATGGACATGGTCAGAAACAATGCTCAGGTAGGCCGTGGCATTTAAACGATGCCCAATTGGCACTAAGGGGCCTAAAGTGTGCCAAGAAAACATCCCCCACACCATTACACCACCACCACCAGCCTGCACTGTGGTAACAAGGCATGATGGATCCATGTTCTCATTCTGTTTACGCCAAATTCTGACTCTACCATCTGAATTTCTCAACAGAAATCGAGACTCATCAGACCAGGCAACATTTTTCCAGTCTTCAACTGTCCAATTTTGGTGAGCTTGTGCAAATTGTAGCCTCTTTTTCCTATTTGTAGTGGAGATGAGTGGTACCCGGTGGGGTCTTCTGCTGTTGTAGCCCATCCGCCTCAAGGTTGTACGTGTTGTGGCTTCACAAATGCTTTGCTGCATACCTCGGTTGTGACGAGTGGTTATTTCAGTCAAAGTTGCTCTTCTATCAGCTTGAATCAGTCGGCCCATTCTCCTCTGACCTCTAGCATCAACAAGGCATTTTCGCCCACAGGACTGCCGCATACTGGATGTTTTTCCCTTTTCACACCATTCTTTGTAAACCCTAGAAATGGTTGTGCGTGAAAATCCCAGTAACTGAGCAGATTGTGAAATACTCAGACCGGCCCGTCTGGCACCAACAACCATGCCACGCTCAAAATTGCTTAAATCACCTTTCTTTCCCATTCAGACATTCAGTTTGGAGTTCAGGAGATTGTCTTGACCAGGACCACACCCCTAAATGCATTGAAGCAACTGCCATGTGATTGGTTGATTAGATAATTGCATTAATGAGAAATTGAACAGGTGTTCCTAATAATCCTTTAGGTGAGTGTATAATATATTATATGTGTATTTTAAATGTATTGCACTATAACATCTATAACAAGCAGGTCTTTAAATAATCCAGTGTTTCCATTCATTTTTCTTCACGTCTTTTTCTGATCCAACCAATATCATCTGAACTCGTGTCTGTTCTTAAATCACATAATTAGGTTCCGTCTCATCCCTTTGAACACAAAAGGAATTGACAGCTTTTCACTGGTCAGTGTCACCTCATAACTTGATTCACTAAAAAGTGTTAATGCCATCAGGAACAAACTTGTGAATCTAACTATGGGAACAAGAGTACTTTTTATGGATTTATTTTTGTGAAATCATTACACACTAACTATTGTTTTGCCTACATGTTTATAATGTGCTTCTGCACTGGATATTTCAAGATTGTACAGTTACAGCCCTAAGAAGATATATAAAAAGGAAATTTATAAATGTGTCTTCTTTATGGGATGTCCCATGAAAAAATCCCATGAAGAAAGAAATAGCAAGAAATACATCAAATAGTCAGTATGTCGAAAACCCCAACATACAAATCAGTTATAAAAATAAACATTATTTTTTCTCTTTGTGTGCAATGGAAGAAGAGGGCTGCCTAAATTTTGCTGTTTGTTATTCAGCAGCAATCTCTGGGAAAGTGCCAGCTGTAAAAAGCTGGTAATTATAAATAGTGCATTTCTTTACACCTTTTAATAACCACAGAATCCCCTCGGGCACTGCCTTTTTTAGAGAGAATGTGAGAACTATTAAATTGTGTGTTCATGGCTAAGATTTTGACTCCTAAGACATGCCCTATGAGACACAATTTAATCCATCGACACAGCTTGAGGAAACATTTCTGCAGTTCGCTGGGTATTCTATTAAAACAACCTTCTCCTGAGACATGGGAATTCTAGATGTGAAACATAAACTTTATCGGCCCACTTTTTGGACAGGCTGCTTTGTGAAACAGATCTGTCAGACCATATACCTTACCTTTGAACAATAACATTTAAATGCATTAATTATTGTTTTAATAGCAAGGAGGTGCTTTGCTGAAACTTGTACCTGAATAAGAGCTTCTTATTCCTTGCATTGTCTGTGATAACATCTGCAACTTTAATCCCAAACATGCAACAATTCTGCATTGACCCTATTGGAATATATTAACAAAAAGTATGTGTGTAATATAACCCATTATTTAATGTATATTGGCAGTATACCTAATTACTGTAGTAGTAATTGGACCTCAGTTTGCACAGACCATAATCTGGGGAATGTACTTAAACACCATATGAAATACTTCAAACAAACATTAACTGTTAATTAATAATGGGTTACAATGGAATAATAGTGTTGGCTTCTCCTGAAAGCCTAGCAGGCCTTAGACAGTGATGCATTTGATAGCTTCCCTTCAGTACACTAAGCATAAAGTAAAATGCCAAGATGTGAATTCAAAATCAAGTAGCCCTTGTGTAAATGTCAAAGATACCGAGACCTATTGTATCTGCATAAATATAAATCTTACACCCTGTGATTTTGTTCTTGAGAAGAACATCTTTCAAGGCTACACTTGTAGAAAGAAAAATCCTCAAACATTATTTCCCCCATGGTTCCTATTATCTTTATGAGGAACAGGGATAAAATCAGTCATAATAATCTCATCTGTGCTAGTAATAGCAGCGTTGCCCCTCCCGGTTGCCAGCTAAACATAGCTGCAAAAGATAGCCATTAATGTGAGTGGTAGATTCTTCAAGTTCCATAATTAGAACACTCAAGTCTTATTACTGTAAATTGGTAGAACTTCATTAAAGCTTCCACGATGTGTAAGATCAGTATAATCTGCCAGAAGAAGTGTGGGGTCCTCAGGGTATTAGAGACTCTATATACCTGTGCTGGGTGAAAGAGATTTTTAAAAATGTCTTTGACTGTGATGCACCTACGTGAAGAAACTGAGATCATTTATCTCTTGTGTTTTATCTCGTGGGCCGACTTCAGCTGCATATACTATTCATATTAGGCCTCATCGGGGGTGCAGGGATGACACTGAATTCCTGTACATGCCTGCTCTCTAGCGATTTCCATCTGTGCGTGTTTAACACAAGCAAAGCTGCCCTCCAGTTTTGTGCAGGTCATCTGAAAAACCAAATGTGCCGGTTCACCTCACTGTCTCTCTAGAGCTTAATTGCAAACACTCAGAATATGAGTCATCTGCCAACACACCTTCCTCTTGGAAAAAATAAAATAAAAATGCACAGAGTACCCATGCCTGCTATCACCGTGTAGCGTACAGATCACATGATAAAGACCTTTATATCGCATACTAAATCAGAGAGGCTCAACTCTTGGCTCCGGGGGCTAAAGAGGCTCCGGTTTCCTTTCTGTATTCTCTCGAAATGACTTTATTGAGCTAATTATTTGCTTAATTGGAGTAATTAGGCGTCTTTCAGATCTTAAGTGGGGTGATGATATAAGGAAGCCTGTTAAACTGAAAAGGACTTTAAATTGCTCTATTACAGTTAAAATGTCGTTGGTCAAATAATTGTTTATTATAGCAGAATTTGCAATTACGAGGCTAGTGAAAAGCTTGCGGTTTAATTTGAAACAGCTGTGAGGTATTCCAGTGTCAGAATGCTTTGTGCATATACACATTTGTTTAACCTTCATATAGTGTTAAATATAGTAGGATAGTTGCAATACTGTGTGAAAAATGTTTTGTAATCCGCTTGCACAAGAATCATATACTCTTTCATGACTCCAGCAACTGTGAAAGAGCAACACTTTGTAAATATACAGAGACTTTTTAATGTGAATGTTACAGATGTGAAAAAACAACAAGCATATTTTCTATACTCTTTGATATATAATTTATTAAATCACATTCAGGGCCTATTCATTAAAGTGGTCAAAGGAGGTACAGCACTAATTGTTCAGTTTTTTTATTTATTTTTAATTATAAACTATACATGTAATACAGTTGGTATTACATTTGGATGTACACTAATGATTGTGATTCTCTTACAAAGCATATAAATGGTGCAGTGTAGGCCTAAACATTGGAAACTTGACATTCATTTTAAATGTATTGGCCTAAGAGGATCATGGCTGGACATTTAAGGTTAGAAATTAGTAAACTAATAAATTGTGATACATTCTAATAACCTGAAGACAGTGAGTGCTCATGTTCAATGTTGGTTTGTCAATTAATTGTATTCTAAGTAAAACTAAGAAAAACGTTTGGAATTTATCCTTAATTGCGTCCAGGGGACATTTTCGATGTAACTTTAAATTCTCCATTATATTTGAATTTCAAATTAATCTTATTTTAGAGATGGTGGTTCAAAGCTTCTTCAAGGAGTCTGATCAGTTGAGCAGGCCTTCACTTGATGTTAAATGTTTCTGAGCTGAATTAAAGCTCAAAGAAGCCTCTTAAGTCCTTTTGTTTAATATAAGGACCTGTCTGTTACTGACTTATGCATTTGTTAAAGCATTTGTCTACAATTCAGGAGTTCAGACAACCCCAACAGACATATGTAGTAGAAGGTAAATATAGTTTATTTTGGCCTAGACTGGCTTGACCAAGGGAAGGATGAGGCCATTGGCCATCAGTGGACTGAGACAAGGAGCTGCTGCAAAGGTGGTTTGTGTGGTGGAGGAGGGATGCAAAGGGATGAATACTGGGTGCGTTTGTTGCCGGATACTTATGTTTGGAAAGGCAGAATTCAGAGTGAGACTCATTTTATACCAATGCCATGAAACTTGTGTTCCTGTTCCTGCAGTAGTTGTATCCATTCCTAGGAGTTCTGCTCTGGTTCTTCAACAGTAATGGAAGACCCTGGTAATTATGTTGATGTTCCCTCTGTACAGTGCTGTGCCCCTCCACACACTGCACTGCAGCACAGACACAATTCTCACAAACCCAGTTGCCCTTGCTGCTCTTCCATATCAGCGTTTTCCATAATTTGTGACTTAATCAGCCTTGGGTAGCTCATTCATTTCTCACATTTAGATAATTCCTTGTGAAGCATTACAATTCGAGGCATTTATTAAAAGTCCCTCTGAGCACAAAGAGGAGATGTTTTGAACCACTTGAGGGCTTTGGAGTTTCTCTGCCCATTCATCTGCAGGAGTCTGAACTGAATGCATCTGGCTCTCGATTAACCCTCCCCCTCCAGAAACGCTACACAAGAGAAGGCTTCAGCCAGTGCAACGATTATAAAACAACCTGAAAGAAACTGAGACATAATTATGTGAGAGACATGACAAATTTAAATTAAACCAAGCTCTACCATATTGTGTATTCAAGATTTGAATGGAAATATGTATTGATTGTTCTGGGGGGGTATTGCTGGGGGAGTATTGTGCTTTGCAGTTAAAAAGTAGTTATCTTTCTATCAAGATATGACAACTGTGGAAACAATGGGATCATTTTTATATTCCTCTTAACATAAGGTTTCCTTATTTAAAGGGATTCATTGGCTTTTAAATCAGACCTCATTACATGGCTTGATAAAATAATGCTCTTAAACATACTTGGCTTTTTAACATTTCTGAATTCAGTGAGGCAGACTTAGATCACTTTAACTGTTATTCTTAGCTTAAATTTGATTAGTTGTTTTTATACTGTACAGTAATGCCATCCCCAGAGTAAAACAGTTTGAATAAGGTTTTAATGACAAAGGGCTAATATATTAAAGCATATTTCCGCAAATGTTTTGTTAGAGTAGGAATACCGTGGATTAGGTCAGTAGCAAACTGCTCATTTATGGTTATTTATGACCATAAAGCACAGAAAAAGTTGTCCACACCATGGAAAGCAAAAACTGACAATTCCAAAAACCTGGTAGAAATCAAAGAAACTATCTTTTACAAGTTAAAAACATACTTACTGAAAACATTGAAGTTCAGATGCTTTCATATCGAAATATATCGTGTTTTGCTTCTTTACAGTAAATCTAGAGTACAGATCATTATTTTATTATTAAAAAAAATATATACCAAAAAACAGGTAGCAACCTACATACAGGGTTGTCTTATTTTGGGAATAAAAGCCAGCAAACCTCCTTAATTTATCTTGTGCTTTATTCAAGGGAACAGAAATTGAAATTAATTAGCAAAGAACCTTTCCATAGGAGTTCTAAAATGATTAATTGTATTATTTTCTCACCTTCAATCTTCAATCTCTCCATACAGTATGAAAACTTCTCATCCACACTTCCGGAGATTAAAATTGATAAACAAAAGCATTGCCAAATGAATATAACACAAATGTTTCAGAATTATAACTCAAGACAAATTGTCACTTTGAAGACGTTGGCTGTGTTTCAGTTGTGCCAAATGTTGTGATTCTCAAGCATGTGAGAATAAACTTTCAACAGTAGTGTTAGACCAGGCCCAAAAGGGGCCTCTAAGATTTATTGAGCTCATGCTTGGCTATGTAGACTGTAAAAAGTGAACTATTTAACAGTGGGTTTGTTTTAATTCTTCACTAGCACTTGCTTAGTACCTGTTGTGAACCAAGTTAATATTTATTGACATCAATATTGGTTGTGTTTGTAATATCATCAGTTTCAAAAGACCTGAAACACATCAGTATTGTGAATTATAATCAAATATGTTTTTGGACTCTTTATTAGGCTTTTGAGAATAACTGTGTAGAAAACAGGCAAATTCAAGTGCTATTTTAAAATTTATTTTATTTTTTACCAGAAATGAAACAAAAAATAACCTTTTGGAAGAGCAATACTTCATTCTTATTTTTTGCTTGAAATCTACTACACAACACGTTCATATGCCATTTAATATTTTTCCACATTTTTTTTTCTTTAAATGGCACTTCTTTAATATCCAAACTAACAAATGACCAAAGTAATATATTAATCTTGCATGATTATCTGATCTTAAAAGTAGCAGGTTTGTCCCAGCACTCATTATATATTTAATATGATTAAATCTATGTTCAGTTTACTGGACAGTATAGTGATTATATTTCTCAAGAGCACAATCTGCTGTGACAGTTGTAGGGAATTGGAGTAGGCTGTTATTCTCTTCAAGGAGACCCGTGTTCTCAGCAGGTCTTTGTCAATTTATCTTGATAGCCTTGTACTTTTGAAGGTTTTGTTTTTCTGCCTTTGGATACAGGTTATTTCTTAACCCTGTGATTTAAGTATCTTAGAAGTGCACCTCACAAAACTATGATAATGAGACTCATAGTTCTGTTCTGGGTGGATTATGGTAATAAAGCGTCTGATTGTGTGTGTGTGTGTGGGGATATAATTTCCATAATCTTCATTAGCATAGCTCTTGAAACCAGTAAAACTCTACCTAAAAATAGTTGTTTAAAATATATTTTTCCATTAATAATGAAACCAGCAGGTTCTAATCACATTTCCAACCCGGTCTGTTGCAGCTTGACTGAAGTGCTCTTCTTGGCAATCATTAATAAAGATGCACGGGAACAGGTCTCCCTTTGAAGGCCTAATTTCTGTTGTCAATCCGATCTACATTTCATGTGCATTTATAAAAACGAAAATGTAAATGAGCATGTAAATGGCGCCTCCACTCAGTCCTCATCTGTCCCCATCTGTCCCCGTGATTATTGCTTTCAGAGCACACCATAAACAAATCCATATTCCATAAATAATCTCTTGCCATTTAGGACTCCTTCAGTGGAACCTGTTTAATTATCCCTTATGGGTTTCAAAGTTTTCTGTTTAGTTTGGCCATTTTAAAGTATGACATCTCATTTTAGATATGCAGAAATTGTTAATCTCTTTATTGATCAAACAGGACTTTGTGAACACCATTCGAGAAAGATACAATATTTCTGTGGACTTTAATAATGGTTTCTTCGGTCTTCCAAACCCAGTTTAAGCTGATTTTGTGTGTAATGGCTGGATTATGACCTTAAACCTGGATGGAATATGTGTCCTCCTCTGCCTGTTTTAAATCCAGGCTAGGCTCTCAGAAAATGTGGTCAACTGTATTCTCAACTATAGGTTAACTAGAATTACATTTTACTAGATTTATTTAATGGAAAAACTCTAGGAAAAGTACATTGGGTCTTCCAGAATAATAAAAGTAGTGGTGTGAAGGTACATTTTATCATTTATATTCTATAATTAGGATAAGGGAAGACTATTTAACACATCTTATTGATTTTCTATTAAGAGGTCCATTAGCAATGTTGCATTTGTTAGTCCCCTGTTCAAAATGTTTGTGAGCGTTTGTGGGCTGTATTTTTCATTTCCACTACCTCAGCAATTACAGAGATGGACACTGAACTTGCAGCAAAATCCATATATCACAGTGCTGCCCATAACCTTTGTTTTTAAGCATTTAGATAAGACAATCAAAAACTATTGCAATTATATATGTGATTAATTTGCAACCATTAACTTTTAGGAGATTGACAACTGTTTAAGTGGCTATTTTATAGATGCTGGTTGCATTTAATTTAATATGGGTGCATTTAATATGGGTGTTATTGTTTTGCCCATTTAATTATATGCACTGTCATTCCTTGATGGTAGATTTCATTCAGAGATCATTTCAGTTTTATTTATTCAGATGTTTATTTAGACGGTGTTGCTTTGTTGGAGCAACAAAGCTCATTGTGTACCCAAGCCGCTTATGCATAAATCAAACCTAGTAGTAGGTGTAGTTGTGATGCTTGTTTGTATAGAACTAAGAGACACTGAGAGGTAAAATACATTTTGTAGGGATGCAAGGTGACCAGCATGTTATAGCTTGAAGAACTGCACAGCATTTATGCATAGATTTCATTTGTAAATAATTATTGATTCACTCAATACAAACTTACATTTCAGAGAGGGCATTAACTTAAATGTCTCCAAGGTTGGACAGTCTAGGTTTGAGGCTGAAATGATGTCATGATAAAGTGTGGAGTAGTGGTTTGGGCTCCAGACTCTGGAGTGTAGGGTTGTGGGTTCAGTCACAGGTGGGGGACATTACTGTTGTACCTTTGAGCAAGGTACTTTATCTAGATTGCTCCAGGAAAAATCTAGCTGTGTAAATGGGTAACTGTATGTAAAAAAGAATGTGATATATTGTAACAATTGTAATTCGCCCTGGATAAGGTATTGGATGATAATTGAAAAGTGAATTATTAATAATAATATTATTATTATTATTATTATTATTATTATTTCTTGGCAGACGCCCTTATCCAGGGCGACTTACAACATAAGTGCAAAACTACAGTGAAATACAAGGCATCAATCATTACAAATTCAATTTAACTAAAACATAGCAATTTAAAATAATTCATTTTACAAATTCCGATTTACACAAGTACAGTAAGCGACTTCCTACATCCTGGACGGTGAAAGCTGAGTGCTGTCAAGATGTAGGGTCACAGTCGAGGGCTACGGGAAAGGGAGCAAGGAGGAAAACAATCAAGAACGCAAGAAGCATAATTAAACTGTGAAGTGCTATCTAGCAGTGAAAAAGCTACTGGTATGTCATAACAGTGGTATTTATTGGACTTTACACCATCACAGTACTCTACATCCTCAAGACAGAGCTTTTAGACAGGACAAGAGTGCAAACTGTTGTGATTCAAAGGTAATTTGGGAATTTATATTTTGAAATTGATTTTTATTTCATGGCAGGTACAACCTGGGTTTCTGAAGAAAAACAGGTCTTTATCCTTGAGCAGAATATGCTGGGACTGGAAAGTGAAAAGAATACATTTCTCTGTTATTTACTGCAGCTTTCAAGCTGTTGTGACGGCTTGCTATGACACAATTGAAGTGGATACAATACAATGCAGTGTTAATGCCCAGAACAGCCTTGAAGAAATCAAATATGTGGACGAGCTACAATACACTCTGTTAAGGTTTACGACATCATCATAACAAATAGAAAACCGTAGGAAAACATAAAAACTGATACATCTGAGAACACCATTGACAGGAAATAAGCTCCTTGGTGTGGAATATGTCCAGGGGAATCCTGTATAATGCACTTAAACAGTTTTTATTCAATATATAAGTGTACAACCAGGTAATAAAAACAGATGTTTGTCATATTTAATAAAATATATATTAATTTTGTATCCATCTGCCTCCATCTGATTTATAGCTGTTCTAGCTTGTCTTCTGATTGGTGCTTCAAAACTACTGTCTGGTCATTAAAATTACTTTTTTTTTTTTTTTTCGCTGCCATTCAAAAGCTGAAAATTACATTCACAGAAATCAATGGAGTAGCCATCACCATACCTTATTTTAACTTGATTAACTTGGTTTTCTGTTGTCTGTATCAGTGTTCAACAGATTTATCATTGATTTAATAAGAATCGATTAATGAACAATATTTATGAAACTAATACAGAACCGCAGATAACATTGTTTCAGTTGGAAGATATAAATACTTTCAAATACACCAGTACATGGGTCTGATGTAGTACAGTTCAGGAATGCCGAAGACCAAGATTGGAAAAAACAAAAACAAAAAAACAACTAAAACATTATCAACCTTCAGAAACAGCCAAGAGCTGGAGAAAGAAAAATCATCAAGCACAGACGTCCTTAGACTGGCACGTATTTCAAACCTAAATCACAATTAATGACATCAGCCCCCATATTTAGTCATTCAATAATTTGTCACTTAAATTCCTTATATAGTAGATATCAAGATAGAAGCACATTTTTCAACGTCAATATGAAGCAGAACATTTTCCATTTTAACCAGAGATACCGTTTAGGACTATGGAGATAAGAAGAGTCAGTCTAGTGGGCGTAGTTGAGAGTCAATGAACTTGAACCCACATTCAATTCTTGATCTTCTTACACATTATTACAACATTCTTGAACAGACATGACATCCATGCAACGCCTGTTCAATAAGTAGTTCAAATCCGTAACTGAACTACTGTTTTGTGTTGTTTGATAAATGCATCCAGATTTCCATGCCAGTTAACGGAGATGGAGACAGTTGGTGTGACATAAGCCAAGTCGACCAGTTAAAAGAAACATCCACATCCATATCAAAGGGAATAGCTCTGGAATTGTTTCTGACCTGTTGTCACTTTTATTTGTAACTACCAGAAGCATTTTCAACTAAATATCATCAGTTATGTAGAGAGAGCAGTCCATTATTTATTTCTATTTCGACACAGACGAAGCATGCTGAACACAAAACAAGACTGCTATATGCACCACTGTGGGTGCTTCAAAGCTGCTGCCAAAGGTGGTATTAGTTAACCTGGCTCTTAATGGAGTAAGGGACCAATTATACTGTATGAATAATCCAAGCTGACAGACTTGTGTTCACAGTGCAGCCATAAAAGTTGTGTTGTGAGGTCCTATGCTGGCTTGAAATTTGTGACATTGGATTGGTTTGAATTGGATTGGTTTATTTAAGCTTGCAAAAGGTTTTTTTATTCAGTGCTGTTTCAGTTTGTTTAAATTATTGACTGTTTTGGAGTGGATTTGTTCAAAAGAACCATCAATGAAAAGCATTGGCAAAGTGATTACATCCCTGCCATCAGGAACAGCTGGGTAGGCGTTGGCTTCCTTTTGTACTTCAAGAGTACGTGGCGAGAGAATCCACCAATCTCCCGAAAAGGAGTAATCGTTCTCTTTAAATCGTTCCATTTAATGGTCTGTAACCTTGGACTTTTTTTTAAATGCTGCCTGAAGATAATTTTTTTCAATCTTAAAGTAGTTATGGGTGGGCATGCACACTTCCCATTACAAAGATGTAGTGCTGTTCAGTTTTTTTTTTTTGCATTTTCAAGCATTTCTCAATGATTACATGACTATAGCAGCTTTTGCGATCTAAATGTCTCTATCATTTCACTACAGGGGTGGAGCAATGAACAACATTGCACTCCACATTTTGACTTGTGCTTTATGACAGTTTAATTGCAAAAAAAATGAATGTGTCAATCCATTCCACATTTCATTTTTGTGTTTTTAAACCATACCAGGCATAGGAGCTTAATGCAAGAACAGAATGTGCTTTAAAAGTCTCAAAAGGTTCCAGACAACAAACTGGAAAAATCTCGTATTCCCAGTGAAGTCTGCACCTGTGCATGTTCATTAGGTTTCTATGCAGGTCCACATTCAGTAATTTGTATAAATGTTTATGGGTTTCATAGTTGATATGTGCATATGGTCTATAAAAAAACATTATTTTTCCTAATAGCACATCCTTCTCAGGTAGTCAGAATGGGCATGAGTACATTTATGCTGCTACAAAATAAAAGGAGTTGCTTTCTTGTCCAGCAGTTTCTCAGAAAACATAACTTATAATTTCCTTGCATCAGACCGCAAACCCCTTTTTGAAAATAAATTATCGTAGGAAGGAGAACTATCGATCAATGATTACTTGCAGCTTTGGAAGGTCCATCCTGATCTGTCTTCATCTGTTTTCTAAATAGCTGGAATTATCTGGCTGAAAGAAAGAATTGATTTGTACTTTCATATGTGTGAGAAGAATAGCAAATTGCAGGAAATAACTGCAATAGTTTGAGTCAGCCGTTCAGATGTGGACTGTAGGTACTGATCCATAGTAACATTTCTGCAGACACATGGTGAAAGTTTGTTACATTTATGGAAAATCTCCTAGTTAGACACATTTGGTATATGCTGATTCTCCTGTTTGATCCGTTAATGGTTCCATGTCTGATGTATTTTGCTAGAAGCCCTTGTTTTTCCTGTTTAAGCATTAAACACAGGCAAACTTTTCCAGCAATAAATATATTGGCAAGCATCACAAATCTTATGGCATGTTTACTAACTGCTAATTGTTAATCGACATTAGCATATTTCCGCTGGCAGAAATTTATACCAGTTTATAAGAGGGACCTGAAGAGCTAAGCTTTTGTTTTGATTTCATGTTGTTTTCACCCCAGCACTGTCAATAATTAAATCACAATTTGTGCACCATAATCCCTGCCTTCGCAGTTCCCCTAGACCCCACCCATTTCAAGAGCCCAGCACAGTGGCATCCCCCCCAGTTTTACAAGGACTAATTGCCTCTTTTTGCGCATCACACAAGTACATGACTGTTAAATTCATTGTAGGGGTTCTGGTGAGATTCAAGAAGCTAATTACTGCTCTCTGAACCTACTGCCCTAGTCTTTGTGTACTGTTGGAAAGAAGTCTTTGCTGAATACCCTGTTAATGGAGATTGTTTTTGGACTGAAAATTGTCTCAGTATCTTCCTGAATTTACTTGTTTATCAGAACAACTGCATTGCAGCTTGTTCACAGGAGGCTTTTCGGACTCAGACAGTGAATCTTTTTGCTGTCTTCACCTCAGGCATATGTTATTAAGGGTAATGTTCTTTTATGCTTGAAACATAGTAAATATATATATATATATATATATATATATATATATATATATGTGACAGGTTATTTAAAGTGCAGTGATGGATGGGGCAAAAGTAAAGGGACTGTTTTCTCCTCCCCACTGTAGACTGGAATACACGGCCAGGATGAGATACTGATAATGGTTCTATGAATTCCAAAGTTACCTTGTGATTTTGACACTGATGTTTTGAATATAAATTGATGGTGGAAATAAACATTCATCAGTTGCTAATCTGTAAGTCTGTACTGCTCTATGGCAGCAAACGGCAAACCCTGTGGGGAAAAGCAAGGTAGAGATATCCATCAGCAAGCGCCTTTGGAGATTAATGAACATCACGCTGCAACAGAAAATCCCTAACACAGATCACAGGGGGAAAAGAACTACAAGAGCCAGTCGCCACCCAGAGACGTGGAAGAGACTGAGGTCAGATAGGCCAGCCCTGTAATACTTGGAGGGGGGACACAGAAAAGGAAATTATATAAGTTACAACTGGAGAGACTTGTAGAAAAATACGCTGGTGGGAAATCATCAATGTCCTGCGCTCCACAGGGAGAGAAGAGGGCTATCTAACTAGGTTAGAACAAAGGCCAAAAGACACAGCAGTCCCACAGGAATTGAGTTCGAGACCCCAGATACAGAGGAAATTACTTCACAACCGTTTGCTGAAGAATTGTATGCGATAAACCAATGAGAAAGTAGTTAACCGGTTAATATGTTTTATAAGTGCTGCTTTTGTAGCCTCTTGACTGATGTTCTGATTCACTGTCATATAAAGAAATGAACAACTAAAGGAATGGCTTTTATTTAATAAAGGGTTTGGCAGTGGTTATAAATTTAGGATAAGCAGTTACTCTGAAGGAAAATGCATATATTAGAATATCTTTCCTGCTGAATTTTCAAAAAGTATTTTGATGTGTGAAACAGAGTTGGCACCCAATCCTCATGATTCTACATGCATCAGAGCACCTAGTAGAAGAAAATGTTATGCAATGGAGGTGACCCTGTAGCTCCCAGAAACAGCCATATGCATTGAGCCTTCACGATTTATCCCCCCATTGCAGTCTATGGAATAACTACTGCAGGTCCCCACTTGTGGCATAAAAAACACTGCTTTATCCTATGCTTTCCCGGCCCCCCAGAAGCTTGTATTCACTTGCTTCAGCCTTACATCTCACAGCTTCCAGGTACCACACACGGCATGCTTTAGTCCATAGGCTTTGCGCCCACAGAAGCTGCTATTCAATTGCTTTAGCCTTATTCGCTCAGTTCAGTGTGTAACAGTACTTCGTTTCTCACCTTTCATTTGATCCCATGGAGAGTCAAATGGATAGGCTACAATTTAAACTTGATGTCTTGAAGGAGCCTTTATTTTTACATTTGTGTATTTATGAATGTATGTATATATAGTGTATGTAAGACAACGTTATAGAATGAGGACAGGTTCATGTAGCCTGTATTGCATTCTGTATGGAAGCTAGGTGTCGCCACCAGAAGCCGCAATACACCTGCTTCAGCCTTATTTCTCTCGGCTCAGGGGCCGCACACTGCATGTTTTAACCCTCCAGCTTGGTGCCTCCAGAAGCTCATATTGCTTTAGCCTTACTGGTCTCAGTTTCGTCTCTTACAGCTTCCATTTCTCACATTTTATGTGATCCTATCGAGGGGAAAAATGGAAAAAAATGCCTATATGTGTATATATTTATTTTAAGTACCAAGACCACTCAATAATAGAGTTGTGCAGAGACTCAAATGAGGGGGGGGATTAGACTGTAGTGCGGGGCTATGGGCGAATCAGCAGTGGCTAGTAACGACCCCTGCCCTCCCCCCCTGCATGTCTCTGTTTTCCATCCAGATTCTACCATTGATGCTCTATTGTGTCTTTCAAGAGTATATAAATAATACTATATAATAATAATATGCGTCAGGCATTGTTTCCATGACAACGACAAGTTACGTCGTCCATGTGCGTGAGGACAGTGGCATAGTTTTTGGGTCGGAACCGCAGAAGGGCCTCGCATTTTGAGTGTGCCGTATCTGTCAGAGATATATGATGTTACACCCTGTTTATAGTCACAGAGCGAGAGATGCAGACACGTGCAGGTATTCCAATATTGCTAGCCTATATCAATAACATTAAATTAATAAATACATAATATAATTGGGTGAGGTGAAATAGATTCATTCATAGTTTTTTTCAAGTTGGAAGTACTGCCCGGGGGGGAGGGGTTTCAGTGCACTTCCGTTGGAACCCAATCAAAACATCTCTATATCAAAGCTGCCATTGGCCCCTGTGCATGTCAGTGAAAACAGGTCCCTTCCTATTTCCTGTTTGTATAAGACTTCCTGTTTGTATACTTACTCTTTTGCCATTTTGCCTTAGGAACATCAAGTTGTGAGAGTTTGTTTACAACACGAACTTGTGCTTTCAGTCAGCTGGCTGCACAAATAGTGCTGTTCACCCATCAATTCTCTGTGTGTATTTTTTAGTTAGTTGTTAACTAACTCTGCGTTCCTCCTGAAAGTGCTGTTTTCTTTTCATGTAAACAGGCCTATTGAGTTGATGGCTTTCATCCTCCTCCCTTCTCTTCGGAGCAAGAGAGTCGGCTTCACCTGCTCTGCCCTGTGCGAGCCCACTAAGGACATTAGGCGCTCGGACTAACTGTTGTGTCCTATGGAGCGCGGACACGGGGCCAGGCACTTTCTCGCGTTGCATTGTGGACACTTTTACCATGGCCTACGAGTCCACTGGGACCCCGGTGCCTGGACACCTGGTTGCCCACTCGACTCGAGGTGTTGCCACATTGTGGGCCCTTTTTCATGGGCTGGCTCCTGTACCACGCAGTATTGTTAGACAGCAGGTCTGTGGCCCCATCCTAGCTATGCTAGTGGAACACGGGGGCATTGCCGCTGTCCCCAGCACATGGCACTCAAGCTGGATCTCGCTGCCTCGCTGTGTGGGGAGTTTATTGGACAGCAGGTATGTGACCCTGCTCTAGCTGTGAGCTAGTAGAGCAGTGGACTGCTGCCACTGTCCTCAGCGGAAGGTACTCGAGCTCCTAGATGTGCTAGTGGAGCAAGTGACCGCTGCTCTCATGTTGCGTGGAGGGTGCATGAGCTGGCTCCTGCACCCTACGATATATATATTATGATGGCACAGTGGAGCTGGCCACTCTGTACTGTTCAGTTGAGCAAAATTGCTCCTGTGCTGTGGAGAGGTGGCATGAATGTTCCTGCTGCCCGCGTTGTATTTATGGTTGTGCTCAGCTGTGGCTACTCCAGAGTCTGACTAGCCAACTGTATATTATGTTGAATTACAGTGGGTCTGTGGCCCCGTTGCTGCAGGATCAGGGGTCCACTGCCACATTAATGCACGGAGGCCGCACAAGTTGCTTGATTGCCGGAGCCATATATTGTGCAAGTAGATATACGGCCTCACTCCTAGCTGCACTAGTAGAGCAGCCGGCCTTGCTATTGTAAGCAGAGGATGTAAGAATTGACCTCTGTAGCCCCGCATTGTATATTTTGTATATGTATATGCAGACAGTTACTGGTAGAGGGTGAATGCGGTCCTCGCTCCTGGGCAGCCAAGGTGTGGGCCTCTGTGGCTCCTGTCTGGAATTGTGTTGCCGAGGCCCCCTAGCAGTACACCTTGCGGAAGGCTTCCTTATCAACTCGCTGCCTCCTCCCTTGCGATGGTTTTGTTATACAGTACAGGGAACATTTAGTCAGGGTTCACATCGCAAAAAGCGAGTCAATTCACCTCCATTTTGCGATGAATTTTCTTGGGAGATTTGCTGATTGTGTAAGGCATTAAAATACGTTTTTTAGACACAAAACAAAATACATGTTTTTTCTTTTTTTTTTTCCAAAAACAAGCATCGAAATTGCGTGTACAACCCACCTACTTACATGTAATGGGCACCATTTTCGTGTCAGAATGCATGGGGATGATGGCAGGTTGTTACAACTTGAGACTTGCTTTCGCGCTCGCATCCTCTATGGCAGTCTTTGAGGTCCGCCCTTTGCAAATCGTCGGCGGTACGGGCATTCTATGTCATATTACTCTAATCCTGTCTCCCATAGGTGCTCAAAGCTGTCACTCCCGAAAACTGCAGGTCTCTAGCTTTCGAATTAGCCTAGTTACGCCATTTCCGTAGAAGCAGCACTTAGCTACCTCCCCTTTAAGAAACGTGTATGTTTATTTATTTATTTTGATTTTTGGTGAGGAGAGAGGGGGCCCGCACTCCATGCCCTGTTACCTGAATCCTGTCCCTCATTGCACAACGGATTTGTCATTTTCGTACAGGGCAGTGCTGTAGCTTTCCAATGATACCAAGCACGCCCATATCCGAGCCGCTGGGCTGCGCTGAGCTGTGTGTTTGTGAGAGAGGCAGAGACCGCATGGGGAAGACAGGGCGCTTACAGAATAGACACGATTCACAGAGCAGAAAGACGCGATACAGCAAGAAAAACATACAAAGTAGAAAAATGGAATCTGACACAAAAAATAATACATCTTCAAAAACAAATCACAGATGCCGAGTCTGTTTACAGCACTATGAAAGGCACGGACAGTGTGTTGTTTGCAAGAATAAAACGCCATGGCAGCGTGGTGGCTGGGATGAGTTACTGCATCAGCATAGACAAGAGCTGTTGTAAAGAATAGCCTGTGTCTATGTAATGCCTAAGACCCAGTTCACTGGGCCGACTCACATTTAGTCCGGCTTTTTTTTAGAGACCCCGTTCACACTTGCTGTTTTAGGAGGCCTAAGTGCGTCACATATGCGGGCAAAAAGGCGGCCTAAATGAAATGCATGCCGGGAATAAACAAATCTGCTCGAACAAACCAGTGACGCAGGACATTAGGTCTGCTTACAGGTGTATGCGATGTATTTATAATCACAGCTTATTCATATTAATGTATATAGGCTATTGTTCGGCTCTATATTTTCTTTGAAAGTAATCTTAACCGTTTGCAACCGAAGCTTTCTAATATAATTCAAAATGTGCTGGTTCAATGGCGAATCGAATTCATATTTCCCTTTTCAAATGTCTATCTTCGGTTCTGCACGTCTAAAAGTGCTGTTATACAATTCACCCGAAAGCGAAGCACCTTTATTTGGACATCTGCATTAAATCACAAGAAATCGTGTGCATTAATATGCAATCGTGTGCATTGAAAGCAGCCTCTGTGATCGCTTATATAGTTATATCCTGAGACAGCAGTGCTGCACACTTCCTGCGGTTTCTGTTTTAACTTTATCTTCATCCACATTGTAAACAGCACTTTCATTTCTTCATCGTCCCAGTTTTTACCCCTAACGCTGGCATTTGTGATTGTACTGCTCAGCTCAATATAATCGCATTTCGGATTGCATAGTAACATACCTGTCGCGTAATTCTTACGGAATTTCACAAATTTTCAAGTCTCACGCCGTATGCCAAAGGTCTTACGTAAAAAAAAAAAAAAAAGTAAATTAAAAATAAATACATCGCAAAGGTTCATTTGAGAACAAACTGGCAGAAAATGAATATTGCGGTAATTGATCGGGCGGAAGTAGAGGGCTGCACGCATGCACATATCCTCAGCGTGGATCAACCTTTTCATTTCACAGATTCAGTAGAGAAAACTAGACGTGAAAATGGCATCGAAACGTCCAGCAAAAAAGCCCAAAATCTACTTTGGTCGTTACCAACCTGAATGGGAGACTGACAAGGAGTTCCAGAAGATGATCACTAGTTCAGAAGAAGGAAGAGAATTCGCTTATTGTAAAGCATGTAGGAAGTCTGTGAAAGTTTCAGCATCTGGCCGATTCGACGTTGTGAGACATTTTCAAACGGAAACACACAAGCGTGCAATGTAAAAATCGAAGCAGCATATACCCATCGATCAGCAATTTCGACAGCAAAACAAGAAGATGAATTTCGACTGATGTGTGATAGAGGCCGAGGTACTTTTTTGCAAGTTTTTGGCAGATCATAATTTGCCATCGACCACCGCTGACCATTTCACTGATTTAGTCAGGAAAATGTTTCCTGACACGAAATCTGCCACTGCCTTCGCCTGCAAACGAACCAAGGCCACCCAGATTGTCAAAAGGTGCCTCTCAATGGAGCTAACAACTCCTATTCTTGAAAGCTGCAGAAATGGACCGTCTTCGTTACTCATCGATGAAACTAACAACAAGAACTATGATAAACGCCTTGTGGTGCTGGTTCGGCTCTTCAACCCGGAGTCAGGAACAAACACCAGGATCCTTGACCTTCCAGTGCTTTCAGTGCTGCAATTGCCACAGTGATTGAGTAAGTGATTTTTAATGTTAAAAAAAATATCCCTTTTTTTAAAGGCCGATGTCGTATTTATAGATTACAGGCTAGAGAAACGTAGTTTTTCCAGCCAAAATGATACAGAAGCGATCACGTTTTTTTTGTTTACTGTGTAATGTGTTTTTGTTAATTGAAATACTTTCAATAATATTATAAGATCTCCGTCCTCTCTCGTCTGCGAGAGAAGAACCCGGATATTTTCACCCTTGGCTGCATCTGTCATCTGGCCAACCTCTGCGCTAAAGCTGCCATCAAGGTGATGTCAATCAAGATGTCATCCACTGGAACAGACATCTACTACTTCTTTGAGCACAGGTATGAAGTGTTCTTATTGCTAGTTTTATTTGAGTAATGTTATTTTAATAATTGCATTTTGTCAGTACATTTTTATATGTCAGTGCAGTGTCACATTTTATATTTGTTGTTCTTTGGTGTGATTCCAGTTCCAAAAGGAGGGCTGAGTTTAAAGAGTTCCAGCTGTTTGCAGAGGTGGAGGAGAGGACGATCCTCAAGCACTGCCCTACCAGATGGCTGAGTTTGGAGAGGGTGGTCAATAGGATGCTGCAGCAGTACCCTGCCCTCCTCAGTTACTTCAGGAGCCACCCTGAGTGTGAAAAGTCAGGCAAGGTGAACACACCTGGAGGACCCTCTGACAAAGCTGACCTTCTCCTTCCTCAAGTTCATCCTTCCACTGCTGAACAATTTCAACAAAGTCTTTCAGGCTGACGAGTCCCAGGTGGGCAGGCTTATTCCAGAGATGACAAGGCTGCTCAAAAAGTTCATGTGCAAGTTTGTGAAGATGCATCTGATCAAGAGCACTGAACTGACTGAAGTAGACTATTCAGACAGACAAAACCAGCTGCCTGATGATGTGCTAGCTGTTGGCATGGACTGTCAGCGCATCTTGGCTGACTGTGAGTAGATTTCACCATCCACACAACACAAGTTCCTGGCTGATGTGCGCTCTTTCTATGTTGCCTGTGTTAAGAAATGTATCTACATTTAAGGCTATAGATCGATATGACATTCAAACAATACAGAGACAATACTGTGTCCTGCAGTGGTGTAGCTGTCTTGGTGCCCGTGTTTATTCTGTGTTTATTCCGCGTCTCTCAGACACGCGTCTCTGGGGGCGGGGCTTGAGTTGCGTCACACGCTGATGCTTTCCACCCGGCCCATGGCCCGGCGCGTTCACAGTTACATTTAGGCTGGCATTAAGCCGGGTCGAAAGATTTAGGCCGGGTCAAAAAGGGGGTCTAGTTTTAACCCAGCCAAGGGCCGCCTTAAATCTTTGACCCCGTTCACATTTGAGTAAGGCGGACCTGGGCCGGCCTAAATCTCAAATGTGAACGGGGTCTAAAGTGGCAATATTCAAAAGCCATATGTTTGGAATTCTGTTTCCCTGTTTAGTATTCTTCTTTATTTGTATATAGTTATTTCGGTTGTTGGTAGTCTAATATAAATGGCTGTAATTTCTGTTCTGGAGGTCAGATTTGAGTTTAAATTTTTTACACAAGTCACTCAATGTTCAGTGAAAAGCCTGCCTGGAGCAATACAAATTTGTTATACTGACCATAAATTATTTTTGTTCTTATAATACTTTGTTTTTTGATTTCTGTATTAATGTTGGTGGGACAAACACATTTTTTGTTATTTTCTGAATCTTCATTTTGTGCTGAGTGTTTCCATATAAGAAACTTGCCTCTAGCCCTTGTAGTTACAGAGTTATAAGTAAAAATATGACAACAGTAAAATCAAGCAAAAAATGGGGGACCTCAGAGGGTTAGTCAAGACAGATATCATGAGCACACCAGTTCCTCTCCTATGCAATGGCGAATGAAATCATTACTTAATAAACAATGCAGTCAGGGTCTGTGAGCAGAGATGGATAGTACTGTGCAGGATTCTGGAAAGGCTTGACTACACTAGAACCTCAGGAGAAGCATGGAAGACTTAGTGGTATAACTTGGGTACAGGGATGAGTATGAGATAGGCTATTATCTACAGTCACACACCTGCAACATGCAACCATTAAATAACAATGAATGCAAATATCTGTAAAATACATTTCACAGTCTAAAATGTCATGAGAACAAAACCAAAAAAAACACACCACTTTTGATCATTGGTAGACCAATTTAAATTGCTAATCAAGCAACTCGTGTTGCTCAGCAAAATTATTTTTGATTAGCATGAACTGCTATGCAAATTTGAGACAACAAAATGTACGCTGCAGTAACCCCTCCCGTTTGGGCATTGCTTCCGACTTGAAAGATAATGATAGGTTGTGAATGCAACCCCGGTTATCTGAAAAAGGAAGCATTGCCCAAGGGTTGCAAGGTTGCTTGGGAGTTCAAGTCTCCTGGCAAAAGAGGAAGTTCCTGTGCAGACGTCACGTCTTATACAAACAGGAAGTAGGAAGGGACCTGTTTTGAGTGACGTGCACAGGGGCCAATGGCAGCTTTGAGATAGAGATGTTTTGATTGAGTTCCAACGGAAGTGCGCTGAAACCCCTCCCGCTTGTGCAGTACTTCCTTTTTCAGATAACCAGGGTTGCATTCGCAACCTATCATTATACAGATATATAGACATTTATCGTTACATCCAGACATTGAGAGAGAGAGAGAGAGAGAACCTCTACTACAGTGTAAAGGGTTAATCACAAATGTAATTATTGGCTGATTTTAATTATTTATTTGGGTCATTATTAGTATTTTAAAAATAACTTAAATCCCCCTCTCCCCCACTCTGTGATATGTCCTCCCCCCCCCCCCCGCATCCTCAGCTTGACACTCGGTTACACATAAACACTATGGGACAATGATATATAAGATATGCAAAGTAGGATAATAATCTACATAATAATAATAATAATAATAATAATAATAATAATAATAATAATAAATAAATAAAAAGTGTGTATGTTTGTCTGAATTTGGATCTCCCATAGATCATTGGAACGACACAGTTTTATGCCACTAGCGGGGACCTGCGGTAGTTGTTCCATAGACTACAATGGGGGGCTATATCATGAAGGCTCAATGCATATGCCTTCATTTCCAGGAGCTACAGGGGCGGCCCCCACTCACCTCAATTGCATAACATTTTCTTCTACTAGGCGCTTAGATGCATGTAGAATCGCGAGGATCGGGTGGAGTTGGAGCACTTTATTAGTGGTTTATGTTCAGATGAGTCCCCCGTACCCAGTCCAAGTTAGGAGCACTGACAGTTATGTACATGTCACATCAGAGGTTAATTACCAGCTTTTGTGATGTATAACTGGAGCCTGCTCCAACATTGTTAGGAGCTTCTTACTGGGTTGGCAAGTTCTCTTCCTTGTAGCACACATTTGTCACATTAAACATCTGCAGTTTATGTATATGAGTAGTGTTCTTGATTCTTCTGTTGAATGGCTTAGCTTTCTGGATTTAAGTGATTTCAGAAATCAGTTAGCAGAGGGTATGACTACGAAGACCCTTTTGTATCTCACATAGCACTATCTCCTAGCACCCACACAGAGCGAGGCTACGTTTTAACCATGACCCCAAAAGATATACAGAACAGGTAGCAGTTTCTGAGGCTTCTGTCTCACTGTCAGCAGACAGAAAGTGTATGTATGTGTGTGTTGTTGTTTTCCAACATGGCAGGGGGTTAAAAAAACACATACTTGTTTTAATTTGACCACATACAGCATGTGAAGACATAATATTAATAAAACCCGTTACATTTACCACTCCTTTTTTAAATGATGAACAACACATTTTATGCTTAAATTAAAAGTCTTCAAGTTTTATGTGACACTTCCTCAAGTTTTTTTCCACATTAGTAAAAACATGACTTTAAAATTTTACTTTTTAGTTTTTTTTTTTTAATATGGCCAACAATTGAATTTCTATCTTATCTAAAAAAATATTTTTAGTTTGCACTATGCTGGACAGAATCTCATTCCAGTTGCTTTTCTTATTCAATATGTTTAGCTGTATGCGTGCGGAGTGACTGAAAGTGTACATGCAGTACTTAATATAGCCTATTCCCAATGTATACTTGTTTGCAATATTAGTGTGTTCTGTGCATTGCCATAGAAACACAATAAAGCAGTGATATCATATTTAATTTAGCCATCTTCTGTAACCTTAATATTCACAGGATTTTTATACTGATCTGAAATATCAACAGGGAGATTTTTCAGATAGACAATGATCCTTCCCTTTGAAGGAGAAGCTAACTCAAGTTGCAGAAAATAACATTTCCTGTATTTGACTAATATTTCCTAAAATGAAAGCCTTCATAGTCTAGGATTCCTACTGTCTGGGAAATTACATTTTGTATTCCTCTACTTCGTAAGCAGACCTTTTTTTTTCATTACCTAGCTTAAAAATGTTGTGCTTATTTTCTTTCCTGAAATTCATTAAACTGTAAAGTGCTTTGCCTAAGGTATATTAGTGAATGTAATTTATATTTCACTTGATATAACTGTTTTATTGTACTTTTACAATGCTTTATTGCAACCTGACTTACTGTATAAAGTAATTTACTTCAAGAATCAAGAAGTTTCTGAAGTAAAAAATCGATGGATTTGAAGCTGGCTGAAATCATTTTTTAAGTTGCTTAGGAAATCCTGCTTTTTCATTAGATCTTGATGTCATAAACCTCTGTCCTGGAGTTTGCCTATGTCAGTAGTTGGAGGTGGGCTCATGTATTAACTTGCTTTGCAGTCCGATCAGCGAGTAAGTGAGTAAGTCCCAACTGGCCTGTGAATGTGCAACAAGTGGAGCATGTCTCTCTACAAACAAGGAGTCTAGAGAGAATCCTCCTACACTAAATGCTTTAAAATGGTATTTCTAAAGGATTCTTGTTGGAAAATGCTTCCTCCTGTACGATGTCCCATAGGAGCACTCACAGCTGCTGAAATTCTCATCTGTAACATGAAGCATTCAGTTGTAAAGTGTCTGGAATACTAAACAAACTTCGTCTGGAACCTGTCTTTGCAGAAGCCGCCTTCTTTTCTGCTTATGACCCAAGAGAAGAGAAATGTCAAACCTGATTTGATAGACCAAGGAGGCATATTCTCTAACTGTACACTTTCCTCACCTTGTATTAGTGGGTCTATTTCATAAATCCCTTTTATAATGTAAGGCACAGCTAAACTTAGTGAGCATTGTGTGTCAGCATTCTGTCTCTGCTTTAAGTCAGATTATGTCTACTTTTAAAAGCATCTTTTCCAGGTACTTTACTGATGGCATGTTGCAATCAGGATGATATTTAAAGTACTTTAAGAGAGTAGTATAGAAAATGTAAGTTTAAAAACATGAATAGAAATCACTATGGCAGGAATAAAACTGGAAGAAGTAACGCATGAGAGACCTAGGAGTCCTCACTCTCCCCATCCAAACAATGTGGGGAAGCAATAAAAAAGGCAAACAGGATGTTAGGGCATATTGTCAAAAGTGTAGAATTGAGAACAAGGGCAGTAATGTTCAGACTGTACAATGCACTAGTTAGACCTCATCTTGATACTGTGTACAGTTCTGGGCTCCACACTTCAAGAAAGATGAAGATGAGGCAGTTCAGATGAGAGCAACCAGACTTATTCCAGGTCTGAAGGGAATGTCCTACTGAGAGACTGAGGGAACTGAACCTTTTCACCCTGGAACAGAGGAGACTACGTGGGGACTTGATCTAAGTCTTCAAAATCATGAAAGGCATCGACCACATTAAACCAGAGGAGCTTTTCCAGATCAGCAGGGACACACGCACCCGGGGACACAAATGGAAATTGGGCTTCAAGGCATTCAAGACGTAAAACAGGAGACACTTCTTCACACAGAGAGTTGTCACAATCTGGAACAAACTCCCCAGTGATGTGGTTGAAGCTGAAAATTTGGGAACATTTTTAAATAGACTGGATAGTATCCTTGGATCACATAGCTGTTAATCGACACCAAACGAGCACAATGGGTCGAATGGCCTCCTCTGGTTTGTAAACTTTCGTATGTTCTTAAATCCTTGAACGTAACAAACCATAGATTGGTTAAAATGCTTTAAATCTTCATCAGCACCACACAACACCTATCTAAGGCAAAGGTCTTAGGTTTGATTTAATTGTACAGATGGAAACAGGACTTGTGTCCCCCCCCTCCCCCAGCACCCAGAGACCCCCCACCCCCGCCTCATCCCCAGTCTTTGGTATCCACTGTAGCCTGTGCTGCTGACAGGGCTGCAACTAGGCCACAACTTTGTCACAAATTATAGCCTGTTTGTATGAGTAGCCTATTTATTATGTCTTTATCTCAGGGATTGGTGAGCTAACATCTCCATATTTTGAATACAAATTCTAAGCCAAACGGAACATATTTACTTTTCCCATGAGAGCTTCCTAAGCCACCATTGTGACTTTTTCAAAATAGGCTTTCCTTTCTATTAACCCTTTAACATCCATTCATGGAAATATGTATCCAAGATACAAAATAGCTACAATCTCCTATTTCCCACCCTAAAAACAACCACTTAAATAATGATTTCATAAAACTCTTCAGGGGAAAACAAATTCAACTAAAGCTATTGTTCAGACAGATAAGTGGTTAATAACAAAAATGACACTGCTATATAAGACTACTATTGCTAATAGCTAAATAATCAACAACACCCAGAAACACATGATGGTAATAATAGTGCAGTGAAGATGGGTTTCTACTTTCCATATATTATGTGCCTGTGTTTAGCACTCTATCCTCAAAGGTATGGAGCAACAGGACTTGTTTATCCTGGTTGGAATGAATGAAAATGATACCGTAGGGGCCAGGGTTATTCTACTAATTGGCACGGCAGGCAGTGAGATGTCCTGATGAAAACCATTCTGATAGAAATGCCATTAAGTGTTACCAAGTAGTGCAGCGATAAAGTAAATTCTTCTCGTTTCTATGCAACATTTCTCTGTGTATTTTGAGACTCTGGAGGATGCCGCTTCATCTTCTATCTGGGTAAGAGCAGTCGCCTACATAAACTCTCCCAGCTCTCGACTATTCTGTTTAGGAAGCTTATCCAGGTGTCATTTAAATCCACCTCCTTTTTGGGCTTGGTATTTAGTACTGAGACTGAATGTGCCCATTTCTTGAGGTGGTGGGACATATGTCACAATATATAAATAGAATTGTTTTAGCTTATTTAGGACACTTATGAAAACAAGAAAACAGAGGACTTGAAATGCTATGATACTGATGAACTGCATTTCTTTCTCTGTGTGTCTGTGTAGTCAAGGTCACTGTCTCATGGCCTTGCTGTGCTACGGTAGTGTGCCATAGTGCAACCCTGATACCCAGAGGAACAGAGTCTGATAAGAACCAGTTTTCTCCAGCAATTTGGGCTTGATACATCGTACAACTTATATTAAACATTACGTATGCTTTAATTCTCCACGGTTTGACTATATATGGGTCTTCCTGAGCAGTTGTCAGACAGAAACCAAACTTACGCTCATCACGGGACAGACATGTGGGTCCTGTTATCTTTCTCTCCTGTCTGGTTTGCATAAAAGTGCCTGTAGTTTGTAACTTCTCTAAGACTGTTCTTGAGATTGCCTCTTGAACCTCTTCCCTGCTTGTAATAAAAACCTTTGATTGGAAATATATCTCTCTCTCTGGATTTCTACGACTCTTCATTACTAATATGAGGATTGCAGTAGCAGCGTCTGGCAATTGTTAGTCACTTCTGTGAGAAATGGATTGGGTGTGTATAGTAAAGTGGCCCATTAAAGATCAGCTATCTTCAGAAAAGAATAAGTGCAATTTTCTGATTTGTTCCTCCATATGTGCTGTTCAGTCCTGGTTTCCTGAAATTTGTTGTAAAAGCAAACTCCATAGGTATAGAAAACTTTATACTTAGACATTGTTTTGTCATTTAACTGGAATAGCTGGAGTGATGAAAATGGTGAACCATTTGCACTGAAGCCAAAAAAAAGCTTCCCCCAATATTGTTCACTCCACAATGAGACATTTTATTTTCTCTCTCTTCCCTCTTCTTAAACACATCCATAAGCAGGTTAATGTTCATGGAGAAGATTAAACCTTTGCTGATGAGATGGCCCTAATAACAAAAGGTGTTGCTGAATGGTAGATATGGATGATTGAGCTGGATAGAAAAATAAAATCCCACCATAAATCATACACTTGCTCTCAATAGTATTCACCCCCCTTGTACTTTTCCACATTTCATTGTGTTACAACATTAAATGAGAATGGATTTAATCAGCTGGAAAATCAACAGCATGTTGCTGCCATCACCATGCTTCATGGTAGGGATGGTGTTCTCAGGATGATGTGCGTTGTTAGGCTTGCGCCAAATGTAGCGCTTAGCGTTGAGGCCAAAAAGCTCTATTTTGGTCTCATCAGACCAGAGAATCTTCCTCCACTTGGTCTCAGAGTCTCCCACATGCCTTCTGACAAACTCTAGCAGAGATTTTATGTGAGTTTTTTTTTTTTTTGCCATAGGCCTCTTGGTGGCCTCCCTGACTAGTGCCCTTCTCGCCCGGATACTCAGTTTTTGAGGACGGCCTGATTTAGGCAGATTCATAGTTGTGCCATATTCTCTCAATTTTTTAATAATGGACTTTACTGTGCTTTGGGGGATATTCAATGCTTTGGAAATGTTCTTGTATCCTTCCCCTGATTGGAGCTTTTGAAGAACCTTATTCCTGATTTGCATTCAATGTTCCTTCGTCTTCATGATTTTTTAGGAATCATACTAACCAACTGTGGGACCTCACAGAGGCAGGTGCATTTAACCTGAAATCATGTGACGCACCTTAATTGCACAGAGGTGGAGGTTGACGTGACTTCTAAAGATAATTTGTTTCACCACAGCTTGTGTGTCATAGCAAAGGGGGTGACTACTTATGCATTCAAGTATTTTCTGTTTTGTATTTGTAATTAGTTTAGAACAATGTGTTTTAAAAAAATAAAAAATTCACTTTGACATTATGGACATTTTCTGTATGGATCAGTGGCAAAAATTCCTGATTAAATCCATTCTAATTTCATGTTTTAACACAATGAAATGTGGAAAAATCCAAAGGGGGTGAATACTTTTGAGAGCCACTGTACATTACCCATCAGAAATAAAGACGGTTTACAATCAACAGGATACAGGAGGATGAAACTAACAACGTAAAGCAAGAAGTAGGTGGATCATGGTACTAGTTCAATTACCCAACCTGTCGATATCAGCCAGGCAGTTATTTACAAAAGGCACAAGATAATACTGCTTTAGTTCTCCTACTTTGGGTCCTCTGTGTTTGACCTTGTAATCATTTACTTTTCAAAGTGCTTATCAGTATAATTAATCTCAGAAAATGCATCACCACTGCATTGTCGAAGTCCCCCAGTCATATCCTACGAAGATTATTCACCTTCTCTATATGAATACACTTGTTTCCCACTGGATCCAATTAGAAGTGACCCTCTGATCAGATTGCTGTGGTGATAAAAGGGTGTAAATTGATTTGCAGAGTAAAACAAAGTCCTTTGGAGTCTTAAAGTGGAAACAGACACACAGTATTATGCCTCAACTTTGAAAGACATCCAAAAAATCTAACTTACTGTGACACTGCTAGTAAATCACACCATTGAGGAATCAATGTACAGTAAAGCCCAGTGATGTACATGACTAAAGATGCTGTGTTATTTAATTTGGAATTCTAAAGATCCTCAAGCCTTTTTAAGCTTCTTTTTACCCTGTTACAAGTCCCTGTGTACTTTGTAATTTGTGGACATGGCATCCTCTTTGGGAAGAGTCCTTTTCATGAAAGCTAGTAAGATTAAATGTGGGGGAAAGAAAGAAAAAGAAAATGGAATTTGTCAGCATAAGCCTATCAGTGGCTATTGTGCATTAACCTCCAAATTCCCTAGCAAGTGTGAAGAACAGGACTGTAAAGCATTACAGTAAGTGTGATGGAAGAGGCTACAACAACTGAAAACAAATGGGCTTTGTCTGGGTTTTATTTGATTATGCCTGCCCTCAGGGTATGTTTGATGGAGATCATTTGTTCTGTTAGGCCATGGTCTTTTAATGCTGCAGACTGCAAACAGAGCTGATACCAAGATTGGTGTTTCACTGTGTCACCGTGAGTCACCAAATTTCTGTGCAAATTGCAGCTGTATGGTGCTACTGTGTGACAGAGTTCTGCTTGGCAAAAGGATACCGGAAAAAAAAAGTTTGAGTATTGATGACCCTCCCAGCTATTTGCTTTATGGAGTGCATGTCATATTCAGTCCAGAGAAAGAGAAGCTCATGTTGATTAGGAAGTAAGTAGGAGGACAATGTTTGCATTTCTGCCATTTTCTGACTAATATCATTTATCAAATGTGAGTGTTTGGCTGCTGTATTTGCATTACCATTGATTGGCAATGTGCTCAAATTTTTGGTACCCTTACAGCTCATTGAAATAATGCTTCATTCCTCCTGAAAAGTGATGAAATTAAAAAATTCTTGCATCATGTATACTTGCATGCCTTTGGTATGTTATATGTGCCGTTTGGTATCATTGTGTGCACCACACTGAACATGGACCAGAGAAAGCAAAAGAGAGAGTTGTCTGAGGAGATCAGAAAGAAAATAATAGACAAGCATGGTAAAGGTAAAGGCTACAAGACCATCTCCAAGCAGCTTGATGTTCCTGTGACAACAGTTGCAAATATTATTATATTATTATAAGAAGTTCAAGGTCCATGGAACTGCAGCCAACCTCCCTGGGCGCGACCACAAGAGGAAAATCCACCCCAGATTGAACCGGAGGATAGTGTGAATGGCAGAAAAAGAACCAAGGATAACTGCCAAAGAGATGCAAGCTGAACTCCAAGGTGAAGGTACGTCAGTTTCTGATCGCACCATCCATTGCTTTTTGAGCGAAAGTTGCCTTCATGCAAGAAGACCCAGGAGGACTCCACTTTTAAAAGAAAAACATAAAAAAGCCAGACTGGAATTTGCTAAAATGCATATTGACAAGCCACAATCCTTCTGGGTGAAAGTCCTTTGGACAGATGAGTCAAAACTGGAGCTTTTTGGCAAGTCACATCAGCTCTATGATCGCAGATGAAAAAATGAAGCTTTCAGAGAAAAGAACACCATACCTACAGTGAAACATGGAGGAGGCTCGGTTATGTTTTGGGGCTGCATTGCTGCACCTGGCACAGGGTGCCTTGAATCTGTGCAGGGCACAATGAAATCTCAAGACTATCAAGGCATTCTGGAGCGAAACGTACTACCTAGTGTCAGAAAGCTCTGTCTCAAATGCAGGTCATGGGTCTTCCAACAGGATAATGACCCAAAACGCACTGCTAAAAGCACACAAGAATGGAAAAGAACAAAATATTGGACTGTTCTGAAGTGGCCTTCTATGACTCCTGCTCTGAATCCATTCAATGGAGAGAGCTGAAACATGACCAAAATTAAAATAAACTGTTTTCTGGGTTTAGCAGGAGGAATGTGAGCCTCGTCTGCTGAAGTATACCCTTTTGGCAGCATGAAATCAATGGCCAAATGATTGGTAATCACAGAAGAAAAACTGTTACAATGTCCCTGTTACAATGTCCCTGTCCCTGTCCCTCCCATTACTCAGTTGAACAGGTTACCTAGTTGAAAATCATGGAATGCATTATAAAATGTTTACAGACCATAGTTTTCCAGCTCTTTTGTTAGCTGTCAAATTGCACTTAATTATCTGACATGATTTGTAACAGAGCTGTTGGTGATATTGATACTGCTTTAATGGAAATAAATTGTTACACTACTTTCCATTAGTGGGCAACAAATTGGAATACTTAAGCCTCAACGTATGTAATTCCCTCTCCTTATGAGTTGGGAGACCATCATGCATCACTCAGAGGTACCCATTATATAGCAGAAGAACTCACATTGTGCCTTTCAAAAAGGAAATGTATGCTTCTTTATTCAGATTTTAATGCAGACTTTATTTTGGATTCAAACAAATATTGTGATAGTGCTGGAGAAACACAAATAATAATTAGAAGGCCTCTTATGAAGCTGCTTATGCTTTAGAGTATTTCTACTTTGCTGGGTTTCTTTTAATAGAGTGGTGTGCTCCCTTGTTCTTTGTTTTCATGGGGAAAACTTAAAAACTTAAAATTTTCAGTTGGTGTTCTTTCATCTGACATGGGCAGAATGACATCCTTTCACAATTCGAGTGTCTCTGCTCCAGTTGTCCGACTGCTAACAGTTATATTTATCCTTGCTCCTCTGGGAGTGGAGGGAATTCGGATGCAGCTTTGGCAACAACACATCACTGGGAAAGACCACTTCAGCCAGAGGCGGCGACAAAGGACTGCTGTTGGATTTATAGGGAACAGCTATTGACCCAGGCCTGGCTGAGGCCTGTCAACCTGATGAACAGTCTGTACCACCAGGCAAATTGTTAATCTCAACTGTTTGCAAGTTTTATCTCTGCAGATAGGGAGCTCACATGAATATGAACGGGCAGTTCCTCAACCCAAACTGCTACACTGCTTCAGAAAAAGTGGATTGCATTTGGCTCCATCGTGGCTAAAGGAAAATAAACATTCAAGGGTGTCTTTACATCAGTTTTGTAGAGGAAATTCTAATTTGAACGATGAATCGTGGTGTAGATGGAGCCTTCTGGGTTTATTAGAATCTGAGATGTTCTGTTTGTTTTGGAAGATGAATGGCCAAGAGGAGAAGAAACTGCTCCCCCAACACTGTTGAAGACCGGTTGTGGAGCTTTTTATGAGGAGTTCTTTTCCCATTTCACCATTTCACTATTCACTAAGTTAGTGTGGTCTATGAGGAATGCTCACCTAGAAAATGAAATATATTTAAATGACCTGTTAAATGCAGATAAGAATAAGTAGATAAAACTGACACTTGATTTTCCTTTCAAAGTAAAATTAAGGATATAATGTTAACTTTCTACACTTACATTCCCTTCAAGAGTGTGTGCGTGTGTGTGTGTATTTATATTGTTCAGTCGTCTTGAAAGTGCAGGATGTTGCCCATTCCGAGAATACATGAGAAATCGTGTACTCATTTACAGAGGCCAGGCGATGTTCTTGTTTCTTTTAATGTAGTTCAGCCTCAATGGGATATTGCCTTCATAGCCGCAATCATCAGAATTGCAGCAACTTGCTTGCTTTCTGCATGAACCATCATTCTCTCTATCTCTCTCTGCCTGTGATATAAGAGCTGAGCACAGCCCTGAAACTTCCTGCTTGGAAGCTTGTGTCTTGTGCTCTTTACTCCCCATTGGTGTTCATGTTTCTGATGGCTGTTTCATTGTTCCATTTGCACATGCCAATCCAAACATGGCTACAATATCAAATCTGTCCATCAGAGGCTAGCCCATGCAGAACTCATTTTTTAACATTTTCAATTGAATTGCTCCAATGAAAAATTAATTGAAATGTGAAACCCACTGTAATATTATGTAACGTATAATTGCATGACATTGTAATGGTATAGGGCATTGATGATGTTTAGGACTGTGTTTCTGCTGGTCTTATCAGGAATTTATTTTGACATTGAAAAGGTCGGAAGAGTTTTACTTTTTCTCTTTCTGTTAAATGGCATTTTTCATTAATGTACAGTTAGGTCATTAATATTTGGACAGTGACACAATTGTCATCATTTTGGCTCTGTACACCACCACAATGAATTTGAAAGGAAACGATCAAGATGTGCTTTAAGTGTAGACTTTCATCTTTAATTTGAAGGTAGTTACATCCCCAGCAACAAGCAGGAACTAAAGACAGCTGCAGTACAGGCCTGGCAGAGCATCACCTGGGAAGAAACCCAGCATCTGGTGATGTCTGTGGACTGTATTGAAACTCACAATTTAATTCATGATTATGTTATTATGTTGTCCAAATACTTTTGAGCCCCTAAAATTGGAGGGAACAAATGGGTGTAATTCCTACACCATTCACCCAATTTGGAGGTAACTACCCTCAAATGAAAGATGAAAGTCTACACTTAAAGCACATCTTGCTTCCTTTCAAATCCATTGTCATGGCATACAGAGCCAAAATGGTGTCACTGTCCAAATATTTATGGACCTAACTGTACATATGTCAGTGATTATTTCTCCATAATTGAAGGGCTGGTTTAAGAAATTGAGAAACTTTTATGTATATAAGTATGGAAATCAGTTTCTCTTTAGCTTAGTGTATTAATGTGATGCATTAGTGCATATTTCCTCGCTGTTTGTGTTGTGCAGTTCCCGGATGTGAACTGCTTAGTTCAGCACCATGGACAGAGGCTTTCTCTGCAGTCTACCAGTGAATGCTCAGGGGTAGCTAAGAGAACACAACACATTGACAAAGGATATTGCTTCAGCTTCTTTTTCTCCCCCTGTTTTTCTTAACATTCTTGTTTAGCAAAATATCTTTTAACTTTTTAAGTTGAACTTTAAAGTGCCTTTTGGTCATATTTGTGTGGGGCGTGAGACGTACACAACCGGGAATCTGGGATTAAAAGTCACAGACAAGGCTCTCTGATTGATGACCCAACAGAGGAATGCAACCTCTGTACAGGGCTGTAATACAAACATAACACCTAGACCATGCTGGACACTAGCTGACAATTTGATCTTTGTTTTCCTGTCTACCCTCAGGCTTATACTCAGTTTCCTGAAAGAAGCACTTGGCAAAATCTCCAATCCAGTAGGGAATCTGGTAATCGGTAATCATAAAGGGTGGTCATTGTCAGTATTCATGGTCGATGTCTAGTTCAGGGTCAATACACAGAAAGTGGGTACTCAAAACAAAGCAGTGATCAGTGTCCGGTAACTCATACTCTGTCTGTCTCTCTGGTATGGTTGCACTTCTAGCACTCCTTGCACCTTACTTGCTATTTTCCATCTCTGTGTCAGGAGAGAAGTCATGGAGGGGGAGACACCCTGCTCATATATACACTCCCCGCAGGGGCATCACACTTGGTAGAAGAACACAAAGGACATGAAACTGGGTCTGCCTCACAGTTCATGTTTTAATTTGTATTTTTATTTACACTGGACATTTTTCAGCTTGCTCCTCTACCCCGTTGGATAGACAGCATCTTTCTACTATAACTACACAACTGCAGACTTTATGGCAAACAAATCTACTGGTGTTCAGTGAATTGTGTGCTGCTATTTGGTGTTTCTGGGCAGTATCAGCAAATGCACCAGCCTGGATCCCAACAAGAAACCTGTGGAGAGTTTTGCTGAATGAGGTCCTCAGAGCTACATAATTATCAATTAAGTGATTGATTGGAATTGGAAGTTTCAATAAGTGTTCACAGATGTATTTATTACCCCAATATGAGTAGGGAAGATTAAAATGCTGTGAAACAAAAAACTGAAAATACAAGCAAAAACCCAGGAGGGATAATTAAAAAAGTCAGTTGTCTAAAACTCCTCTTGTATGGTTAGTTTAGTTAGTTCTATCTTGCAGAACTGTGCATTTCAGCGAGACTCTTCACAGCAGCACTGGACCGAATGATAATGCATTCAAGACGGAAAACACGAGACACTTCTTAACACAGAGAGTTGTCACAATCTGGAACAAACTCCCCAGCGATGTGGTTGAAGGTGAAAATTTGGGAACATTTAAATAGGATCCTTGGATCACTTAGTTATTAATGGACACCAAACAAGCATGAGGGGTCAAATGGCCTCCTCTCGTTTGTAAACTTTCTTATGTTCTTATATGTTCTTATTCACCTGGGTATTCAGAGATCTGTAATAACACAAGCAAACGGTTCACTTCCATCCATTATAATTGCTTTTTCTGTGGATTAGTAGAAAGCCTGTCACCACTGGTTTATCTGTTAAAACAGTTACTATTGATTTTCACCATTTTAACTGTCACTTATCAAAGCTGATATACAGTAACAAAAATGCAACATATTCCTGATGCGATACAAGAGACACGACAAATAAATCCTCTCCAAATTCTCAGCTGCCATTAAGTTGGCAGGTGAAGGGTTCATTTGCAATGTTCATTACTCCATACATTTAGTTGTTTGTTTGTGTCACTGAAATAAGGCAACACTCTTTCTAACAAACCTTTTGTGTGAGAGAGAGAAATTGCATCAGAAGAGTAGTATATTAAAGTACTACTATAGTATTGGATCTTCCTTATACTGTCTATATTTTCATTGCTTCATTCCTTAAACAAATGACACGGCAAAAAATATATTGGAAAGTCATGGCTTGGAGGTTGAACGGCTTGTGTTGTGTTTTAACTAGGAGAAGTCAACAGCCCTGTTCATTCTGTGGAATACGTTTGGAAAATATAATGCATATGTCAATCAGCTGCAGGGAAAGTGCATTTTAAATGGAAGAAAAAACTAAATGCACCATTTCCAGAAGGACAGAATGTGTTTCCCTCAAGGACCTTGTGGATAGATTTCCATTTTGTGCATGATTTAAATGTCATCATAAATAAACAATATGAAAAAAAACAAAGACCTCCCAACCACCCTATATATAAATATATACATAAACACACTTGAACTGTGTTCACTGTAGCTCATCCATTGAAGGCATAGTCGAAATTGAACATTGTCTCTGTACCATATGTGTAAGGCAGGAACACTACACATTGTGTTGGCTATAATAACCTCAGATTAGGTCAGCAGTGTCTAATAGAGAATGGTAAAAACAAATATGAGTACTAGATATTCCTCTAGAATTGAATAATGCCTGCAAACTAGTAAAGGATGCATTTTGACTGTAGAACTTGGTTGCGGATATCCCTTGTTACTACACAAGTTTAAAATATCTTATTCTGCCTCTTTAAATTAGACAGACTCTGGACTGTCTAATAATATCAATAATAATAGTAATTATTATTATTGTTAATATTAATAATACTATATTGGAGCTATTGAAATATTCGTTATGCACAATTCTATTGGTACCATGTAATTTGTACCATTAGAATAGATGGCCAGTATTATACTGAATTTAAACCTGAATTTTCAAAACTGAGCCATTCTGTAGTCTCTGTGTATTCTTATCTCAGAGGAGTCAAGTGACTCAAAGCTACACAAACTGTCTAAGTCTTATACATTATTACTTTGTTTCATTCTGGAGGCACAATTTTCACTGAAATGTAGGGTTCTCTGTTGAGCAGACTTTAAATGATGTTGAAAACTTGAAAATAGAAATACACAATCTGGATAATCATAAAGCTTTGAGTGGGGTCAATTTGGCAGAGTTGTTTGATGGACTCTATTAACACACAGCTTGTGAACTGCATTTTGTGAACTGTTTGAGTATTATACAGAGATTCTACCAGCCTTCAATTTCCCACACCTGCTGAGTGAAATGCACACATGCAAAGCTTAAATTGGAGGAAAAATATAAATGACGGTAAACAAAAGTTGAGTAGACAAATCAATCAGTGGTTTGCATTTTACACAGGATTTTAGTGGCTTGAAACTGTCTTTATGGTATTGAAGGAATGAGAGTTTAAGGGCATTGTTGGAAATGGAATGAGATTTAATAAAAAGAGTTCTGGTTCAAGACATAGCTTGGTAAATAACCTTCACTGTGCTGCCGTTTAAAAGATCAAGTCAGTGCGTTCTACTGTTTAATGGACCTTTTGGTAAAGTAATACAGCCAGTTTAAAACTTAATCGCTTAAACTTTGATGGAAGTCATACGTTCAGTAGGTCTGTGTTTAATATTATATTCAACTGGAATATACATTTATTTTATTTTAAATCCTGTGCTGAATTACCATTGCCTTTTTAATTTTTTTCTGAAGAAAGCAGGGAATGGTTATCTTGGTGAGCTAAGCTATATAACTGCAGAGTTCATTTCAAGAAGCTAAATTAATTTCCTACTGAGCAGGAACAAGAGAACAAATCTGTTCAGAAAAAAAACTATACTGTTTCATTAATGATTCAATTATTAAAGTAATAAAGTGTAGATCTCCTAGTTTAATAAAATGTATTTTCTCCTGGCAGCATGGCTTCTTGCTCTGCAATCTCCATTCTTTCCCTCTGCTTATGAATATTCATAAAGACATTTTCACAGCTTATTACACATGTAATGAACTATTGTTTGAAAGAAATCTCTTTGTGATAAAAGCCATGTAAACCAAACAGCCTTAGATGTAATGACATCTTGGGAATGTTGATGGATTTAATGTGACACCAACAAAAGGAAACTCCAGGGACAGGATATAATTTCAGCGTAATTACGACTCAAGTAAGAATTAACCAAAGTAGTCAACATGCCACATATCTCACATTTATCATTAGCCTTTGATGATCCACTACTTGATGAAGGCCCCCCCAAGATATTTGAACTTGTTTTGATGTACTGCATCTTTATTTCCAGGTCACACCAGCAAATCTTATTTAATCTTCCCATCTTTTATGTGGTCGTCTTCTACGTCTTTTTTTAGGGTTGGGAATTGCAAGGGATCTCACAATACGATATTATCATGATACTTTGGTGGCAATTATGATATGTATTGTGATTTTCTCAAACCTCACAATTCTTTGTTTTGCTATTCAATATTTTAATGTATTGCTTCTTTTAATCATTGAACCATTACAAACAGTTAAATCATACTTCAATAATTCTGCAAAAATACATTGTATAATAAAAACCATGAGTCTGTCAATTACATTTACTTAGAACTTTCTAAGATTGAGTTAGAAATTAACCCTTCACACCTAGGCCAACACGAACATATGCAAATTAGTCCTGTACACTCTGAGAAATGGCAGATTGTGCAATGCTGTAGCTCAGGCTAGGAAGACCCAACCTATGCAAGTAAGATGTGTAGGATTAGAATAATTACAGCATTGTTTTTTTGCCTCAATAAAAATAAAACAACCTTGTTTAATAGCCTGAAAATACAAATATAAAATCGATTTGTGATACTACATTATATTGATTTTTTTTTTTTCCTCCCATCCCTACTTTTTTGTAACTGCAAAGGCCATAGCATATGATTCACGTCATTTTCATAGTCATCAAACCTCTGGACCCCATCACGTGGGGGTCAAGCAGTCAGGCCTGTACCGTTCTCTTGATGTCGCCACACATGCACTCACAAACTTGTTGAGAACACTAGCCAGTTGAGCCGCCTTTGTGACTGAAGCTCCTGCCATTCGTGCCCCAATAATGAACCCTCTTTCAAAGTCACTTACATCCTTTTCTCTTGCCATCTTGATCCAAAATTGAGGTCAACTGGGCCTGCTCAGCATTTTTATACATGCCACAGTGCATGATGGGATGTTAATTGCTTAATTGTATCATGCAGTACACCTCTTTGGAGGTTTCATTCGTTATGTTCCTCCACTCATTTATTCAGATTTTTCCTTAAATTTGTCACCCGTCTGTATGTATGTATGTATGTGTGTGTGTATATATATATATATATACACACACACATACACATTTCATAAAACATTTAAAAGGATCATAAAGAATTGTGAAGATAATAGAATAGGAAACATCAGTATAATTATTAATCGGACTGTTTTTGAAGATGGACAGTAGTGGTACTTAGGCTGGAAAAATACTTTGTGTCCACTCGTCATTACTTTTTCATTTGACCTGGTGAGGTTTGCTGTTGTGTTGAAGAATGTATGAATCATCAGCATTGTCTACACATGGTGACAAATGCAGCCCTCTACGCGGTGAATAGGGGACTGGTGCAGTAGATTACGAATGGCCACTCACAGGTGCTTTTCCAGCTGTGTGTGATAATGAAGGCATTCCTGTGCCTGGCTTTATAATGTGTGGCAGCTCTGCTGGCAGCTAGGTGACCGGGCCTCCAGTGCAGAAAGAGACTAACTGCATTCAGCAGCAGCCTATGCCTGAAATCACCCCTCGCTCAAATTATTTGAACAGTAACAAGCACGCAGTCCAGTTTAACAGCCTTCATCCTGAGCTGAAGATGCTTTGTACAGACTTCTCAAGCCTCCCCATCTCCTCCATATAAACTTTAGATTTACACAGGTTCTTAAAGGGCAGCTTTTTACTAACTGAAAACTATTTTACCTCTAGCTTTACAAGTGATCCTGGTTATATAACAATTCATGGATTCCCCATGAGGACCTACCCTACCAAATCCTGGTCAATTTGTTTCTTTACATTCCTAACGTACGTCAGAGTCAAAGAATGTCAAAACCTTGTTATATTTAAATCACACACAAAGCCCCCCATAGGGAGAACCTTTTATTTATTTGTTTAATGTGACAAAACCTACCTATTTGACTGGCCCAGTCTAAACAATTTGTTTGAAGACCCTGTGTGTCCTGATAGGCAGCGGAGAGTGCCTCAATGTATAAATGTGCCAGAGAGCTGGCCAAATCATAGAATGGGAAACATGTACATATTAATTAGGTCATCTACCTTAAATATTTTCTAGGTTGAGCTTGTGAAAACACAGCAACTGGTGCAGCAATAATGTATGGACCCTTACTCATGTCGCCACTTATCACAGAAAAAAATCATTTTAATGATCAGTTATTTCAAATAATGCTTTTTATGCTTTAATGGATTGATTTACTCATCATCACTTTCATAGAAACTGGAATCTGATTAGCCTTTCCAGAACTGCTAGGACAATTCTGTGTGGGCAACCCCAGGCACAAAGGCTACTGTTTAGCCAAAAGTCGTTGTTTTGTTTTTTGTTGTTGTGTTATATGCCTAATCTGGAGAGGGTAGCTCAATATTGAGTTTTTTTTTTTACAAGTTGCTTATATGATTGAATCATGGAAGAGTGGTATACATCTTACTTATAGCAACGCATAAAGAAGCATAACACTGACTTTTAGGAAGTGTTTAGCAGCCAGTGACAACATGTATTCAAGAAGCTTTGTTCTGCTTTATTGGAATAGTGCTTTGTGTATGGGTCCATACAGGAGTTTAAATAGTTGCATGTCTTCCTTTTAAGTAACCGAGTTCTATCTTTGTCCCACTCAGTCCTTCTTCATGTCAGTGTTAGTCTGCCAATGAGACCACAGTCGTTAATGGCATTGTGCTTATTGTTGTGAAACTGCAAAAAGGGATATTATTTTCTATGAGACGCAAACAAATGTTTCTGTTCTCGTTGATTAATGCCTGCAATAACAAATCAGTGTGGGTGAGTCACACAGTGAGGAGCTTCAGGGCCTTGTCTATTGCTGTTGAAGGTTTTTGCTTCAGTTTTTTCTTTTTTCTTTTTCTCCAACATTCAGATTTGATTTCTTCACTCTACAGATTTCTCCCTAGGGTTGAATTTGCTCCTGTATGCATTTATATCTATGTATGTGAAATGTAAATACTTCTCATTAAAGCAATTATATATTAAAAGTACTTTGCTTAGTTACTGCCCCCCATACTAATATTCTGGTATTTTTTAAATATTTTATCATTCATCTTAGGAGTATTGTATAAACAATTGTCTGCTGAGGTGCTATATACCAAAACCATCAAATCATACAACAACAACGGTACACTTTCTTCACCTCCTAGCAGCCTTGTGTTTTTAACTTTGTTTCTTGTCATTTCTTGTCGAGACCTGAAATCCATTAAAATAAAACGTGCCAAAGTATTTCTGCACAATACTTCAGGACCAGCTGCGTTTACAAAACATAAAAAATATGAAGTGCTTATTAAGAGTTTTACACATCAGTGAATGCTATGAACTCCAGAAGATAAAAGCACATTTTTGGTTTCTGATCATAGATGACCAGTGTTTAATTTACATTACTACACTATATAAGAACACCCCCCATCTCATTTGATTCTTGCTGAACCACTCTCTTCTTTCAGCTGTGATTAATTGATTTGTCTGTTTGTTTGTTTGTTTGTTTTAATCCTATGGATTTTTGTATTTAACATTTGTATTATTTCAGTATTATTCTCTAGAGTCCTGGCACATGCACATTCTAATTAACACCCACAATCATATCCAAACTGGGCAGTTCCTACTTCCAAGCCCATGGTTCAAACAAACCACAAAAAGAAACATTTACACAAACATCTGCATCAGATCCTCTATGATGCTCCAGTCTAAAGTACAGTGTCTGTTTTTTTGGTGCTTGGTCTTGTCACACATCAATATTAAATCCATCGCTGCTCATTGTAACTCATTGTATCTGACCCAAGGTTTCCAATCTTCTTTCTCTGTCTGGAACCCATAGACATCACCAGATGCTGGGTTTCTTCCCTGGTGATGCTCTGCCAGGCCTGCACTGCAGCTGTCTTTAGTTCCTGCTTGTTCTTGGGGCGTTTTGCCTTCAGTTTTGCCTTAGAAATCAAAACAAACCAATCAAAGAGATAGCAAAAACATTAAGTGTGGCCAAATCAACTATTTGGTACATTCTTTTAAGTAGTTGGTTGAACTACAGCTCAACATAGAGATCTTCATTAGAGCATGCTTTGAGAGGATACAGCTGTTCGTACAAATAGTGTATCTACACTGGTGATGGGAGTAGGGTTAGTTCATATTCCTGTTCACACTAGGCCTGCATCACTGAATGTAACAACGTTGTGGAAACTGTTGTACATGGTATCAGATCTGATGCAGAAGTAAGGTAAGTTTTTGAGCCTTTCTCTCCTGGAGCTCAAGGAGATACTTGAATGGTCCATGGCATTGTTGACTGTGAGTCCCAAAAAAATAATGAACGTACTAACCCACAATACACAGAGCACAGGAATAAATAATGCTTTTCCACAGACACAATGCCGGAGCTGGTGCTCGACCAGGGAACCAGTTATTAAGAGTCCAATCACCGCCCCTCACCCCCCCCTCTGGTTCTTCGCTCCCAGAAAACACACTTAGACCTCATCTTCATATGTAGGAACATCCAGGGTGGACTGTCAGGAGAGTGACCCTGCCGATCCCATCCATGGACCACCAGTCCCCACCTTAAATCACAAAAGCATTCTATTGAAGACTTTCTTTAAAATTAATCTATTTCTATACATGCTTCATTCCCTGCCAATAGGAGTTAGTAATAACCTTCTCATAACCTGGCTCATATTCATTGTTTGTTGACTGTCTATAATTGTGCTGTTAATATGAAGTATATACTAAAGAAAAATAATAAAGAAAAACAAGTGGTCCATTTTGTACAATGGAGAACCATAACTCTCCACATAAACGAAACCAACCTGAGAGTTTTCTCTACATTTTCTGCACACTAGCAGTTTATTTTGGGGGACCAACTTTGGAAGATCAAGTGTAGCAATTCAGTAAAGACTCCATTCGTTTATTTTGTTTGGATGCCCTGTGCTTTGCTAGTGAACCATGAAGTATTGCAGCTGAAGTGGGATGTTTCAGTGATGTAACCATCGAAGATCGCAGAAAATGATATGCTGACAGAACACCTTGGGGTGTTAAACTAGGGAAGGATATGTGGGAAGCAGAGCATTGTAGGTTGACATTCAGAGTACCTCTGGGGCAGAATAAGCCAACTTCTGAGTTTGCTTCCCCAAAAGATCTGCAATATAATCGGACATGAAAGCTGGAGCTGTGACTACTGCCCTCAAACCTTCCTGGTTATATAACTAGATACAAGGAGGACACACTTTCTCCTTATTTAGGCCAGGTCTTAAATTGTAAACCGTGAGAAATTGCTCAAGGGTATGCCAAACAAAAAAAATATTTTTACAAAAAGAAAGACCATTTTAAACCAATTTTATAAAAGATGTAAATCATAATTTTAGATGTAGATAACATACATTTTTTTAATGGAAGCTAAGAGCTGTCGGAAATTAACTACTGCCTTTTTAGACGACAATATGATTAAATAGGTTTCTCGTTTTACCTATCAATAATGGTGGCATGGAGACCTTGGCATACTGGAGCAGTTTTTTTAATTTTATTTCTGAAATTTGGAATCACCAATTGTGCTAATGCACCTCCCACCACTTCACATGGGGAGGGTGAGCAAGTGAGACCAGGCTCCTCCAATGACAGCCTGCATGGTACTCCAGGTGCCCAGGAAGCTGGCAGGAGATGTTCGTTAGCAGCAAGCTGAGAGAAGCCCTGCCGATTTAACCCACCCCAATTCAGGCAGCACTAGGCCAATTGTGTGGTGCCACTGGACTTCCCCGGTCACCATGGGCTAATGACATGACCTGGATGCAAACCGGTGAACATCAGCTCACAGGGCTCAGTCTGAGCCACTCGATAGGCCTTTACTGGAGCAGTTTTGCATGACAATGTTTTAAATAGATTTTAATCACTGAGCACATCTCCAGCAGAGGCTGTGGAAGATCAGACTTCAATCTTGTCCTTTATCTTCAATCAAATTTCCAAAATTGCAGAAGATTTCCTGACAATTTCCTTTAATGAGTCTAGCTAATGTCACTTTACTTGCTTAGATGCTGGTTCAGAATTAGATGTTTTTCACCTCTGAATAAGTCTTTTAAACTGCAACTGAAAGCAATGAAGTATAATACCTGTGTTAAGAAAAGTAAACCTATCAAACAGGCAGCAGCATGCAAGTTTACAAACGATAATGACAATAAAACAATTAATCACACCAGTCTCTCTGAGAATATTGCCCCCTCAACTTGAGAAGCCTAAATTAGGATGTCAGAATTATTATAATTATTATTAATAATAATAATATTACTGCTGTGTTTATAAACAAATAAGTATAATGTTACTTACTAACAGAAACTACACTTCCCAAACAAATTATAGACAAATTATTTTTGTACTCCAGATTCCATTGGGGGGAATAGAGCTAGACCAAATCAAAACTTTGACCCACCTCCAAATCGCAAAATACGATTTTGTACCCTATCCCTTTTGATTTATAAATAGTATAAAGTGGCATCTAACAATAAATGAAACTGAGAAATGGTACAGATTTCAGCTTTGTGATTTGTCAACATTTTTATTTGATTAATAAGCAGTGATTTAAAAAGAATAAGGTCCAAGCCACGGAATGTGCTTTTGTACCTGTGAATGAGGACCCAAATATTACATGACTCCGCTTAGCCTATACCATTTGTAAAGCAAACCTAAGATAACTTCTATGCAGCTCGGGCATTCATTAGCATGGTATAGCATGTGGATCAGTTACCAGTCTGCAAAAGACATCTGCAAGTGTACAATCAGCAACTGAGGGACTGACAAGCAAATCGTTTTTTTTTTGCTAATGCTGAAGATGAGTAAGGAATTCAAAATAAAAAATACTGTAAACAAAAAATATATAGAGAAAAAAATTGATGTTGAGATCAAAAATAAAACAATCAAAAGCAAAATGTATAGAATTGTAAACACAAATAATTATATCAAAAGCAAAAAAAATATAATTGAAAGGAAATAATGTTAAACCGAGAGCACTGGATTTGCTGTCTTTGGTTGCGATGCTACGATCTTTGCTTTTGCTGCCAGTTTCTTTGCTTTAGTTTTTTTTCGTTTACGAGTTTTGGCACGGTTTTGTTGTGATGGTGGGGCTTAGAGGGAGGCGTAGGTCATGGTTTTCCATTGGTCCACTACATTTGAGTGACAGTTCTTCCTAACCCAATTAGTGAGCAGGTGAACTGGTCTGACTGTCACCATTACGCAACTGAGTGGGTGCAACTACAAGGCTTTGGAATTTAATTATAAACAAAGCATGTGTTTAATAAAAGTTATAGACCGTCGCTTTCTACATATTGCATATGTACTTATTTTATACAGCCTTTATTCTCATCTTTATCAATGGTGCCAGTGATTTTGTAGGTGTCTGTGCATATATATATATATATATATATATATATATATATATATATATATATATATATATATATAATGTGTGTGTGAGTGTGTGTGTTTCTTACCTACACATAAACTGGGACATCACATGCTCTTAATGAATACGATGCCGCTCCATTTGCCTCTTGCTAAATGATGTGAGGTCCATCAGTCTGGCGCTGTGTGAGCTGAATTAAAGTGCTCTGCAGGTTACATTAATATGAACATGATATTAAACATTTTACTGTGCATGTAGTAGGTGAATCCTGTGAGTTGTTTCAGTGCTGTATGTATGGGCTCCAATGGCGGTGGGATCCAGTGATTTTCCAGCTTTTGTCTGAAGGTCTATGAACACACGCAGGATGTTTCTAAGGAGTTGTTAGAATCGGCGCTGCTGTTGAAACTGTGACAATAGATTCCCATCCCACACAGAAATCACCCGAGACTCGTCAAATGCAACGCAGACCAGCCCACCCTGATCACTGATCGGGTTAGGAAGAACCATCACTCAAACCTAGTGGACCATTGGAGAGCTAAGACCTACGCCTCCCTCTAAGCCCCGCCCTCATGACAAAACTGTGCAAGAACTCGTAAACGGAAAAAACCCCGAAAACATCACGCAACCAAAGACAGCGACTCCAGTGCTCTCAGTTTTACATTATTTCCTTTCAATTATTATTTTTTTGCTCTTGATATAATTATTTGTGTTTACAATTCTATACATTTTGCTTTCGATTGTTTTATTTTTGATCTTTTTGTTTACAATATTATTTTAATTTGAATTCATTACTTATGGCGCTGATTTGAGCTCATAGCCACCTTCTATCAGTGTAAATGTGTGCTAGAGGACTAACCTTAGCTTTATTGGTTGTTTGGATATTGCGGCTGGCTTCTTAAGAGGGTGGGGTGCTGAATGTTTGAATCTGCCCTACAGGTTTGAGGGTCAAAGCCTTCAATTCCTGCTTGCTTTAATCCACTTTTACTGGGTATACTGTCCTCGGTGTCAGAAGAGCATGCCTCTGATTATTCCTGGCAAGAAGGTAGCACTGCATCTGAAATGTACAAGGTTTGCTTTCTGGTGGCATAGGCTACACTCTGAGCCAAGCACCTCCTCTCCTCTTATAGTTCATTGAGTAGTTGTTAAGCATCTAGCTAGTTACCATCCTTATTATCATGTTAATAATGTTATTTTCTTGTATGTTGTAACATATAGTACTGTAACCTAACTTTTTATAAAGCTTCCCTGTGTACATAATGTGTGACACTTGTAAATGGTATTTCAGTGAATTAATGAAAGTGAAGTGAATTATTATTACCACTACAACTATTAATGAATGAATACATTAATGACTTGTAATAATATTAATTTATCTTAGGTGAAACTTAGGTGGACAAAAACTATTGTTTGAAGGATTTGTGATTATATTCTTTGTAAATCTAAAAAACAAAAAAAAAAAAAACACATTTACTCGACTCATTTACAAACTGTAGTAGAGTTTGTTTATAATCGTGAGCCATACTATGTTACTGTTAAGGGTAATCATGTCCCCACCTCATAACTTCCCTATCTGTACAAAGATAGATTTTTATTTCTCCAAATTCTATTTAATTATGTGTCCTATGTTATTATAAATTCAATAATTTAGTGCTGTATTTGAATGAATAAGAATATTAGGATATATTGGGATATTTTATATAAAGGCACCTGTTTTGGGAGGGAGAGAGAACACATTTATTTGTTTGTGTAGGAGACAGAAAAAAATACTTTATTCCCCTGGGAATGAAAGCATTGAAATTGTGGTGTCACGCACCGGGGACAGAGGAATAGGGGGACCCAGTTGCATTGTGTGGTGAAGGTGGTCAGATAGGCGTGGGTTAGATACCAGCAGGACAGGACAATCAGAGGTAAGGCAAAGATGTGGTCTACGATAAGGTAAGGGTTGAGCACATCTGAGGCAGCAACCCAGGATTGCTCCTCCGAACCCTAACCCTCCCAGTCAACTAGGTACTGCAGGTGGCCCCGGAGGCGATGGGAGCAGAGCAGGGAGCGCACTGCATAGACAGGACCACTGTCCAGATCCAGGGGTGGAGTAGGAGGAATAGGGGAAGAGGCAGGCTGAGAAGGAGAAGGAGAGGGAGTCGACGCCACGGGTTTCAAGAGGGACACGTGGAAAATGGAGGCGTTCCGGTAGTGAAGGGGCAGCTGCAGGCGGTAGGCGAGTGGATTAACTTGGTGCAGAATCCAGAATGGAGCTATGTACGGGGGCTGAGCTTTTTGGAGGGGAGCTTCATCTTGATGTCCCGGGTGGACAGCCAAACCTCCTGTCTAGGCAGATATTGAGGCGCTGGATGGCAATGACAGTCTGCTGTGGTTTTCTGGCGGTGGATTGCGCGTTGCAGCCTGTAGCACTGTAGCGAAACCAGTCGGCCAGCACCAGGACATCTGTGGATTCCTCATCACAAGGGAACAGGACAGGCTGGTAACCGAGTGTACATTGGAAGGGAGCGAGGCCAGAAGTAGAGCTGCTGAGGGAGTTCTGTGCGTATTCGTCCCAGGGTAGATAGCGACTCCAGTCGGTCGGGAGGTTTCTGCGCTCCTATTGCAGCTCATCCCAGATCTCCTGGTTCAGGCACTTGGTCTATCCATTCGACTGGGGGTGATTGCCGGTCGGAGATGATGTCCTTTGGCAACCCGTAGATTCGGAAGACGTGAGTGAACAGCATTTCCGCAAGTGCAGTGGGGAGTCCCCTCAGAGGGATGAGCCAGCAGCCCTTGGAGAACCAGTTGATGGCCACCAGGATGGCGGTGTAGCCCTGGGATTTGGGGAGATCCGTGATGAAATCCACGGCAATGTGGGACCTGGGACAGGAAGCGGCCTGAGCAGACTGTCAGGTAGGTGTCTGGAGGCTTTGGACTGTGCGCAGGTGGAGCAGGTGCCAACGAACCTGTTGATGTCACACACTAAACTGGGCCACCAGAATTTTCCCCGAACCAAGGTGATGGTGTGGCTGACACATGGGTGACCAGAGGCAGGAGTGGCGTGGATCCAGCACAGCAATTGCGGGCACACTGCTGACGGGATGTAGGTCTGGATCGCTGGACAGGTGGAAGGAGCTGGATCAGAGGCGAGTCCGCACTGAATCTGGTCCCAGATGCTCCACTGAATGGGAGCCAGAATGCAGAAGGGAGACAGGATGGATTCCGCGGACTGAGGGGCAGGAAAGGAGTCAAACTGACCAGGAAGTGCCCCGACTGACTGCAATTGAGGCAGAGGTGCTGTTGAACTCTCCTCCGTCTCTCATCGGGGGACAGGCGTGTTCTGCCTAGCAGCATGGACTGTGTCTCGCACATAGGGCTGGGTGAAGGGCTGAGGTTGGCAGGCAGACGAGACACAGCCGGAGTGTATCGGGTTCCCCTCATCTTCATCAAATTGTCCAGTCTGACCACCAGTTGGATGAGTTGCTCCAGGGGGAGAGCCTCGTCTCGGCACGTGAGCTTGACTTCCAGGTCCTGGCCCAGTGCCTGGGTGGAACACGGTGAGCAGAGCCCAATCTCCCCATCCGCTATTAGCAGCCAGAGTCCGGAACCTTGGGGGATAATCCGTGGCAGACGAGGAGCCCAGGCGCAGCGCAGGGAGCTGTTCCCCGGCGTCTCTCCCCTCCGCTGTGTGATGGAAAACCTCCTGGAAGTGCTTCAGGAAGGCACTCAGGGACCTTGCCACCTCACCCTGTTGCTCCCAGACAGCGGAAGCCCATCAGAGCACTTTCCCAGTCAGGAGGGTGACTATGAAGGCAATCTGAGCTGCCTTGGTGGGGAAGGACATAGGCAGGTGGGCAAAGTACAGCTGGCACTGCCGTACAAAGCCCTTGCAGTGGTCGGGGGAGCCGTCGTATTTCCCCTGGACAGCCAGCCGGACCAGCTGGAAAAGAGCTGCAGGGGCCACAGCAGGAGACGGAACAGCCATCACCGGGGGAGCAGGCTGTTGATCGGGTAGGTGCTCGAGAAGCTGGTCCAGAGCGGTCTCAATCCTCCGGAGCGTCCATTCATGCTCCCTGAGTGTGGCCCTCTGGCACTAAGCCTAAGCACTGCTGCTATAACTTGCTCAGAATCTATGACCTCTGAGAGGTGTAACAGTGGCAAAGGCCTTGTAGGTAGCAGTAGGAGGACTATCATTTTACTGCTACCCAGCAGTTGAGCACCCTATGTTTTGCAAATAATATTGTATATCAAGTTCAAAGAGTGAGCCACTGATCGGGTCAGGAATAGCTTTTCAGGGTATTTTAGTGCATACAAGTGGACCCTGCTCTGTGGAAAGGGAATGCTGTGGCTATAAATGGTGTGTGTGGGTGCAAAGGATCTTCAACCCTGCTACTGTATTATATTTCTGTGTGGGAGCTTTTGTTTGTCCTATATACTTCTGCCATGAAAGAAATGTTTGTGTCAAGTTGCCACGCTAAAAGTGCAGTGAAGTACTGATAGACCTGGCTGCTTCTCTTCCCCCTCTGCTAAAATGATAAAGGATATAATGCTCAGAGTTGCAACAAATGGTTTTGAAACATTCCCATCTGAAGCAGAACATTTTTTCAATATATTTCTTCTCTTGCAAGCATGTTTTCAGATATCGCCTCAGATGCACTGAGCACCTTGTGCTGTGTATCTCCTATCTCTGATTCATCCTGACGAGAGCGGATTAGATTGAGGCTTTTTTCTTTTTTTTTTGCTTCTACTGCAGGAAGAAATCAAGCAATGCAGTCAACCCGGGGGACACGTTGCTCAATTTCTTCACACATCACCTCCTGCATTCCTGTTTATGTGGAAGGTCATTGCCATGATTGCCTTAATAACCTCCAGTAGCCTGCATATGCATTTTTATGGGCTTTAAATGGGGTCTTTTCATTAATAATTCATATGGCCTAATATTCACCAGATTAAGACTGGCGATAATACTATATAATGCATATAAAAGACACCTCTTATATGGGTGTTTTATTTGAAAATATTCCCTTGTGGGAGTTAGGTAGTGCACATTGAACAGACACAATGAAGATGGATTGTGTGCATGCTCCCCCCGCCCCTCCACTCATCTTGTCTACATTTCTTCTCATTTGCTGGACTCCTGTTTATAAATAATTCTGACAGATCCAATCCCACTTTCCTTGTTGGGAGTTTGGGGATACACCATAGTCAAATCAAAACCAAACCAAACCAGGTTAGTTCAACTCTCTTCCTATCCTTTGAGTTGACCAGAAACATCGGGCATATTGGCAAAAGGCTCTTTTCTTATTCAGACGATTAAACTGCTCCAAATTATCCAAAATGTGCATAAACATGGTTAAAAGCCTAGACCTTTTGGACTGAGATGCAGAAGAAATAACTCCTGCACCATAAAACATTCTGGCAGATCTGTCATGTTTATTGGAAAATTAGGTTGATTCTGGGATCAAATTAGTTATTGGCAGGGGGCTTCTAGCATGCAGTAAAGCTTCCAGTTGGAGTACAGGTGATGTGCTGGTCTCCAATTCAGTTTAATTTCTGTCTTTGGCCAGGAATTCCCAGAGTTTGATGTACAACTGGGCAAGCCCCAGCAAAGGGAGGGTGGGTGGAAAGCGGCTGGGAAAGGCTTGGTTCTCTGCACACATCTGACTCCTGTGGCTTCTCCAGGGCCTGCAGGCTCAGGGAAGTAGCTGTTCCATCTGCAACCAATCCTCTGACTGGTGGCATAGGTTGACTGTAGGAAGTCTGGGCTTGTAGGGAGAAACATAGCAGATGGCTTTGATAACTTGCCTGTTGGAAAACACTTGCTTTGTCTTCATCAGTTGGCAATTCCAAACTGGGCCTGATAAAGGGAAATAAAAATATGAGATTCTGAATTTGATATTATTTTTTATTATTGATGATACATATACACTACTGGTCAAAAGTTTTGGAAACCTCAGTTTTTCCAGTTTTTATTGAAATGTACACAGTTTAATGTCTCAATGTATTCTTTCTACAAAGGAAATCAAATATTTTTCAGAAAGTTCTTCCCTACACTGTTGCAGAAGTTCCCACAAATGTGTTGCACTTGTAGGTTGCTTTTTCTTTCACCTTCTGTCCAGTTCATCCCATGTTTTGGGTCATTATCTTGCTGTAGGATGCACCCCTGACCAACTAGGCATATACCAGAGGGTATTGCATGGCGCCACAAAATGCTGTGGTAGCTGTTTTGGTTCAGGGTGCAAGTCGTGCAAGTCGCCGACTCTGGATCCAGCAAAAGAGCCCCAGACCATCACCTCCTCCATGTTTGACAGGTGGTGTCACACACTGAGGAACCATCCTTTCGGCTACTCGACGGCATACAAAAACCCTACGTGATGAACCGAAGATTTCAAATTTTGATTAATCGATGCATAAGACCTTCTTCTAGTCTTCAGTAGTCCACTGGCGGTGCTTCATGGCCCAGGCAAGCCTCTTTTTCTTATTTTGCCATGTTAGCAATGGCTTTCTTACTGCCACTCGACCTGTCAAACCTGCAGCTCGAAGTCTTCACAGCTGAAACTGAGACTTGCTTACTTCGACCAGTGTTAAGCTGTGCTTGAAGCTGTTGTCCTGTGAGCCGGCTATCACGGAAGCTGTTGACTCTCAGAAACTTGTCTTCTGATTCTGTTTTTGATTCTGGCTTTGGGTCTGCCAGACCTCTTCCTGTCAGAGTTTCTCCAGTTTCCAAGTGCCTTTTGATGGTGTAGGAAACTGTACTTAAAAACTGTGCTTAAATTTCAATAAAAACTGGAAAAATGGGGGTGTTCTAGAACTTGTGACTGGTTGTGTATGCATGTTCGAATGGATGCAGTTGACTGATGGTCCTCTAGACAAAAGATGAATAAAGATGGAGGTTATAGAAATGAGACCTGTGTTGCTTCCATCAATTGACAGCCATCTCGGAGGGAAGTATACACATTTAAATGCAAGATGTAGAAAGACCTCCTGGATAAAACACCCTTAATAAGAAATAATACATTTATCAGTGCAAATGGTAGATTGGAATTGTTAGCATATAGCTCAAATTATAACTTTTCTTCTATTGGCGAATATGGGACAACAAATTAATAATGCATATGCCAAACCATGGACATCTTTTTAAAGGACTTCCAAACATTACATTAAAATGGAAATGGAAAAAGTGACATCTTTACATTGCTAATGTGTCTACAGGAGTGACATGTTTTGTGCGTTTTAAAGTGTTAATTTTGTCAACGAAAACTATTACAAAACATATTCGTCAACCACCTATTTTCAGTGACGATATGACGATAACGAGATGAAATACTTTGAAAAAACCGATAACTAAAAATAATTGTCTTCTAATTTTACTTGACTAAAATGTGACGAAACGAAAATTCAACACAAGACTAATCGACGAAAATTACGGTATTTTGCGAGGCGGCCGGTAAGGGTGCTGTTTTATTGTCTATTCATAATTATGCATTCCTTGACTCAGTCATCACGTTCGTGTAGTGTAGCTTATCACAGTAATGTGCAGATCTGCACAGAACCGTGGATATCTGCGCAAAATAATGCAACATTGAACACACTTGGTGTGGTTTATTGTATTGTGCTTAATGTGAAGTTGATACAGATTGTGTGAAGTTAAATGCCTGTTCTTTTGTATATAGGGCTAGTAAGTGTGGGTCTTGTAATTAGTCAAGTTAGGATCTAATTGGTTAACTTATAAGTACAGTAAGCCAAGTAAACTCTTACAGAATGAAGCGCAATTCATGCTTGGCTACAGTAGGGCTTAACAATATGCTTATGCTTTTAATATCACTTTAAACATCCAATATATTGTGTATCAGTGGGGGAAGTGTTTGAAAACAAAATATTAATGCAAAAGCCATTTGAAATTTAAATATTGTCAGGGAATGTGAGTACTGGAATATAAAAATACAAATTGGATGATTGTATTTGCATTTTGACCTAAATAATGCATGCATAAATGGAAAATTAAGTTCACTATATGCTTCCATACTGTTCTTGTAACTCATTTTCTAGAGAGACTTCAAACTTGTGACCATGAAGTATACAATACCTGTTTATGATTTTATTTCAAATATATTTCAAATTAAGTCAATCAATATGTTTATGTTTTGCTATCCATTAATTGATGTAAACATCTGGCATTAGACATAATGGTGATAATGAAGTTAAAAAAAATAATAATACATGGACTAAAATGACAGGAGTTTTCGTTGAAAGATTAAATGACTAAAATGTGACTAAAACTGATAAGCATTTTAATCAAAAGAGTAAGACTAAAACTGAATCTAAAACAGGTGCCACAATTAACACTGGTGTTTTGCTGAACTGAGGACATTTTCATTCAAATTAATGCAGTTTTGTATACAAAATTGTATTCTAGCCACGTATTTCTGTAAGTTCAAGATACTGTTCATATTTGATTAAATGTTAAAGTGTACAAAGGATCATTTTGCAAAGAGCAAACGTATATTAAATGTATACCACAGTAGAAAATTGTATTTTGAATTTAATGTTAAATAGATGAAAATGAATAACCCTTTTATATCATATGGGTGAATAAATAAGATATATATTCCACAGCAGCGATTATACTTACTAAAAGTACAGTTTATTCAATTATATTTTGTTTAACTATGTCACTATGTTCTGAAATATATAGATTGATACTTTTTATAATTTATTCATCTGGCCTGACCTCAAGATACCTTCCTGTCTGTTGGTACAGTTATTTGCCTTGCCTTTCATTTTAGTTTTCATATTTAACATTCAAGTGTTTTACACTAAAGTTTTCTGCTTGATCCCATCTCATGATATCTTTTCAAGGTTTTGCATAATGTGTTGCTTATGTTATTGGTATGGGGGGACTTGGTCAGATTTTGATCTTGATTCTGGTGTGAACTTTTACCCCTTGCAGAAGAAGAACTTGGGTATACAATTCCTGCCAATTTTATTGAACTAACAGAGCACAAATGGTGATGTCATAGGGGATTAGACAAGCAGAGCAGTTTTTTGTGATCTTTTTTCATGGAAAGGTTCAAGAAACAAACCACAGGTGAGACACTTACTATACCCACAGGCAATGCAAGAGAAAATACACTTTTATAAAGTGAGATAGACCAGAGAAGTTGACAGTAGGTTAACAATGGTAAGAAAAAAGTATACAGTTAGGTCCATACATATTTGGACAGTGACACAATTGTTATCATTTTGGCTCTGTACACCACCACAATGGATTTGAAAGGAAATAATCAAGCTGTGCTTTAAGTGTAGACTTTCATCTTTAATTTGATGGTAGTTACATCCAAATTGGGTGAACGGTGTAGGAATTACACCCATTTGTATGTGTGGTCCCCTCAATTTTAAGGGCTCAAACGTAATTGGACAAACTAATATAATCATTAATTAAATTGTGAGTTTCAATACTTGGTTGCAAATCCTTTGCAGTCAATGCCTGCCTGAAGTCTGGAACCCATAGACATCACCAGATGCTGGGTTTCTTCCCTGGTGATGCTCTGCCAGGCCTGTACTGCTGCTGTCTTTAGTTCCTGCTTGTTCTTGGGGCGCTTGCCTTAGAAATCAAAACAAACCAGTTGGAGAGATAGCAAAAATCCCCTAAAATTGGGGGGACCACATGGAAAAATGGGTGTAATTCCTACACCGTTCACCGAATTTGGATGTAACTACCCTCAAATTAAAGATTCCTTTCAAATCCATTGTGGTGGCGTACAGAGCCAAAATTATGACAATTGTGTCACTCTCCAAATATGTATGGACTTAACTGTAGACCTGCCAATTAAACAACTATAGCAACATGTAGGGGAAGTATTACAAAAAATAGTTTGAAAACACACTATCTGCTCTTTGATTTATTGAACCAATATAAAAAGAGAATCACAAAAGTATTACCCATTACAGTGTGACCCGTGAAGGGCACAGGCTGCAGTAAGCAGTCTTTCCCCAAAGCCCCCCCTTTCTCCCTCTATGCAGTACCCAATTTCATGTTCACCTAAAAAGGATTAGAGGGGAATTTGCAGACCATAGCTGCATAATCGAGTGAGAATGGCCGAGTGGAGTTCTTGGATATGCCTGGATATGTAAATTTAATTCTGCCAATTTAAACCCTGCAGTTCCACAAACGAGGTGAATAGAAATTTGTTTTGGCATGCTCAATGATCGCAGATATTAGGATACATATGCCTGGGAAAGGCTGCGACAAGATGGGTTGATGCAGAGTGAAGGATGCAGTCTGTACTGTGCAGAAATAAGGGAGTATTTGATTTGCCTTGAGTCCAGCATATATAAAATCTAAATCACAAACTTTTTATCCTACAGTGCAATGTTGAAAACAGTAGTCAATTGTCAGGCAGGGCAGGGAGCATTGATAATTTTGAAGAACGTCATTGGTTGTAGTTATGTAAGATTGGTTCAATATTTGTTAAATGTCAGCAAAAACAAACATGCACTTGGTTAACAGCAGAAGTTTATTTAGTTTATTCCACCTCTTCTGTAATAGGTTTTCATTGAGAATCGCCAATAATTTTGGAACAGTTAGAACGTGCATTTTGGCCCCACCTTTCTCTGTAATTCAAGGTGATGTAGGAGACCTACACTATGCTTTTCTCATTTTCAGAAGAAAGTGCAGCTGAAATAAGGAAGTGGTTTTGAGATCCAAGTGGAGTTTACGTCATGAAACTATTTGCACAAGATAATAGACTGCCTTGATTTTAATGGGAAGTAAGTGAAGACCTCATTAACTTCATGAAGAAAAAATAATGAATTACTTAAGTTTAAAAATTAGAATTTATAACCTTGAGCCTTTGGTATGGCTTGTTTAAATGGTATAATGAAACTGGAAGTGAAACTAACACCTGAATATACATTTAAAGTATGCTGCAATGCCATGGATAATGTTGTAGGTGAACATATTCCGTGCACTATACTGGCGGTTCCCAGGCACTGTGTCTGCTGGTTTTCATTCCAGCCCTGTTGGCAGCTTCTTACCTGAACCATCTCCACCTGTTTAAGAGCTGAAAACAACTGACAAGACTGAAATAAGACCATCATTATTTCTATTAATAGCTCAGCTGGAACAGAAACCAGTGGATACAGTGGATACACCATATCATTACTCCTAGCTTTTCTCATCACACACTGACTTCCTGTGAGTACTAGGGCAGATTTAAACATTTTAACTGTCATTATGAAATGTTTACATGGTTTGTATCGTGGTGAATGTTTTGTTTCTTATACCCCTTATATCCTCAGTTGCAGGCATTGTTGCTATAACCAGGAACCAAAGCCTGATCATTATTTATCCTTCTCCCGTTTTGTTTTCTGCTACATTAGTACCTAACATTGCTGTACTTTGGCATGTCTTCTTTAGCTTTGTAAACATTTACAAAGGAGAGAACAGTGCTCAGTGGAATGTCCCAGGCTTCTCTGCTAGACTGAGCTTTACTTTTTAACTTGTCACCTGAAGCCATTGCCTTACTACAGTGCTCACACTCCATAACTAAACAACTCAATTTGATCCATAAACTGTCCCTATTACCATTTGATTGGTCTTATAATTAGTAAGCTGTGTTTCAGGAGGAAAAACAAGGCAGTGTTTTCAAAGTGTAATTTACTATAAAGAAAAACTCTGTTTACAGTCATCTCTGGTAGATAAATATAAATATGTAAATGTATGTACATACACATGGCCATGTACACATCCATATGTATAAAGTACAAGGCATGCATAATGCATTTTAACCTTTCAGCTTATGATTCATGCAGATGTACAATAAAGTGAGATAGCATCATGCATATTTGGTCTTTTCTGTGCAAAGCTTTTTGAATCCTTGTTTAGGTTTTACACTTTTAAACAGATTGGATTATATGGAGGATGTTATCTGAGACTTGGTGTGCCGAAATATAGCAGGCACCTTTTGATTCTTCTGAGATTAAAGTACTGACATTTGCCAGGCATATCATGAAGCTTGGAATTGATGTCATGACGAAATGATCTGAGGCAAGCAGGGGTTTATTATTGGAAACCAAACAATCAACAGCTTGTTAAGAAGCTCTGACATCTGTGTCAAAATGCTATGCATCAGGTCATCTTATTACTGAGGGAAAACTCACGGAAAAACTGGTCACACCGGTAAAATATTAAGTTAGAGCAGTATAATTCCTGAGACGAACACAGAAGAGAATATGCATTTACTAACTGGTTTTTGGTCCATCCATTATGCAGCTGTCATTGGGAATATTAAATTAATAATCAGGAAAGATTGAATAACACTTTGAAAGGAATGGTCAAGGTAAGGTCTGAAAATTACCTTGGATCTAGGGGCGTCTTTGAACTAATGGTTCTGTTAATTATTCCTTATAAAATGCTGACTCACAGAATATATTAGGAGGTTTATCAGAGGAGGAATGGACTGTCTTTCAAGTTGACTCAATATGGAATCGTTTTTCCTGATTAAGGATCTTGTGTAGTTCTGGTATGGTGACCAGTACTGTCTCATCCAGACCACTTTGAATGCTCTAACTTCATATTGCTGTGACAGTCATTCATTTGCTTACTTGTGAATTACAGCCTGGCTCTAACTGAACAGCTGCCCCCACAGTTGCCCATACGACAAGTTATTATTTCATTAAAATGTTTATTATAAAATGAGATAAATCACATGCAAAATGGGCCTTTATCTTTCTAAATAAATTTCTAACTAAGACCAGTGTTGTACTCTGAGCATTCCCATCCCTATTACCTTGTTATGTTTAAAGCATGATAAAAAAATAAATACATCTTTAAAATCTATTCAGTTGGGGATGTTCATTGGCTGCTTAATTACAGACAGCTTTGGAATGGCTGACATTTAAACTGTCATCTGAACCACAAGTAAATTGTGTGTCATTAATATTTGAAGTGAGAGTGAGCATCTCACTAATGGAGACAATAGCTCACTTGCTAGGGATGGGGGAATCTGTGTATTCAGGGCTGAGTGAGAGTTTATTTGGTGGAAAAAAAGAAAATAACAAGAACCCATGCATCATCAGAGGAAATCCTTCTCAAAAACACAGTACTGGGAAAAAAAAAGTTTCCATCAATCAGACCATCACAGCTTACTGACCTACATTATTCATTAAATTGGTCAGAGCTGCATGAAGCATTAATAAACTGAAACAGGACTGCAGCACTGAAAAACAAAGAGGATGTAAGTAAGGATGTGAGAACATTATACTCTTTTTACAGATAGCTGAGGTTGTTCGTAGACATTATGTGGCTGATATAAAAAGAACACCCAGTCATTTGATTATATATTCAATTATAAATACTCTCAGGGTTGGGATCCCTTCCTGTTTTTATTTATATAAATATTTAGATATTTAATATATATATATATATAATATATAGATATTTATTTAACGAGCTCGGAAGAATCACGTGCGAGGGGCAACCCCACAGTGAAAACTTAATTTATAGAATAAATGAGTACAGTTTTAAAGGAAAGATGACAGTTCTGGGTTCAAAAGGTGTAGGTTCTGCCAAGTTTTTAGGCTCTTCTTCCAGAGGGGGGCGGGGGGGGTGGGTGTCATCATGGAAGCAGGTGTCTTCCTGTTACAGCATACAAACTTCCCAATCTCACAGTGTTCTTTAATGATGCACAATGAGGTAACATCTTCAGCTTTGAGAGAAGAACGGGAAATCCACAAACGGATACTAAGCAAACTGGCAGAAACCTGTGGGTTGTACATCCATGGGTTGTTCTCTTATAATAGAAAAACAGAAGTGAAAGTGGATAGAGGAGCTTCTAGAGGATTTACCCTTAACAACTGCCTTGTTGGCTTTAATACATCCAATTGGCTAGGTCTGTATACATGCTATTATTTCTGATGCTAATATTAATATAAAACATTTTATATAGTTAATATAAAACATTTTACTGGTTCTTCAACAGGCATTGACCTCAACCCTGTTCCTGTGATAGCATTTAGCTCAACCGTCTTTAGCTGATAATTAGGGGAATTCCCTGCTAACCTCTGCAGGTTGTCTGTGTGAAGACCTGCAGTTCAGCAGCCCCCTGTAGGTGAGGAACCTCCTGGGGGAACAGAATGCTGTGATCACACTTATTGTAATCTATTAATCAAGCACTTCAGTCAACCAGCTGCCTGCAGCACAGAGCAGTTTTTCTAATGAATACAAATATTGTTATCTAGCCAAATGAAGAAAGCTTCACTAATTACTGTTTTCTAAACATTATTCTTCCAGACACTTTAGAGAGATGACTTAACCCTGTTTGTAAATGAACAATGGATCCCTTTGTTGGTTGAATTTTTGAAAACCTAACAAACAGTAATTGGCAATAAATACTATGCAGATACTGTAAATATGAAACCTGATACACATGACCAAGCTATCAGACACCCCATCTGTGTTGTCATTCGATGTCCTATCAGTGTCAGACTCACTCTGTGCCAAGCCTGCTTGTTTTAATATGGCAGTCCCCTGTGCTGTTGGAGTCCTAACCTGGTAGTAAACATGGTGGGGGTTGGGGGTCGCATTATCTGGCATTATCTCCACAAGCCTCTGTACTGACATAAGGACACCTCATGTTGCTGGTTTTGAAAGCTCTGCTTGTCTTCAAATGATCACAAAGGCTTGCAGCTTTTCTGCCAGTTATTGATCATTGCAGAACAGTGATGGGGATGCCAATACTCTGTCTGTGAGAAGTCTCCACAGTGGGTTACTCTGATCAATTGAGCTCCTTTCCCATGGCACACTCCATTGTGCCTTGAATCGAGCAAAACTGATATGCTACAACAAAATTGATATTTGTGAAATTAGAATGCATCAGAAACACAAAACTGCCTTTCCATTTTGTCTATATGACAATATGGCATCATACATCTTTTAGACTAGTTCTTGTAGGGATGTCTGACTAATCGTATTTCGTAAAAACAGTGTGTTCTGTGTTGTGTGTTGACAGTTTTTTTGGTATGAAGATTCTGTTGCCTAAACGCGCTTGCAATGTTCATAATACAGCATTGGTGGGATGTCTTTGTACTATCCAAGCTTCCTGAAGTACATACAGAGCCTAATCAGAACCGTTGTACATTGTTCTAATGCCTTTACTGCCCTAATATTGAATATTCAGTGAAGTGCTCAAGCATAAAGCACCATGAATTTACAGCTCCACCGACACAGTGCCTGCATTACAGCTGTGTGCTCATGCATGGTTGAGATCTTACTGTGGTGTGCCATGTCCACAATTATTGAGGCAAGTAACACTCGCAGACCTTGTGTTAATTCCAAATTTAGTTTTTGACACATGAGTGCAATTTTGCAAATCTTGTCAGGGATGCAAATGTGAATCAGTGCCTTCAGAAAAAAAAAAAGTTTGCATCTTTCAGACAGCAGTATCTACATGAGGTATCTGCAGCTGCTAGAAAGCTCTGCCATTTGTGTGCCTGTGTGGAATACAGGACAACTAGTTTATTTATAACACTTACCTTTGCACGGTTATCAGGTTATCTACAGCTAACACAATTGGTGCTGTTGGGTTATGATCTAAAAGTAATAGTTGTTGGAAAATAATTTATTGAACAGAGTGCACTTTGTGGAAGTTATTTGAAAGCGGAGTCTAGAAATGGGATGATTCTGAATTTTGTACAAAAGAACATAGAATGGAAAGTGTATTTTGACTTCTGAGGAAAGGAGACCTAAACCTATGTAGAGTATTTTCACCTAATGAACATTTATACAACTGGAACTGCACAAGCATTCCTTATATCAAACACTTAATTTGTTCCCTCATAATAATACCCTAGAGCATTCAAACTATCTCCAAGACTGCATGTTAAATATTCATTAATATTTGTATAACGGCCTGGGAATCAGCATTTCAGATGTGGATAATCTATCACACAATATGCCCCCGAGAGGGAGAAAAGAAATAGAATGTGGATTTAAAATATTTTCTCTAAGCTTCATCTATAACAATTTTAAAGGATTAGCAATTCTTGTGTTAAAGCTTTCAGTTTCTTCCCCCATGGCTTGCTGTTAAAGCGGTAAAAACACCTGTGGGACTATAGGATTTATGTGCATTTATACAGTGCATGTGTTTGTTCAGAGAAAATCCCAAATAGATCCCTTAAAAACAAAGACATTTCACCAAAACAATCTTATCAGTGGTTGCTCTGCTACTGTGCAGTACAGTTAATTTATAATAAGCCAGGTTCTCTGCTATTTGTCAAGCCGTGAATTTAGGAATTAATCATTTTTTAAACCATATTATTAAACTCTATTTTGTACTATTTGCATTAGCTTGTTTCACAGAATAAATAAAGGATTTCAAAGACAGGGCTATATTATACTGAAAATATAAATGTAACATTTAACAATTTAAAAGATTTTACTTCATAGTTCATATAAGGAAATCAGTCAATTGAAATAAATTCATTAGGCCCTAATCTATGGATTTCAAGTCTCCAGTTTTGAGGGAGCGTGAAATTGGCATGATTACTGCAGGAATGTCCACCAGAGCTGCAGTCAGGTCAAGACCCTGTGAGGACGACAAGCACGCAGATGAGCATCCCTTTGATGGTTTCTGACAGCTTGTATTGAAATTCTATGGTTGTACAAACCCACAGTTTCATCAGCTGTCCAGGTGGCTGGTCTCAGATGATGCCACCGGTGTAGTAGCCAGATGTGGAGGTGGTTGTGAGGCCAGCTGGACGTACTTCCTGTGGCGTTGTGTTGTGTGACAAACTGCACATTTTAGCATGGCCTTTTATTGTCCCCAGGACAAGGTGCACCTGTGTAATGATCATGCTGTTTAATCAGCTTCTTGATATGCTACACCAGTCAGATGGATGGATTATATTGGCAAAGGAGAAATGCTCGCTTTTTGTGTGCGTATGGACTATCTGAGATATTTAATTTCAGCTCATGAAGCATGGGACCAACACTTTACATCTTGCATTTATATTTTTGTTCAGTATATATTATATATACTATATTAGTCTAGTAAGATGGCTATTTCTAAAATTAAAAAATGCTTAATTTTATTACAATGATGTCACATATTTCTGGATAATGTTAATACATTTTAATTCCCTTCAAAGCAATTCTCCCTCACAATATGAAGACTTGTCTTTAATAGTAACAAATGAAGATGGACACTGCTTTTAAAATGTGAAACTCAGCAGAACATCCAGAACCTCTTCAAACATGAGATTAAAAGAATGTAAGGCTGTGGGTCAGATTCTCATCTGAAATTCAAGAACTGCTGGGAAAGCTTCAGTCTAATCCTGATATTGAATCTCTCCCCTCTGTTCTGATACAGAATTGTAAAGTAGTAGTAGTAGTAGTAGTAGTAGTAGTAGTAGTAGTAGTAGTAGTAGTAGTAGTATGCTTTTATGTGGCCTCAGTAACCTTTATTGAAAAGTAAAAGGACATAACTAAGACTGAAGTCTTTTCTGCTAGGAAAGTACCTTATTCTTTTTTATTTTATAGTTCAGTTTAATTATTGTGGTGTGAACAACCACAATTTACTATTCCCATCTTTTGTGTTTTCTCAGATAGCAAGTCACTGAATTGTGAGGAGAAAATTGAGTAGTCCTCCACTACTTTTTAAACAGTGTGATGCTTATAAATACAGGGGAGATCTGTGACTGAAGGATATTTACAGTGAGGAAAAAAAGTATTTGATCCCCTGCTGATTTTGTACGTTTGGCCACTGACAAAGAAACACATTTCAAAAAAGTTATACATTGATTTGCATCTTAATGAGTGAAATAAGTTTTTGACCCCTTCGACTTAGTACTTGGTGGCAAAACCATTGTTGGCAACTCGAACCTTCAGCTCCCTCCACAGATTTTCTATGGGATTAAGGTCTGGAGACTGGCTAGGCCACTCCAGGACCTTAATGTGCTTCTTCTTCAGCCACTCCTTTGTTACCTTGGCTGTGTGTTTTGGGTCATTGTCATGCTGGAATACCCATCCACGACCCATTTTCAATGCCCTGGCTGAAGGAAGGAGGTTTTCACCTAAGATTTGACGGTACATGGCCCCGTCCATCATCCCTTTGATGCGGTGCAGTTGTCCTGTCCCCTTAGCAGAAAAACACCCCCAAAGCATAATGTTTCCACCGCCATGTTTGACGGTGGGGATGGTGTTCTTGGGGTCATTCCTCCTCCTCCAAACACGGTGAGTTGAGTTGATGCCAAAGAGCTCGATTTTGGTCTCATCTGACCACAACACTTTCACCCAGTTCTCCTCTGAATCATTCAGATGTTCATTGGCAAACTTCAGACGGGCCTGTACATGTGCTTTCTTGAGCAGGGGGACCTTGCGGGCGCTGCAGGATTTCAGTCCTTCACGGCGTAGTGTGTTACCAATTGTTTTCTTGGTGACTATGGTCCCAGCTGCCTTGAGATCATTAACAAGATCCTCTCGTGTAGTTCTGGGCTGATTCCTCACCGTTCTCATGATCATTGAAACTCCATGAGGTGAGATCTTGCATGGAGCCCCAGACCGAGGGAGACTGACAGTTATTTTGTGTTTCTTCCATTTGCGAATAATCGCACCAACTGTTGTCACCTTCTCACCAAGCTGCTTGGCGATGGTCTTGTAGCCCATTCCAAGACCAAGTCTACAATCTTGTCCCTGACATCTTTGGACAGCTCTTTGGTCTTGGCCATGGTGGAGAGTTTGGAATCTGATTGATAGATTGCTTCTGTGGACAGGTGTCTTCTATACAGGTAACGAGCTGAGATTAGGAGCACTCCCTTTAAGAGAGTCTCAGCTTGTTACCTGTATAAAAGACACCTGGTAGCCAGAAATCTTGCTGATTGATAGGGGATCAAATACTTATTTCCCTCATTAACATGCAAATCAATGTATAACTTTTTTGAAATGCGTTTTTCTGGATTTTTTTGTTATTCTGTCCCTCACTGTTAAAATACACCTACCATTAAAATTATAGACTGATCATTTCTTTGTCAGTGGGCAAATGTACAAAATCAGCAGGGGATCAAATACTTTTTTTCCCTCACTGTAAATGTATGGAGAGTTACTTAAGCAGGACATTGCTTTCACTCTCACTTTTAGGATTAGATCCCAGTTCTCTTCATTTAAAACATACAAATATTTCTACATTTGCCAAATGGATCCCTTAAAATCATCTACACTTAAGAAATATCTGAAAAGATTATGAATTTCTTTGGATCTTAACCTTGACTTACTTTTGCAATTTTCTGAAATCTTATGAAGATAGTATATTTCCCATCCCATAAAATCTTATCACACTATTAACATTTTACATGTGCACATGCATGGACACACTTATTCAGGTCCTTAATACAAGACCTGCATGAGGTAACCGCTCTTGTTATTCAAGAGGCTTATAATGTAATTCAATCCATATTTTAATTTATTTTTTGTTACGTGGCAGGCAAAGCATTGCTAATTGAAATTTCGTTGACTTTACTGATTAAAAAAAGTGCTTACAGCAACGCAACTCAATTTACTAATTTTCTGATTTGACGAGACATCTGTTAAATTAACAGCACTTGCATTGAGTTCTTCTTTTATTTCTTAATCTCTGCATTACTGGTGATTCCTTTGTGTTCTTCTGTGCTATCAGCAAAGCAAATACTATCTTTAGTATGGTATACCTAAATGGATGTTGAATACAATAAAACCTTGCATGTTATTAATGGATGTCCATGGTTGCTGAAGTTGACAGTCTTTCATTTATCTCTTTAAGTTCTGGCTTGTTAATAAGTTGTGCAACACAAATTTTAATTTATTTTTAACCTGTTTACCTATGAGCTTTTCTTTTCAGCTCATCTGAATAGGATTTGTAATTATCTTTCCTTACGTCTGCCTGTCCAAAGCATCTTTATCCCCACATCCATTTTTTTTAAACAATCCATGTTGCCTTCAGAGCTGACTACAACAAGAGTGTCAAAAAGCTTCAGCTTATAATAGTATGCTTTTTTGGATAGTCCATTATCATGTTTTCTGGCTTAAACTGCCTACCTTTTTTGCAGCTGATACATTATTCCTCTATGCCAGCCACAGCAGATCTTCTACTGACCCTTACGATCTGTACATTTCAAGCCATACCTCAGATAATAATACGACAAACCACCACAAAGACAATGGAGTCAAGGATACAAGTCAGGAAAAAAGTGATAGAGAAACACAGATCAGGAGAAGGTTACAAGAAAATGTCAAAGTCACTGAACACGGTGAAGACCATCATTAAGAAGTGGAATGTGTTTCATACCACCCAGTCTTTACCAAGATCATGCCACCCTTTCAAACTGAGCAGCTGGGCATGCAGGAAACTAGTTAGGGATGTCACTGTGAAGCCAACAGCAACTTTGAAAGAGTTGCCAAGTTCTATATCTGAGATGGAAGTCAGTGGTCAAACATCAACAAATATCTCAGTCATTACACAAAGCTGGCCTGCGTGGGTGACTGGCAAGATCTCATTTTAGGTTTGCGACAAAGCATGTAAATGATACTGCAAACATGTGGCAGAAGGTTTTGTGGTAAAACGAGGCAAACATTTTGGCTAAATTCAAAGCATCTCTCACAAACCCAACAAAGCACATGATCCAGGTAACACCATCCCAACTGTCAAGTATGGTGGTGGCAGCATAAAGTTATAGCGATGCTTCTCAAAATGAGGGACTGGGAAGCTTGTCGTGATTGAGGGAAAGATGGATGGTGCAAAGTACAGGCAAATCCTAGAGGAAAACACTGCATCTCTGTGCAACTGAAGATTCAATTTCTGAATTCATCTGTATGATATAACGTAGCTCTGAAACCAGTTTGTTTGTTTTGTCTTTTATGGTGAGCCTTTGTTTTTTCCTGATGGTAGATTGTGTAAAGTATGTCCTCTTTATCACCTGAATCACCAGCCTCTAGCTAAGTGAATAGCAATCCTGTCTGTCCCGAAGTAATTTGTGCTCCCTTTCAAACTTGTCATTGTATTTACGTGATATCAGATTTTTTCTGTAACACGAACCACGTTATTCCTCCTTCCCATCGTATCTTTTTATCCTTATTAGATGCAACAAATTGACACACATTTTCCATTCTGAAGACCAGGAGAATGCATATCAACTAAATGTACTGATGAAATCAAACTGAACACTTGGAATATTCCTTCAATGTTTCAGTCAAATTTGTCACAAAGCTTCTTAAAATGTTCGCACTACCAAATCAAAGTAATGTTCAGTTTACATCACATTTTTTTAAATCCAGCTTGCAGCAAGCTGGAAATTATTTTATCGTGCTCTTTGTTATATATTTTTTCTCTCTGAAACTGCACAAGAGAAACTAACAGAAGATCTTTAGTAATGATAGAAGTATAAAGATCTGAAATATACCTATGCAATACAAAATACTAATGGAAAAGAAGAGTTAATATTACAGAATCCAGCTATTTATCATGAAAAATCCAACTTGTGGGCTAGAGATAAGAAAGCACATGCTACATTTCACAATCTGTGTATTGATCTTTGAGATCGGTCACGTCAAGAAGGCTACCGAGTGGGAGATGTTGCGGTACTCAATGGTCATTTTTTCAAAATGCTATACAGTCTAAGACTAGTGCTTTGTGGCAGCACTGTTCAAAATGCTTTTTTTCATCTGATGTTCAAAGGCAGTCATGCTTCACAAACTGAAACTTTTAAGCTCCAAAATATTCTGCAAATGGTTTGAATGTATCAAAATGTTCTGTTTTCTTATCATTGATGCTCAAGTGTAAGCTTTTTTCGAGCTTATAGTGTGTGTGTGTGTGTGTGCGTGTGTGTGTGAGTGAGTGTTTTTTTTTTTTTTTTTTTAATCATCCACATGGTGCTAGTTAGGATGACAACTAGATTGTTAGCTTTCCTTTTTTGTCACGTATTCAGATTGTGCCTTTCTAAGGACAATTAAACACCAAGGAATATACTCCCCAAAACACTATAATTTAATTTAATATAATTTATCTCAATTACAACCATACTTAAACCAATTCAAACGTATCGTGATAGCTTTCCTGTGAACAAATCAAAAGGAAAAAAAAATATATATATATCTCGGTATCAAAACAAATCCATTTTGTGTTGAAATCCAGCAGTTTTGCAGGTTCCCTTTTGCTGGGTGGGGGAGGGGAGTGGATTCCCCAAAATCTAACCAATTTCAGTGATAGATCAGTTTGAAACTATTTCTGTTAAGTTTTCCCCATTTAAATATGTTACATCTATATATAACTTATTTTATACCTGTATATAAACAGTTATACCTCTTTAATCATGGTACTATTTAAATAGATCCATATTTGATACAGGAAAGTAATAGTTGTAATAATACTATACAAAGGTTTGTCTCATGACATGCACAATATTTGCAGGGTGGGGAGGGGCACACAAAATAGAATGGTGAGCTAATGATACAAATTTGGGGATCATGATACAGTTTACTGTATCATGATCTTTGAAATGTCTGTAGTTTATTATCATAAACAATTGTTTGCCCTCTAGCTATGGATGATTACCAATAGCTCAGGCCTTGAGTGTGTTGGGAATAGACCCACGAATGCTCCAGAAATTCACAAGCCACATCTATATCGTTACAGGCAGTGAGGACTGCTGGAAATAATCCCTTAGTAATGTCTAAGATATCAGTACATTTCGCTGGAAATATCAGGAAATATCGCTGGAAAGATATTGGGTTGGGCGAATTTGAAGTTGCAAATTAGGAACAAGCAGTAAAAGCTCTGCCTTTTCCAGTTGTGGGAGCAGGTGTTTTGATTGGGTCTAGCACTTGGAGTCAAATGCATTTGCATTTAAATTGAGAACTCTAATGTATTTGCATTTCAGTTGGTACTTGAATACTCCGAAAATACAAGTCTTTGTATTTGCATTTGTATTTAAAATGATGGTAACAAATGCATTTAAATACTGTTCAATAATGAATAAAGCTTATTTGTGTAATCCCTGATCACCAAGGTGAGACCTGTAAATCACACCTTCTATCATCTGCTATGCTTTCAGTTCAGACTCACTTTTCTCAACCTTTGAAGGATGAGTATTTCTAACTGTGCCAATGTGCCTGTAATTACCATTGTTAATCCAGGCAGATTTTATTTGGAAGACAATTTCGGGAGAGAGAGAAATTTAGTTAAAAAAAATATTCTCACCCTTTGTTTAAAAATTATTATTTTAGTTTATGAAGTTTTTTTAAATGAAACTGTTAATTTATTAAATCTTTGTTGAACACTGATTGAGCCTAGAGAAAATAGTAATAACTGTGAGTGATTGAGTAATTTTGCAATAGGAGAATTAAATAAATCTAATTTCAGTTTACTAATGTAACAATATATTTTTCTTTCTTCTTTTTCTTTATAGATACAATACACATTTCTTAGGACTTCCTCCTGAAAACCTTGTATCGATTACCAGTCCTGAGCTACTGATTCAAATACTTTGTAATTCTACCCCGCACATAAATCAAACATCATTGAATTTAAGTCAGCTCTCCATTTGGAGAAAGAAGAGTGTTTTTAATGGAACCAGCCACCTTGTTTCCTGGCATTGTGTCTGTGACCTTAGTTCATACAAAGCAGATTACAGATCTGAACAACTGTAGAGCGGGCACGTACAACGTCTGTATTAATTTATTTGAACAGTTTGGGCTCTGGGAATAAAAGAATCGATGGCGCTTGTCAATGTAAAATCAGTATCAAAGCTCATAGTTTACTCATTGTGTTATTCAAAGACAATCCAATCTGTGCTCATTTATCTTGAGAGGTTTGATACACTGGGCTGTGTGCTTCATTGTTTGCCCGTGACCCTACGTTTGGTTGATATCCTGTACCACTTGAATAAGGTTCTGCTTTGGTTGCTTTTCTGCTATCCCTTCTAATGTTAATACAGTAAAATTAAATACAATTACCTATTTAAGAAATAACTGACACAGGTCTTATTAAATACAACTTATGGAGAAAACATAAACAGGAATTCTATTCAAACAATGGCCAGGTGCTGTTTAGACTAAATAAAATGGCAACACAGTTTATCAACTCCTCTGCCCTTGCTAAATGTCTCCACAAAGATTGAAAAGATTAATCTCAAAGAACCATGATCATGTAGTTAGCATGTCTACTTACTCCTTAAAGATCATTTCAAACCTAGAGACAGACCAGCAATGCTCAATGATCTAATAGGGGTTCCAGTGACCAACAACAACGTAGTGTATGGTGGAAACCTGATAAAGTGAGAGCAGTACATTTCACTGAAGTAGTAAAATTCCTAACTCAGATCTGCATGATAAGATGAAGTGTGCTTTCACATGAATGAAGACAAGCATCTTCTCGTTATGTAAGTGTAGAAAACTGATTTCAAAAACCTGTTAAAAATAGATTTTAAGTTAAGATGATAAAAGGAACAGCTGCTTACAACTGATATTGAGAGGTTGCTGAAGGCAGCATGCTGCAGATAAGTCAGAAGCTGTGACTTGAATGATGTATACCATATCCTTTCCGCAAGGCTGAATCTGGAGGGAAATCCTACAAATGAGGAGCTTAGCTGGTGAATTCACTTAGAACCACAGCATTTATCTACACTCACCTAAAGGATTATTAGGAACACCTGTTCAATTTCTCATTAATGCAATTATCTAACCAACCAATCACATGGCAGTTGCTTCAATGCATTTAGGGGTGTGGTCCTGGTCAAGACAATCTCCTGAACTCCAAACTGAATGTCTGAATGGGAAAGAAAGGTGATTTAAGCAATTTTGAGCGTGGCATGGTTGTAGGTTCCAGACGGGCCGGTCTGAGTATTTCACAATCTGCTCAGTTACTGGGATTTTCACACACAACCATTTCTAGGGTTTACAAAGAATGGTGTGAAAAGGGAAAAACATCCAGTATGCGGCAGTCCTGTGGGCGAAAATGCCTTGTTGATGCTAGAGGTCAGAGGAGAATGGGCCGACTGATTCAAGCTGATAGAAGAGCAACTTTGACTGAAATAACCACTCGTTACAACCGAGGTATGCAGCAAAGCATTTGTGAAGCCACAACACGTACAACCTTGAGGCGGATGGGCTACAACAGCAGAAGACCCCACCGGGTACCACTCATCTCCACTACAAATAGGAAAAAGAGGCTACAATTTGCACAAGCTCAGTTGAAGACTGGAAAAATGTTGCCTGGTCTGAGGAGTCTCGATTTCTGTCGAGTCAGAATTTGGTGTAAACAGAATGAGAACATGGATCCATCATGCCTTGTTACCACTGTGCAGGCTGGTGGTGGTGGTGTAATGGTGTGGGGGATGTTTTCTTGGCACACTTTAGGCCCCTTAGTGCCAATTGGGCATCGTTTAAATGCCACGGCCTACCTGAGCATTGTTTCTGACCATGTCCATCCCTTTATGACCACCATGTACCCATCCTCTGATGGCTACTTCCAGCAGGATAATGTACCATGTCACAAAGGTCGAATCATTTCAGATTGGTTTCTTGAACATGACAATGAGTTCACTGTACTAAACTGGCCCCCACAGTCACCAGATCTCAACCCAATAGAGCATCTTTGGGATGTGGTGGAACGGGAGCTTCGTGCCCTGGATGTGCATCCCACAAATCTCCATCAACTGCAAGATGCTATCCTATCAATATGGGCCAACATTTCTAAAGAATGCTTTCAGCACCTTGTTGAATCAATGCCACGTAGAATTAAGGCAGTTCTGAAGGCGAAAGGGGGTCAAACACAGTATTAGTATGGTGTTCCTAATAATCCTTTAGGTGAGTGTATTTTTATTCTTAACATCTCCAAAGATGTTTACCAGCTCACAGTTGGTTCTAAAACCCCCAAAGTGTTTGGACCTTTTCAAGGCATCTGCAGATCTTATAAAATCCTGCAGAGAAAAGAACATAACAAAGGTTACAAACAAGTAGAAGCCATCTGCCAGGTTTTGTTTCTTTTTTTTTGTAGCGTATGGATCCAAGAACCCCATCCTGATATTTATCAATAGATCCCAGTACGACAGCATCAAAAAGCTGACCAGGTAACTTGTTGCAGACAGCCACAACTGTTTATGAGACCTCCTGATGGCAGTCCTAAGTGCTGCTCTTCATTTTTACTTTCCTGCAGGTTGTGTGTTCTTGCTGAGTTTGAAGATGTGCAATGGGTTAGCTGTGTCATTACAGTTCCTGCCAGTATTTTGAATACATCTCATATTTTGCAAACCAAAACAATCCAATTTCTGGCACAGGTTCATAAATGGCTTTCGTTTGAGACCAGCATTTATATTGGCCCCTGTTCTTTGAAATCCTGCTAGGGTAGTAATACATCTGAGGTACTACTTGTGTTCTGCACATAAACTAGTTCTTAAGCCGATTTCATACATTATCTAGGATGCCTAGCTTTCAATTTCAGAATTAATCTTCCATGTGTAGCTCTGTATCTAAATATGTCATATCATATGCTCTACTGGAATCCATTGCAGCGGTTTTTCAAATATAACAAATACATATATTCAAATATATTCAAAAAATTCTATCGAGATAGACGAGAGCTACACTTCCTACATTTTTAAGATTTTACCTTTTTTTGTTGTTGGTGATCTACATACACCCTGCCATGATCATTGTAAAGGGTATCATAGGTGTATTGTTATAACTTTTACTACCGGATACGCATACAGCAGTGACATTTACTTTACACTCAGATCAAAGAGCATCTGGCTACAGGCTGTTATTTACAGTCATTGAACCACATTGATCAAATGTGCTTAATACAATCAAATTACTATTGAGTTGATGTGTTTTGAAATATGTCCTTTAGCACTGATTTTAACCTTGGGGTATAACTTATAGGGATGATGAAGAAAATCATGCTTAGCGTTCACTAAACAAGAGAAGTTTCTTTGATTCTTTGTACACATGAAAAAAAAAATCTAAATCTGGTCCCATAACTGCATGTTATATGTACTCAGTTGTTTTTTGAGTTTCCAAGGAAGGTGCACACTGTGGTGTAAAAGTTATTTTACTCAAAAAGCAGGTCTTGAGAGATCAGAGATAAACAATATATAAATATAATCCTTTGTTTGTGTTTGTGGGACATTAGTTTTATTTGAGGATAATTGCATGTTGTTAGTACTGCCTTGAAAGTTAACGTTGCTGCCATGAACTGCCTGTGTGTTCTTAACTCATTTGTTCCTAATTCATCTCAAAGGTTTCATGCTTAGTCATGTTAATAGTGTCTTATGTGAACTGGCTAATATAATATACACACCGATCAGCTATAACATTATGACATCTGACATGTGAAGTGAATGACACTGATAATCTCGTTATCATGGCACCTGTCAGTGGGTGGGATATATTAGACAGCAAGTGAACATTTTGTCCTCAAGTTGATGTGTTAGAAGCAGGAAAAATGGGCAAGCGTAAGGATCTGAGCGACTTTGACAAGGGCCAAATTGTGATGGCATGCTTACTGCTGAGGACAGTAGCAGTGGACTCTTGCTCTATGGCACACAGCCAGAGCAGGCCACAGACCTGCTGACCAAGGAACTATATACACAGCGAGGCAGTGAAACTTGAGCGCCATCAGCTGGGAACAGCGGCAGTGAGCTCAATGCTACACTTTTTCAGAACGGAGCCACAGTCCTGCTGTTTAACACATATTATATATACAGAGCAGGGTACAGGCCAGACACATGCACCACCGCAACACAGTGCATAATAAACAAACTATATACAGGGCAGCCTCGTAAGGCAATGTACCTGGAGGCCACATGACAGACCCTGGACACATCAACAGGCTGTCACCAAGTCCAGGAGCAGCTGGCGTGGGTGCTCAACTGGAAGGCATAGTCCGGTGGAAGGGAAGACACGGTTCATTAGCTCCATCAGGATGCACTTAACAGGGGCAGACTGGTAGAGGAAATCAGGAGACAGAGTCCATAGGCTACTGGGGCTCGACTGAAGCCAACACCGGGTTCCTAATGGAAGGGACTGGTCCCATCACGTCCAACCTGTAGAACTGGACAAATGTAAGCAACGGGGCCCAAACTGCAGCCGCACAAATGTCTGCCAAGGGGGCGCCTTGAAAAAGGGCCCATGATGTGACAACGCCTTGAGTCGGGGGGCCACCAGGTGTGCAGGCACCGGGGTCCCAGTAGACTCATAAGCCATGGTAATGGTGTTCACAATCCAATGCAAGAGGTGCTGCTTTGAAAGCGCCTGGCCCTGTGTCCGTGCTCCATAAGACACAAACAATTGGAGTGCCGAATGTCCTTAGTGCATTCCAAATAGCACCTGAGGGCCCGCACAGGGCAGAGCAGGTGAAGCCGACTCTCCTGCTCCGTAGAGAAGGGAGGAGGATGAAAGCCATCAACTCAATAGGCCTGTTGACATGAAATGTAGACAGCACTTTCGGGAGGAACACAGAGTTAGGTTGTAGCGTGATCCTGGAGCCATCTCCCGCAAAACGGACACACGATGGGTGTACGGACAGGGCGTGTAACTCGCTCACGCGTTTTGCAGAGGTGAAGGGGTGCGAGGAGGCCGCAGCCGTCGAGCTCCCTTTAAAAACTGCACAGCCAAGAAATGAGACCCAGGGGGCTCGCCATCAATCCGGACATGACATGCGGAGATGGCTGCCAGATACACTTTGAGCATGGACAGGGACTTGTCCTGATCCAATAGCTCTTGTAAAAATTTTTAATTAATGAATAATTGTTAGTTAATTTGTTAATGTAATGGGGAAATTAATTGGGTCTTGACCGCTGTCTTGGCACCATGTGCTAAATGTCCGCCAGTGGTAGAAATACTGCAACCTCATAGAGGGAGCTCTCGCCGACTGAATAGCTACTACCGTGTCTGACAGACCCCAGGCAATCAAATGCTCCAGGGGCCAGGCCCAGAGCTGGAGGAGGCCCGGATTGGGGGTGCCAAAGCGTGCCCTGCACCTGGGACAACAAGTCTGCTCTCCCTGGGAGCTGCCAAGGATCTCCGCGGAGGAGGGTAATCGGGTCTGCAAACCAGAACCTGCCACCACGGGGCTATTAGCAGACCTGTCGCTCGTTCTCTCCTGACCTTCTCCAGGACCACCGGGAGAAGGGGGAACGGTGGGTACGCGTAAAGGAAACAGTGAGGCAATGTGTGGGCTAGCATGTCGATCCCTAGGGTTCCTGAGTGGTCTCGGACGTAGAACCATAGTGGGCAGCATGTGGACTCTGCCGAGGCAAAGAGGTCCACTTCCACCTTGCCGAACCGGTTCCACAATTGCTATATCACAAGCAGGTGGAGGCGCCATTCTGAGACTGGGGGGCCTCCCCGAGAGAGGAGGTCTGCCGACATGTTGGACAGGCCTGGGAGGAGAACTGCTCTGATGGAGTGCAGAAGCAGACCGCATGCTAGACAGTACAGTCTGCATGACCGGAGACCTCCCTGCCTGTTGATATAGGCAACCACCGCTGTGTTTTCCGTCTGAACCAGTATATGTCTGTCCTGTAGGAATTGCAGGAAATGAGACAGTCCAAGGTGTACTGCTTGTAACTCCAGGACGTTGATATGGAGGGCCCATGCACACCATGTCTGTCGCAGACTGCTCCCCAAACTTGTTTGGAAGCGTCTGTCGTCATGACTGCTCAGTGGTAGACTGGCCCCACGAGCACACCGAGGGTCAAATTATGAGGGCTCCGCCACCAACGGAGCGCCTTTCAGCACACCAGAGTGACAATGACTCAGCGTGCTCAATAGCGGCTAGGGTGCATCTTGAGAGACCTGAACCACCACTGCAGTGGCCTCAATTGGAGGAGGCCGAGGGGGAGGGTCTGTGATGCAGCCGCCAAGAGGCCCAGCAGCCTCTGGCAAAGGGACACCCTGACACGAGCTCTCAGTCGGAAGAGGGAGAGACACGTGTGTATTGAGGCAACTCTCTCTGGTGCCAGTGTGGCGATCATGGCAATGGAATTGAGGCGCAGTCCAAGGAACTGTGCCTGTTGAGTTGGCGTCAGGCGCCTCTTCTCTCGATTGACCCGGAGGCCCAATACAGAGATGCAGCCTAAAATCAGGTTTGTGTGGTTCTGAACCTGCTCCCTCGAGTGAGAACAAACCAGCCAGTTGTCTAGATAATTGAGGACGCGGACACTTGGATGCAAGGGGATTATCACGATGTACATGCACTTGGAAAAAGTGCAATGATTTAGAGGTGTCTCCAAAAAACAGGAAGTAATTTGCAGATATCTCTAAATGATTTCAAGATATCTCTAAACTATATTTGCCGCTTGGACTTTCTTTTGAGTATGTATACAAAAAAACTATAGATCTTTTGTAAGATTTGTTTTGTTTGTGTGATTCTAGAGATCTTCATGATTAAGTAGATATATATTTGTCAACAAAAAATACTTATTATTAACATGAATGTTACCTTTCAGTGGGAGGGTTTGCCTTCTCCATGATTCCTAGTGGTTAGTGGTTAGCTTTCTTTCTTGAAAGCCTTTATTTGGCTGTTTTCTTGCATATCATTGAGATATAAAACATGGATAACATCTAAAAAAATATTTACAAAAGGAAAATGACAGCTATACACTGCGGCAACTACAGTTGCAGGTGGGCTAGCAAGGAAACAAATTCTGCAGAAAGCTATCTCCATATTATATCCTTTTTGGCAGTTTTATTAAGAAATCTGTTTTGTTGGCTAGAGGGATTTAGTCAGGCAGTTTCCTGAGCCCTGTGATAGTTAGCCAGCTAAACGTTGCAACCTCTAAGCCACGCATAGGGCTAACCAATGAGATCCGCAAATACAGCCTGGTCTCTTATGCAGGGGTCGTGGGTTTGTAGAGGGCAGGAGGTGGACTGTCATGCATGGAGTATGGGCATGAAGTCACGAAGAGCTAGCAAGATGAGTGTATTTATCCTTTTGTTGTTGCTAATAATGTAAATTGACTCATCTCGAGTTGTGCCCATGCCGTGTGCCGTGCGGTAAGCTGAAGGGATGTGAAGCTGAGCGTGCAAAATAGGGATTTGTTCATCTCTGCTTGTGAGGAAGAGCAGATAAAAAAATGATATTTGATCTGCCATGACTGGGGTCATCATGTCAGTGGAATTGCCTCTGAGCTCCATGTGGAGGCTCTGACTGCCCCCCTGGCCCTGTGCCACAGCACACAACCCTGACCTAATCACAGCACCGAACCAGTGTGGGGACCCATCAATTCCTGAAGTGTGTGAGACCATAACCTGCTACCCATTCCTCCTTCTGCGTTCACACTGTATTGATTAATGATGAGGAGGTGATTGGAGCTGACAAAGCAAGGGATCGTTTCGGGAGCAGTTGTTTATTCTGTTGCCACCAAGGCATTTACTCAATACTCTGAAATTGTTTTTATAGATTCCTGTGAAACAACAGATCATGGCGATTTAATATGTATCTTCTCAATCTTAACAATTACTGCTTCTCCTTGTGGACACATTGTTTCTGAACTGCATTATCATGGCAGGCACTTATTTAATTATGAGAGTAGTATTATTATGATTTATTTTCTTTGCAGACACCCAGGGGGAACTTACTGCTGTCATGAAACATAATGAAGTAAGAGTCAGAAAATACTATTCACAATTTTAATAATATTTTGAATAAAATTAAGAGGAAGCAATAATTGCAATGCAGTTCTATGTATTACTTTATAATATATACTTATGGATAGTGTATTCAAGTATTCTTAACAAGGCTCCAACAACACAGTTTGAAGATAAGATAAAGATATTGGGACCTGGCTTTTGTTCTAAATATGAAATACATCCCTATTTATACATTGTCAGTTCATGGTGTGTGTTTTTATTTTATTTTTGAAGCTATATTACATCTAGCAGCACTTAACTACTGCACAGAATGTCTAGAAACACCTTAAGGTGTGAACTTGTTTCTCAGGGTTTCAAGCAGTTCTGGTTCGACATACAGTACTGTGCAAAAGTTTTAGGCAGGTGTGAAAAAATGCTGTAAAGTAAGAATGTGAATCTGATGTGACCATCCTTTGCCTTCAAAACAGCATCAATTCTTCTAGGTACACTTGCACAAAGTCAGGGATTTTGTAGGCATATAGTCAGGTGTATGATTAAACAATTATACCAAACAGGTGCTAATGATTATCAATTCAATATGTAGGCTGAACACAATCATTAACTGAAACAGAAACAGCTGTGTAGTAGGAATAAAACTGGGTGAGGAACAGCAAACTCAGCTAACAAGGTGAGGATGCTGAAGACAGTTTACCGTCAAAAGTCCTACACCATGGCAAGACTGAGCACAGCAACAAGACACAAGGTAGTTATACTGCATCAGCAAGGTCTCTCCCAGGCAGAAATTTCAAGGCAGACAGCGGTTTCCAGATATGCTGTCCAAGCTCTTTTGAAGAATCACAAAGAAACGGGCAACGTTGAGGACTGTAGATGCAGTGGTCGGCCAAGGAAACTTACAATGACCCCAAACATACAGCGACAGTCATTAAGAACTATCTTCAGCATAAAGAAGAACAAGGAGTCCTGGAAGTGATGGTATGGCCCCCACAGAACCCTGATCTCAACATCATCGAGTCTGTCTGGGATTACATGAAGAGAGAGAAGCAACTGAGGCTGCCTAAATCCACAGAAGAACTGTGGTTAGTTCTCCAAGATGTTTGGGCCAACCTACCTGCTGAGTTCCTTCAAAAACTGTGTGCAAGTGTACCTAGAAGAATTGATGCTGTTTTGAAGGCAAAGGGTGGTCACACCAAATATGGATTTGATGTAGATTTTTCTTCTGTTCACTCACATTTAGTTAATTTATAAATATAATCTATAACATGTCTATTTTTGAAAATAGATTCGTACTTTACAGCATTTTTTCACACCTGCCTAAAACTTTTGCACAGTACTGTATATTTAATCTTTCCATTTTTGTTTTTAGCACAGAAGCTTTTTTGGTAGAAAATAATACCTAATAGGTATGACACAATATTTTTTTGCAATTCCAATATGTTGACACCCGCCCTGCCCTAAAATAAACAAACAAACCCAAAACAACAAGTTTCAAGGTCAATCCTTAACCAATCCTTAACTGACCCCAACTCCCCCTACCTCCCTTCCTTGGATTGATGAGCATGGTCACTTTTTACACCTTCTTTTTCTCTTTTTAGCTGAAAATATCTCTTGTAGAGGAAAAGCTTGTCTCTCTACCACAAGTAAGTAGACCCACAGCCCCTACTTCAAAACTCACCTATATTTAGTGTTCACACAAGCAGCCCCACACACTTCCAGAAATAGAGCGGTTGTCCTGAGTCTTAATTTCCTGTCCCCTCAGAGACTGCTCTCTCATCTAACTGTCCCCTGTGAACTGTGTATCATTGGCTCCTGTGCTGTGGGGGCTCAGCTGCAGCACCTTAGCTCACTCGCCTCCAGAGCCGCCTGCTCTGATTGAATTGACTTTCTGCCTCTTCTGCTGCTTTGAATAAATGAGGACATGACCCAAGGGGTGATCAGAGGTGGCGTTTTACAGTCAAACACCTTGTTCAGTGTTGGCACCCTGGAGTACATAAGTGCAAATTGGATACTTATTGGGATATGTGCATGGATATGTCACTCCCTGTATATATGTATTCTAAAACATACCAACCATTTTTCTTAATCTTCAGAGCAGGAGTTTAAATATTTAGACCACACTGCGATGACAAACCTATTGTGTGTATGTGTGTGTGTGTGAGAGACAGAGGCTTTATGAGGTGTTTGTGTTTATATCTGTGTATTTATGCATTCCATAGAAATCAATGTCAGTGTCTTAACCAATTAAATTAACTGGAATCTCAAGGCTCTATTGAGACTGAAGCACTGTTCAACGCAGTCTGAAAAGATATGGATCCAAATACATAATTCAATAAATAAAGTGGGCTAAATGAATCGCAGAGTAACAGTTTAAAAGAGCATTGTCAACTAATTTAAATTGATCTATATAAAGTATTATTATTATTATATCTCATCAGATCACTTAACTTATTACAATTTAATAGAAATATGCATTCTGCTTAGTAAGAGGGGGTTGCTGTTGACTGATCTGCTCAAGGTACACAATGACTTGCAGACACTGGGAATGAAAAGTTTTGTCAATAGAACAGTTGTTAACATTATTGCTTCAGTCGAGTGTAAAGAAATCAGGTCCCCTCAGTAGAAGGAAGTGTATAATCATAGCTTACGAAACTGATGTGTGTCACATGCTGCTTCAAGCAATTTGTGATGTAAAGCTTCTTATAGGAAATTCCAAGCTAAGCAGCAACTTTGACTGTTGGCAAGCTGTTTAAGGTTTCTTATAAACTGTTTAAAATCCTTTCTGATTTATTACTTGGAAGAACAGTTGTTAAAATCAGAAAGCAAAGGGACCAGATAATGTCAGTATAGTTTGATGTCATGTATAGGGAGTTAATAACATAGACAGTAAGATCAGATCATGCTGAATATGTTATTCTGTCCCATCTTTATCGTAAATGGCATAGCGACTGCCATACAAACTGATGATCTGTTTAAAAAAGGCAATGGATTATGTGAATCGCACCTGTAAGCCATAAATGTGTTGGATGCTGTGCGTCGGTGCAAAATATTTAAAAATCTTAACAACAGCACTGGATTGATTAAAATATATAGGTCTATATTTATTTCTCCCAAACATTACATTGTCTTATTGCCTGAAATTTGTCTTTCTTAATCTCTTAATGTGATTGATCTGAAACCAGTGATTTCATAGTTTGTGTGATAAATTAACTAACCTTTAGGTTTACGTCATTCACCTAATGGTGGTAATGAATGCTTTACCTGGTAAGTGCTTATATTTTATGTGCATTCATACTATGTTCCTTTTACTGTCTGCTAACTGTATGCAGTAACAGAAGTACTATGAGTAATGTACATTGTAGCATTATCAGAAAAATATATACATAATAATGTGTTTGAATTATTTACATAGCATTTGATAAGGTTAGTCCACAGAGCAATGCATTTGGCACAAGGTATATGTTAAGGGTCTCTAAATGAACTGTGATTTAGTTTGTCCATAAAGCCAGTATAGAAACTGGGTTGTGGCTACTATAGCATTAATATGGCAGAACAATGTGGCAAATATGGTGGATCTCTCATGCAGTGTGCCGAGACCAGGTGAGTTGCACTGGAGTTGCAATGACCATTATTAGGTTATTGGAAGCGGATCACAGATTCATAGTTGTGCATGTTGGATTGGGGCATTTTGCATTGTCTTAGATCATTCCATAAACCATGCAATTTGTGTGTGCTTTTGCAGCAGCATACATGATTACTACCATTAAGAAACCAGCACCATGACAGTTTGGATGATATGTGAACACATTGCTGCAGAGATTCCTGTCAGCTCCTGTATTATACCAGGATTGTATATTTGCCCACTGTACCTCAGATAACCAGGCACTGTTATGTTAACTATGTGCTTGTGAACATCCTAAACAAACTGCAGGACCAAAATGGTCCCAGTGATTTATGGCAATATATTTATTTATTGTTTTTGCACCCCTCGGGCTAATAGATTCAGCGCCTCTTCTCTGACCTTCAGCTTCCCCATCTCTGTGGCTGGACTACTGTGACGGACACAGGGGCTGAGATTGATGCTTGCTTGGCGGGCTCTGTCTGGGCTTCTTCACACTAAACGTTGTGCCTGTGTCACCCCCTAGCTCAGCTCAGTTGTCAATCACTGGTGCCTGCCTGTCTGAATGAACCACTTCCTTATATATAGTGTACAGCATTTAAATTAGGCCTTAATTGTACAAATCTTGAGTGGTGTACGTAGGCGGGAAAATAAGAAACATTATGTGTTACGGCTTTCACATAATATGCTGTGATTGTTATTGCATCGCAATTTAGTGAATGCCGCTGTCTTGGTATAGTATTCCTCCTCTTGTTTCAAAAGTGTGCGCTTGCTATGAAGTCACCTTTACAGAAATGATAAAGCTGCTTCACTCATTATCATGTAACAGCACATCATAATTGTACCAAAGCTCTCCGATACGTGGTGTTTTCACTAGAATCTAAGTGGCTACAAGTGCAGACCACTCCTCACCCCCCCGCCCACGCACTTTTTTCTGCAAAGATTTCTATTCAGACATCTAATGCAGGGGTGATGCATATGTTTTATGGATGGTTTTAATTAGTTTTTTTGTGTGGTTCTGGCAAGGTCAGTGCAAGGATACTCTATGGTGGTCAATATTCACTTATAACAATGAGGCTTTATGAAGTATGCTGCTTCTAAATGAGCTTCATGATCGTTGTGTTTTCACTGTAGAGCTTCCTTTTATCATTTAAATTAGTCATTTTATACAATTAAAAAAAAATTAAACTGTGTTATTTGAAAGGGTGGTGGTGGGGGGAGGTATGATGCAGTATAATAAAAGATAAAGTGCTGAAAGATTTTGGGGATTGTATTTTGTCACTTTTTGCAGAGCAGTGGCCAATGAGAACACATGAAGCCAAAAAGGTGAAATCCTGCAACTCTGAGGATCTTCTATGCCCAGGTGGGAGATCACTGATCTTGTCTCTAAGACCCTTGCCTAATTACCAAATCCCGTCTCACTAAATGGAAGACATTTGTGGGAGAGTCATCTCTTGTGATATCACTTTCTTCCTACGAGCATAGTTTTAAACATTTAATTCAAGAGCCTGTGCCTCCCAGTAAAACCACAGCATACAAATTAAGTAGAACAAATTAAATATCCATCGAAGCTAGCTAAAGATGTTTTTCTAATGGTTTAATTTAAATAGCTGTCCAACTGAATGTTTTTCTTCAAAAGGTATCCGTTTATACATGAAAAAAGTCCAAAAACACATTGTCACCCCAGTCTACTCAATTAAAATAAACATGACATGCAAAGATGCATGTTGTGCACAATTTAAATTCACCTTGTAATGCTGCTGTGTGGCTCAAGATAAGCATATAGGTGTGTGCATTTTCAGCATCTTTCACTCTTCTGATTTGTATTTTATTTTTCATCAATTCACTTAAAAAAAAACATATATTCCTTTTTTAACTCATCAGGACAAAGTCCAAAAATGTCTATACTTTGGATTCACTAAATTTCTCGAGGCCCAAAAATATATTAAATCACTTTTGCTTCTAAAACTACCTCCAAACCTATCCTAATTTGTTTGATATTTATAATTAATTAAGCACTATGCATGGGAGAGATTGCATCAAAGGTATCCTGTTCAATTCCAATTTCATTTAATATATAACAGTTCAATTACTTTGTTAACAGAAATCAGGTCAGTGACCCAATGCTTATTAAAGAGAACAAAATCTTTTGCATGCTGTAGTGTACACTGCATAATTGACTGTCAGAATGTTACATGAAATAATGCAAATGGAAATCAGAGGAGCTCAAGGAATCATATGTGCTTCAAAAGCCATCTGATGTACAGCAGTGGTCTTTACAACTGTCTGTGAATGCAGCTGAACCTAGAGTGTGTTTTGACCTATTGACAGCAACAGATCCAGGTGACAGCGTGCAGGGAGTGATACACGAAACGAGGTACTATAGGATCGCACCGTTTTCCCATCTTCCTTTTTTCACGCTGCTTGACAGTGAAAACACCTCGTCATGCTGTCAGACTAGGCGGAATGCACACACCGGTCCTGCCTTAAGCACCGACCTAAATGTCCACCACCAACAACACTCGAGGCAAAGTACCTGAGGGGAAAAGCACGGAGGGTGAGTAGGCGAGCGAAAACAAATTAATGAGAGAACAGAAGATGAAAAGACTGACTACACGGATAATGACCTATTTCTGGATGACAACCCCCCTTGGAAAACGGACAAGGAACGGACTCTGACGACGACACTGCCTAACCCACTTAAACGACCCCGTGTTACAGCAATCCAGAGCCATGACAGCTGTCAATCTGGTCATAGAGTGGAAAAGGTACCCCTAAACTGCAAACATGTCTCTTTTATCTATTGAACTTATACATAACTGAGTTGAGGCATGGATTGGAAAAGCATTAAAAGCTACTCAAAGTGAAACCAGAATGATTGGTAAAGGTACTATGATTAGAACTTGCTATTTTAAAACGTATGCTCAGTCCCACCTGCAAAGCTAAAGTATGAATATTGATGCAAGAGAAATCCTTGTAGATGTGTGCAATCTGTTCAGATGCAGCTTTTATAAATGCACCTGTACATTGTAAGTCAGCTTTTCATGTTACATTCTTTTCAAGAATGCTGTCAAGAAATGACAATGAAGTAACTATCAATTTTATTTATGTATGTATTTATTTTAGAGTCTCAACAAGTACTCCAAGATCTACTCCATCAGTCAACCAGGTTACAATGACAGTCAGTTATACAATTATAGTGTTTGTCACTAGACTAGGAACCTTTGTGAAAGGCCTGTGGTCTGGAGTTACTCTTCTCTCCCGTTAAGCTGCTGACAGTTTCATCCATGCATCCCTGTCTCCAGAGTTAAGCCTCAATACAGAAGCCATAATGAATATGCCAGTGCAATAACAGAGCATGTCAGAGCTCTAGGCTTGTGGAGAAGTACAGTACTTGCAAATGTAAAATAGCGTTGTGGGTGGCAGACTTCAGGTTTACTTTTTATGATTTCTGTTTATATGTTGTCTCTGCATGTGTCAGTCCAAAATGTACTCAAAAAGTTTGAAAAAATAGCTCAGCCTTTTAAGTAGATGTATCCAAACACCCTGGAGTCATTTAATGTCTAGTCATACTGCACAAACATTTTAAGGCAATTTAAAAAAAAGTTATTGAGCAGTTGAATATTTGCCTCTGGTGCTGCCTTTCGGCATATTCTGTATGATACTGATAAAACCTTCATCAAGAAGGTATGATACCTTAAAAAACTGACAGGATAAAACAGTGATGTTAAACTTCTGCTTGTGGGAAATAAGTACTTTAACACCACTCATTCATGACTCCCTAGACAACAAGGGGACAGTTGTGTAGTGTGGCTGTGTAGTGTGACTTGATAGGCAAGCCGCTCCATACTCATTTGTGATCATTGGTTGATCCCTGTGCTTTGAAAGCTGCATGCTGTACATCAGGAAACATTAAAGGTGTTTTCTACAGAAAGCGCTCCCACATGCTGAGGAGTGTGTGGACCAGCTCAGTGCCTGAAGTGCCGTGTCTTCTGCAAGACAATACAAATTTGAAAACATTAAAGCAGTGTCTGAGTGAGTCTGGCAGTGTAGCACAACAGTCCTGTTTCCCAGTTTAAACTTTTATGCTCAATGCAAAGAACAACAGCAGTGTAAAACATCAAAGAATCAATGGAAACATTTGGCCAACTGAGCTGAATTCACAGGTGACATCTGAAGCCACAGCAGCTTGTCTTCATTCCAGATGAGCTCTTAAACACTTCATTGAAACAATTATTTGCTTCAGTAGTCAAGTTACCTTTACTGCCCCCCCTCCCTCCCATCAGTCTGACAACTGATACTATACAGTTCACATCCATGTTTAATTATTATTTATTTAATATGATTTAAAAATACATTAAAACATTTATTATCAGATTCCATTACTCTTATTAGGTGCAAAGAAAATAATCAGTTTAGAATACAGTTTTCAGAATAAGTAACAACCATTATTATTATTATATTATTGTTGGAAAATGTATATATCTTGGCAATGGTAGACTACCCGTAAATCAGTGTTTCTGGGGACCCACTGTCCTGCTGATATTTGATCCATCTGGGTTCTGTTACATATTTGAAACCTTCATTGAAATATTAATTAAATTGTTTTGAATTATTTAGCTTACAAAACAATGAAGAATTCCTTATGCATTATATCATTATTTATTTAACTTGGACACTTCATCTGTTCAAAATAATTTAAAAGACCACGGTTGAGAACCACCACATTACTGAATACCTTTACCTTCTTAATGAAGGAAGCTGAGAATTAGTTTTGCTTCCATGCCAGTGTGAAGTTTTGGTGGAGACTCCTAATTAGTTTCCGATTTTAATCAAAAAGCCTGAGTCACATTTTATTTCACTTAGGAGATTATTTTGGCCTGCTTTGTTTTGCCAGATTACATTTCCTCATAGAAACAGGAAAAATTTGAAATGAAATGAGTGACAAGTCTAGAGCTGTTTAAGCTATATCCGACCTATTCACCTAACAGGCAAGTAGACTTTGCAGCAAATACTACTGAAAAACTGATGTACTTTACTGCATGCTGTGCAAAACACACCTTGTTGGTAAGAATCTCAAATGCCTTAATGATAAATGATGAACACATACAGTGGCAAGAAAAGTATGTGAACCCTTTGGGATTACCTGGATTTCTGCATAAATTGGTCATCAAATTTGATCTGATCATCTAAGTCACAACAATAGACACACAGTCTACGTAGACTAATAACACACAAATCTTTGTATTTTTCTTGTCTATATTGAATACATCATTTACACATTCATAGTGCAGGGTGGGATAAGTATGTGAACCCCTAGGCTAATGACTTCTCCAAAAGCTAACTGTAGTCCAATCAATGAAATGAGATTGGAGGTGTTGGTTAGAGCTGCCCTGCCCTATAAAAAACACTCACAAATTTTGAGTATGCTATTCTCAAGAAGCATTGCTTGATGTGAACCACGCCTTGAATTTAGATCTCAGAAGACCTAAGATTAAGAATTGTTGACTTGCAAAAAGTTGAAAGGGTTACAAAAGTATCTCCAAAAACCTTGATGTCTATCAGACCATGGTAAGACAAATTGTCTATAAATGGAGAAAGTTCAGCACTGTTGCTACTCTCCCTAGGAGTGGCCTTCCTGCAAAGATGACTGCAAGAGCACAGCACAGAATGCTCAATGAGGTTAAGAAGAATCCTAGAGTGTCAGCTAAAGACTTACAGAAATCTCTGGAACATGCTAACATCCCTGTTGACGGGTCTACGATACGTAAAACACAAAACAAGAATGGAGTTCATGGGAGGACACCACAGGGGAAGCCACTGCTGTCCAATAAAAAACACATTGCTGCATGTCTGACGTTTGCAAAAGAGCACCTGGATGTTCCACAGCACTACTGGCAAAATATTCTGTGGACAGATGAAACCAAAGTTGAGTTCATTGGAAGGAACACACAACACTAGATGTGGAGAAAAAAGTCACAGTACACCAACATCAAAACCTCATTCCAACCGTGAAGTATGGTGGAGGGGGCATCATGGTTTGGGGCTGCTTTGCTGCCTCAGGGCCTGGACAGGTTGCTATCATCGACAGAAAAATGAATTCCCAAGTTTATCAAGTCATTTTGCAGGAGAATGTAAGGCCATCTGTCTGTCAATTGAAGTTCAACAGAAGTTTGGTGATGCAACAGGACAACGACGATCCAAAGCACAGAAGTAAATCAACAACAGAATGGCTTCAACAGAAGAAAATATGCCTGGTCCAGTAAGAGTCCAGAACTCAACCCGATTGAGATGCTGTGGCATGACCTCAAGAGAGCGATTCACACCAGACATCCCAAGAATATTGCTGAACTGAAACAGTTTTGTAAAGAGGAATTGTCCATAATTCCTCCTGACTGTTGTGCAGGTCTGATCGGCAACTACAGGAAACGTTTGGTTGGGGTTATTGCTGCCAAAGGAGTGTCAACCAGTTATTAAATCTAAGGGTTCACATACATTTTCCACCCTGCACTGTGAATGTTTACACGGTGTGCTCAATAAAGACATGAAAACATAATTGTTTGTGTTATTAGTTTAAGCAGACTGTTTGTCTATTGTTGTGACTTAGATGAAGATCAGATCACATTTTATGACCAATTTATTCAGAAATCCAGGTAATTCCAAAGGATTCACATACTTTTTCTTGCCACTGTAGATGAGTCTTTAATGTTGTAGTAGAAGGAGCAAGAAGCATTAACAGTGGTTTTTGAATAAATGTATAATTTGATTTTTTGACTACCAATTCACAGGTCACCTTTGCAGAATGTGGTCTTCCTCTGTTTTAAAATGTAAAGCCAACTGAATACTAGGGTTTTCTGCTATATATTATGATTATGCATTTACACATTTCATACTATCAAGGACAGTAGTCTAGATGGCGGCATCACTTACTATTTTGACAGCTGGAAGTCCCGCCCTCCCTACGTACCATAGACCGGAAGGTCCACCTCACCTTCCGGTTACCCCCACCTTTGAACCGGAACTTCTCGCTCCATCCCAGCACCCCCCAGGGTTACCCTTTGACCCTCCCTTGTCAGCCATCTTGGATGATATCGGCCATGTTGGATGTCAGCCATCTTGGTTGATATCGGCCATCTTGGATGTCAGCCATTTGTAAGGTCATAGGTCATCTGGTAAGATGGTAGCCATTTTGTTATCATTTGTAAGGTCATAGGTCATCTGGTAAGATGGTAGCCATTTTGCTAGGGTGACATCCATCATGGTCAGGGTCCGAGGGTACCTCACCCTGCTGGTGTGGAGGTGTAATGTTTAATAGCATAAACTGTGTTTTTTTAAGGTTATATTGTTTTATGATACTGTTTTAGTAAATTAAAAAATACAAGTTTTAAATACATATATACTTCTAAGGTTATATTGTTTTATGATACTGTTTTAGTAAATTAAAAAATACAAGTTTTAAATACATATATACTTCTAAGGTTATATTGTTTTATGATACTGTTTTAGTAAATTAAAAAATAAGAAAAATTTAAGTTTTATATACACTCACCTAAAGGATTATTAGGAACACCATACTAATACTGTGTTTGACCCCCTTTCGCCTTCAGAACTGCCTTAATTCTACGTGGCATTGATTCAACAAGGTGCTGAAAGCATTCTTTAGAAATGTTGGCCCATATTGATAGGATAGCATCTTGCAGTTGATGGAGATTTGTGGGATGCACATCCAGGGCACGAAGCTCCTGTTCCACCACATCCCAAAGATGCTCTATTGGGTTGAGATCTGGTAACTGTGGGGGCCAGTTTAGTACAGTGAACTCATTGTCATGTTCAAGAAACCAATTTGAAATGATTCGACCTTTGTGACATGGTGCATTATCCTGCTGGAAGTAGCCATGGGATGGGTACATGGTGGTCATAAAGGGATGGACATGGTCAGAAACAATGCTCAGGTAGGCCGTGGCATTTAAACGATGCCCAATTGGCACTAAGGGGCCTAAAGTGTGCCAAGAAAACATCCCCCACACCATTACACCACCACCACCAGCCTGCACAGTGGTAACAAGGCATGATGGATCCATGTTCTCATTCTGTTTACGCCAAATTCTGACTCTACCATCTGAATGTCTCAACAGAAATCGAGACTCATCAGACCAGGCAACATTTTTCCAGTCTTCAACTGTCCAATTTTGGTGAGCTTGTGCAAATTGTAGCCTCTTTTTCCTATTTGTAGTGGAGATGAGTGGTACCCGGTGGGGTCTTCTGCTGTTGTAGCCCATCCGCCTCAAGGTTGTACGTGTTGTGGCTTCACAAATGCTTTGCTGCATACCTCGGTTGTAACGAGTGGTTATTTCAGTCAAAGTTGCTCTTCTATCAGCTTGAATCAGTCGGCCCATTCTCCTCTGACCTCTAGCATCAACAAGGCATTTTCGCCCACAGGACTGCCGCATACTGGATGTTTTTCCCTTTTCACACCATTCTTTATAAACCAACAACCATGCCATGCTCAAAATAGCTTAAATCACCTTTCTTTCCCATTCAGACATTCAGTTTGGAGTTCAGGAGATTGTCTTGACCAGGACCACACCCCTAAATGCATTGAAGCAACTGCCATGTGATTGGTTGGTTAGATAATTGCATTAATGAGAAATTTAACAGGTGTTCCTAATAATCCTTTAGGTGAGTGTATATAAGGTTGTATTGTTTTATGATACTGTTTTAGTAAATAAAAAGAGAATAAGAAAAAAAAAGTTTTATATTTAATTTGGGGTTATAATGTTTTATGATTCGTTTTTGTAAATTAAAAAATAAGAAAAATCATATATTTAAGGTTATATAGAGAATGAGAAAATACAAGTTTTAAATACATATATACATATTATTTTAGGTTATATTGTTTTATGATACTGTTTTAGTAAATAAAAAGAGAATACGAAAAGTTTTAAATATATATATATTTTATTTTATTTATATTGTTTTATGATACTGTTTTAGTAAATAAAAAGAGAATAAGAATATTTTTTTATATTTTATTTTAGGTTATAATGTTTAATGATTCGTTTTAGTAAATTAAAAAATAAAAATAAAAGTTGTACATATATATTAGGTTATATTGTATACATTTGAGAAAAATAAAAGTTGTAAATACACATATATATTTTATTTTAGATTATAATGTTTGATTATACTGTTTTAGTAAATTAAAAAATAAGAAAAATAAATGTTTTATATATTTTTAAGGTTATATTGTTTTATATTTGTTACATTAGTGAATGCACAAACGTAGCCTTAACATCTATCATATCAATATCATATTTAAGAATATATTGCATTTAATTTCATTACACATACACATACACACACATATATATATATATATATATATATATATGTTTTATTTATCAATAGACACTAAAGACATGTACACCACTTTTCTTAGAGAGACACAGTGAAGCACTATTTGTGAGTACTCATATGTATAAAATATGTATATATAATATCATTTGTTTGTGCTCAAATGTATAGAATTAATAAAATACACACACACACACACACACACACACACACAATGGTGACTTTTATTGTGACAAACAAGCATTTTACAACATGGAACATAGTCAGAAGTAGAAAAAGATACTCCAAAAAATGTTGTACAGATACTTGTAATTAATTTCTGGTTCACAACACCAACATTGGACAGAAAGAAACACTGACCTGTACGGAGTAATGTCATTCCATAACATTTCCAGCATATTCCATATATATTCTATTAAGTCTTTCACTGTTGGCTTCTTTTTCAAAGTTATACCTGATTCTGGCAACAAAGTACATCAGGTATCTATTGTAAATAAAGTGAGAAACACTTAAGTTTATATTCCTTTGAAAATACCTTATTTTTCAAATCTACAAATACATGGTGACAACTGCAAGCATGAAACACATACAAAACACAGAAATAGGGACCACATTGCAAGGATATAATAAGCACAAATGGTATTTTACTGCAAATTTTAAGTTTTGTAAAATTATTTATATAACTTCTAGGAGTAATCTGCAAACTACATAGTGAAAATGCAATCAGTCTTCAGGAAACACATACAGCAGACAGAAATAAGCACAACGTCATATTTATATGACCCAAAACTGCATTCTACCAAACCCTGAAACTCTGAAAAATCACTACAAACCCTATGTTTTGTAAAATGGCTTATTTCACAGACACAGAACCAAATAGGCTCACCCTCAACATAGTCCAACACTTACACAAAGTATGATGTAAACTTAAAGGTTTACCAGTAGTACAGGGGTATTATTAATCTATTCATGCAACTTTTAGACACTTGTGTAATACAGAGCTAACAACGGCATTGAGAGCGGGTAGCAGGGCTTAGACAATGCTGTGCGCTGGGGTTTAAAATGACTCTGTAGGCCAGGGCTTCAAAACCTTACCCCATTTTAACATGGTCAAATTAGCCTCCAACCCCTAAAATACTAAGACATGTTTTTTTGTATCATATGTATCATGTTGTATTACTATGTACATTAATGTGGTTTATACTTTTGATTTAATTTGACATAATTTTATCATATTTTTAATTTACAAATTCATATATATATACATATATACATATAAATAACAAATACTATATAATAATAGTAATAATAATGCAAAAACATATTAAACAATCATATTTTTACTTACAAAATAATATATATAAAATAATAATTCAATAATAATAATAATTTAAAAACATATTAAACAAAACTCACCCTGACTTTGTCACAACCGCAGGATGGGGAACCTCTGCTGTAGACCCTCATCCACTCTGTCAACAGTTTGTAGGTGACTTGTAACACAAGGACAGAAACATGAAAACTCAGTCTTGGTGGGGTGTTTCTGTCCAGTGGTCTGATCTGATACAACTTTCTACTACATTTCATATTATATTAAAATAGAACAAATTAGTAGTTCATAAAAAAGTGTTAATCTGCTACTCTTATGAGTGTCTCTACAGCCCCTCATTGCTGCCTTGCATTACAGAGCATGACATGTGCTCTTCACATTGAAATTCACATTCATGTTGATGTAGGACTCGTCAACACAAAAATGTACAAAAATACATGAAATACGTAAACAATACAAACATTATAACAGAAACCACTTTCAATCTGACATTTCACAGTATAGAAATTAAATAAATTTGAATTACCTCATGGCTTTCCTCAGGCTCGGAGCCAGGCCCGGTCTTGCCATCAGCGTCAGAAGCTGAGCGCTCTGTGTAAGATTCAGAGTATCGTTCAGCTGTGAGCGGTGGAGAGGGGAAAGGGAGATGCAGAGCAGGCAGAGTGTCTGTGAGACGGGTCTCTGTCCTGCTTGTCCTGCAGAGCCTCTCTTATCTGAAATGGCACTGGACACACCCAAAGCAGCAACGCCCCCAGACAGCAGGTCCTTAAGAGAGGACACTGTCAAATTTAACATTCAATAAAAGTCCACTGTTTTGACCATTTTCAGTTGAATTAATCCTCAGCATCAAATGCATTGAGACCGTACACAGCTTTCAGATTACTTGTACTTTAAGATATGTTGTATATTTAGGCTACCCTGTTATTGCTTGAATACAATGTTATTTTGATTGCATTATTATTACTATTATTATATAGTATTTGTTATTTATATGTATATATATATATATATATATATATATATATATATATATATATATATATATATATATATATATGAATTTGTAAATTAAAAATATGATAAAATTATGTCAAATTAAATCAAAAGTATAAACCACATTAATGTACATAGTAATACAACATGATACATATGATACAAAAAAACATGTCTTAGTATTTTAGGGGTTGGAGGCTAATTTGACCATGTTAAAATGGGGTAAGGTTTTGAAGCCCTGGCCTACAGAGTCATTTTAAACCCCAGCGCACAGCATTGTCTAAGCCCTGCTACCCGCTCTCAATGCCGTTGTTAGCTCTGTATTACACAAGTGTCTAAAAGTTGCATGAATAGATTAATAATACCCCTGTACTACTGGTAAACCTTTAAGTTTACATCATACTTTGTGTAAGTGTTGGACTATGTTGAGGGTGAGCCTATTTGGTTCTGTGTCTGTGAAATAAGCCATTTTACAAAACATAGGGTTTGTAGTGATTTTTCAGAGTTTCAGGGTTTGGTAGAATGCAGTTTTGGGTCATATAAATATGACGTTGTGCTTATTTCTGTCTGCTGTATGTGTTTCCTGAAGACTGATTGCATTTTCACTATGTAGTTTGCAGATTACTCCTAGAAGTTATATAAATAATTTTACAAAACTTAAAATTTGCAGTAAAATACCATTTGTGCTTATTATATCCTTGCAATGTGGTCCCTATTTCTGTGTTTTGTATGTGTTTCATGCTTGCAGTTGTCACCATGTATTTGTAGATTTGAAAAATAAGGTATTTTCAAAGGAATATAAACTTAAGTGTTTCTCACTTTATTTACAATAGATACCTGATGTACTTTGTTGCCAGAATCAGGTATAACTTTGAAAAAGAAGCCAACAGTGAAAGACTTAATAGAATATATATGGAATATGCTGGAAATGTTATGGAATGACATTACTCCGTACAGGTCAGTGTTTCTTTCTGTCCAATGTTGGTGTTGTGAACCAGAAATTAATTACAAGTATCTGTACAACATTTTTTGGAGTATCTTTTTCTACTTCTGACTATGTTCCATGTTGTAAAATGCTTGTTTGTCACAATAAAAGTCACCATTGTGTGTGTGTGTGTGTGTGTGTGTGTGTGTATTTTATTAATTCTATACATTTGAGCACAAACAAATGATATTATATATACATATTTTATACATATGAGTACTCACAAATAGTGCTTCACTGTGTCTCTCTAAGAAAAGTGGTGTACATGTCTTTAGTGTCTATTGATAAATAAAACATATATATATATATATATATATATATATATATATATATATATGTGTGTGTGTGTATGTGTATGTGTAATGAAATTAAATGCAATATATTCTTAAATATGATATTGATATGATAGATGTTAAGGCTACATTTGTGCATTCACTAATGTAACAAATATAAAACAATATAACCTTAAAAATATATAAAACATTTATTTTTCTTATTTTTTAATTTACTAAAACAGTATCATAAAACAATATAACCTAATATATATGTATTTAAAACTTTTCTTATTTTTTAATTTACTAAAACAGTATCATAAAATATAACCTAAAATATATAAAACTTTTATTTTCTTATTTTTTAATTTACCAACACAGTATCATAAAACAATATAACCTTAAAAACACAGTTTATGCTATTAAACATTACACCTCCAACACCAGCAGGGTGAGGTGCCCTTGGACACCCTAACAAAATGGCTACCATCTTACCAGATGACCTATGACCTTGCAACTGGCCGATATCAGCCAAGATGGCTGACAGGGAGGGTCAAAGGGTAACCCTGGGGGGTGCTGGGATGGAGAGAGAAGTTCCGGTTCAAAGGTGGGGGTAACAGGAAGGTGAGGTGGGCCTTCCGGTCTATGGTATGTAGGGAGGGCGGGACTTCCGGCTGTCAAAATAGTAAGTGATGCCGCCATCTTCACTACTAAGGACTTTTAATTTAATCAAAGATTTAATTAAGATTCGATTCCTCTTATAGTCAAATCCCCTTTCCAGTCTCTGACCCAAGCCTAAGTTTCTTTTAAATGCATCTTCATAATGACACACTGCTAGCATCCGACTTTGTCTGCAGTCAACCTCTCTGGGCCTTCCCAGCAAAAGTATGATTTAATAATCAAGGCATCCCTACACTTGAAATGTTTGAACTTTATCCTTCAGTTGGTTCATGCCCGTTGAAGTGGCAAGCAAAATAGTATTTAAATGTTTAGATGCATCACTTATTAGAAAAATGACCACTGTTCCATTTTTATCTAGCAGACTTGTCTCCCATGTTGGCTATTAAGAATGGCTTTGTGATGAATGGTAGATCGGGAATGGAAAAGGCAGTCTTCCAAGAACTGGAAATAAAAACGTCCCTCTGTTTTGCTCTCTGGGTTTCTTTATTACACTTCCAGTTAATGGCATTTGAGTGTGAGAAGTAGTAACTTAATTGTAACTTGAGTGAATATACATTTACAAAGTTTTGTACTAAAACTGCAATGGTTTGATTTTACTTGAGGTACATTAAATGGTAATAAATGGCCTCCAACGTTACAGATTGCAGGTCTACATTTTTAGTCTATATCATTTACAATTCCCCACCAGATGTAATGTCCCAGCAGACAGCAGAGGTGAACCCAAGCCCAAGCTCACCAACAGAGGAAGCACGGCTAACAATACAAAGGGGATATCCCAGAGACGAGGTTCAAAGACAGTCCAGGGGTCAATATATGTGGTAAACAGCAACAGGCAATCCAGCGGGGTGGTCGAAAAGCATAGGCAGGAGGTCAGGAACACAAGAAAGTAAATAACCAGAGGTAGTGCTTAGAAATGCTGCAATGAAGAAGATGAGACTTAGCAATGACTGAAATACAAACAGGGGTTTAAGTGCAGGGCAGAGTAGAGTCAGTGGAGCTGGTGGGGAGAGGTAGAACCAATGAGTGCAGAGGATTATTAGGACAAGTGCACATGATATGTAGGAATGTTAATTGGATGATTGCATGGTTAGTATTCAGGTGATGATGACCTCTGGTGGTGAACGGGTGAAATGTGGCTGACAGGTATGATACCAGAATGCAATTATTGTTGAAAATGGCCAACTCATTTTCAATAATTTGGGGATCTTGACAAGTAAGCAAGAGTATGCAGTATTATATGAATAGGTTTATATGCAGTTTGTTCCATAACTGGTGACAATTTTAGTGCCTCCCAAGTAATTATGTACCTCAAGCAGTGTTAGGTAAATAAATAAATACATACATTAAAAGTCTGCAGTATACATAGAACATGCTACCTTCTGAGCCCTAACCAGGAAATGACAACTGTGCTATCATATAAAACAGTCATCTCTGTATTTTATTTATTACATAATCACCTGTTAAAGTAGGTGGTGGGTTCCCTGCAGCAGTCTACAACTTGCTGCTCAGAAGGCGAAGCAACTGCCTTTGACAATGATTAATAAGTGAGGTTATGGCTTGGTAAATCCTTAGAAAGAAATGTTGCTGTTTTATCCAAAACCAAGAAACCTCATGGCTATGAGCTGTGTGGACTGGTAACCTGGGTGTGGAGGTTTAACTTGTGAATTATAGCTTGCAGACTACAACACTCATATCATAGGCATCATTTATGGTATAGGGCCAGTGTGCCAATTTGGGGCCAAATGAAGGAATAATATTTCAATGCGAAATAATGGTGTGCAAGGAAAAAGGCAGAGTTGGGGAAAAAAGTGGTAATTACTGTCCCCCTCACAGTCCCTAATGTTGTGTTTTTTATGAATGTGGTGACAGGACTTGGCACGATTATAAACCCAAATTAAACCAATTTTCAGTAATTATGAGATTTTAATCCTTGCACGCTCTTAAACATTTATTTTTTTAACTTGCCTCTAATCCACAAATTAAATTGGGCTGCATCCAAGCTGAAGAACGACAGGAAATGAGCTCCACCAAAGGGAATCTGCCGACAGATTGTCTCCCATTAACAGACCAGTAAAGCTTACTGAGCAGGACACTGTATTGCCTTGGGCATGCATGTGTGAAGAAGTACGGCATTTACATAAAGCAGAAGTGGGATTAATTGGAAAGGAAGATTTGTAATTAGTCTTCTTTTATTTTATGATGTTTTATTTTCTTATTAAATGAAATTGACTTGTTTGCAGAAGTACATTTAAAACCAAACTGAAACACCTGACCTGACCAATCTGAAGGATTTCAGCAGAGAGGGAAAAAAGTGGTGATGTCTATTTCAGTTTGAAAAAGCAGAACAGGTATAAATGAAATTATATATGAAGTCCACATATCTGTCTGGATGCAGATTCATTTTGAGAATGAAACGCACTGGTAGCCAAGACAATAAGCTTTCAAATGCTGTGTGCATTGTAGGAACAGTGTAACTTCTATGCTCAGGAGCTGCGCGTAACACTGCCTAATAATGCTTAAGAGGGTGTAGTAACACAATATATAACTGAAATGTACATTATTTTTCAGTTTATGGTAACCTAAACTTTTTTTTGTAACCTCCAGCAGTTTACCGGTTACCTTTGTACCATTTCAGGTTATTCAACTTGGAACTGCTTACATTTCAATAAAAACTGAAAAAAGTTTAGTTTTCTAAAACTTTTGACTGGTAGTGTATATTAGTAATGATAATAATATTTATCAGATGCCCTTGTCCAGGACAAAATATTAGAGCAATACAAAGTGCAACTATATAACTATTACACAAACACACACAGCCAATGATCCAATCCATAATTCGTACTCAAAGTTCAAGTCCAAACCCAAGTCCGACCCACTGTCTGGCATGATTGGTTCCTCTTTCCAGTCGAGTTCAGGCAATTCCAGTTGCTCCTCTTCCTCCTGGCCGATCTCTGTGAGCGGTTACTCCTCCTCCCACTCGAGATCAGGCGCTTGTGGAGATTCCTCTTCCTCCCCTTCGTCCATTGGGAGAGGTACCTCTTTCTCCCATTCGGACTCCAGCCATTCTGGCAGCTCTCCTACTTCCAGCATCAGAAGCATCAGCAGCTCATCATCCTCCAACACAGGGAATGTCAGTGTCTCCTCCCTCTTATCCTCAGGCAGATGTAGTGGCTCTTCCTCTCATGCTTTGCATCACTGGCTCCTCCCCCTATAGTTTAGAGAACATCAACCAGCTCCTCCCTCTCTGACACAGGGTTAATGCAGTTCATCGCTCTCCTTGGGGTGGTGTTCAGATTGCCTGGCTCACTTGCATCTTTGCGAACTCTTGTTGTGCTGCCAGGTGTGCTTGGGTCGCCTCTAGGTACGTTTTTAGGATGTCCTCCAAGGTCGTTTTTTTTTTCCTATCCCGCAACACCTAATCTCACAGTAAGTAAAAGCTACAGGAGGATTACATTGAAAATAACACCATTATTTTATAAAACTGGCCTCAAAGACATACTCAGATTTACTACCTGAGCAAACTCAGCAATGGCATTTTCTTTTCTTATTTATAATTGAAATGTCAAGGGGGAAAATACAGTCTTGCCCTCAAATCCGGAAATTCAGAAGCTCAGCGGCTGTCCCAGGTCTTCTCAGGAGGTCTGTGATCAGGGCAGATGTATTTTTGCAATGTACCTGCCATAAAATCAGCTAAGTCTTAAACCTGTCAAGCATGACTTTACATGAACCTTCTTTTTGTATATCAAGGTCAGGGAAGCAGTGTTGTGTGACAGTGAAACTTGGGCCTGTTGGATCCAGGAACAAATATAAATTTCATTAATTTAAGGAAGGATCTGCAACATGTCAAACTCTGTGGTGGGAAATAATATAGTCAATATCACAATTGGTGGACTGGTAAAACAATCTAAAATAGTAGTTGTAATAATAATAATAAATGAAGTAATGTATGTCCCTGGTTGCTTATAAAGCAGCATAGTGATGCAAAAATAGTGGGTTTTTGTTAAGTGAATGGTTTGGTGGGATGAGGGAGAGTGGTTAGTGTGGGGTGAGGGAGAGTGACAGGCAAAGTACCAGAAAATGTTAGGGTATATTGTCAAAAGGTTAGAATTTAGAACAAGGGCAGTGATGTTCAGACTGTACAATGCACTAGTTAGAGCTCATCTGGATACTGTGGACAGTTCTGGGCTCCACACTTCAAGAAAGATATCGCTGCTCTAGAGGCAGTTCAGAGGAGAGCAACCAGACTTATTCCAGGTCTGAAGGGAATGTCCTACTGAGAGACTGAGGAACTGAACCTTTTCACCCTGGAACAGAGGAGACTACGTTGGGACTTGATTCAAGTCTTCAAAATCATGAAGGGCATCGACCACATCAAACCAGAGGAGCTTTTCCAGAGCAGGGACACACGCACCCGGGGACACAAATGGAAATTGGGCTTCAAGGCATTCAAGACAGAAAACAGGAGACACTTCTTCACACAGAGAGTTGCTACAATCTGGAACAAACTCCCCAGTCATGTGGTTGAAGCTAAAAATTTGGGAACATTCAAAAATAGACTGGATAGGATCCTTGGATCACTTAGTTATTAATGGACACCAAACGAGCATGATGGGGTGAATGGCCTCCTCTCGTTTGTAAACTTTCTTAAATCTAACACATTTCTTAGCTGACCTTAGTAACCTCATTACATTCAATACTGCAATCTTTCGCACAGGACCAAAACATTGAGAGTGGCCCTATGTTATTTTCCATTTTTGCTCTGGAGTCTGATGGGATATCACGATTCCTTTCCCAGGACGAAGCAACCTGTGTTTCAGTGTTGCATTAGAGAGTCTATTGTGGGTGTTTTGTAATTGAATGTGTGTGGTAGCTGTGGCTTCTTTAGTGACTTTAAAATATTGCAAACAAAATTATAATATCTGTACATAATGGCTGATGCCAAGACTAAGACATGTCTTCCTACAGCACACACCTCTATAGTAAATAAATTGTTCAGTATTTTTCTTCAGGTCACTACTAGGTTATATTCAATGTGTATAGATTCCTATGAGCTACTGTACCTAGGCTTCTCTTAAAAAGGCAGTGGAATCTGTCCAAGTCTCCCTCAGAGTCCTGTTGCTGCTAATATAATAGGGCTTAATAAGCTAAAATTGCATTTTACGGCCTCAACCATTTGGTAGCATTTAATGAAAGTCCTAAAAAAGGACATGGAGATGCTGAGAGGAAAGCTAATGATGATATTTATAGTTTCGTTCTGTGGGCTGGAATCATTTTGCTTTATACTGCAGCTAAAATTAGCACTTGGATCTCAGAAACACTCCTTCAGGGCTTTACAGTAAATTGCCTCATTTGAACACTTAGAAATAGATTTAAACCAAATGACAGTTTAACTGTAAACATTGTAATAGACATTAACCTTGTTTGTGTTTGACAGAACACATTTGTCGTACAGTTGTGTTCGGGCTGTAACCTGGACTGTATCTGTGCATTACTTGTGTTTTGAAAGTTTATAGGAACTAAAGAGTAGAGGTATACATTTGTGAACATCTCTGTTTCCAAGTAAATGCCTTTTCACTTTTTATGAGATGATAGGAAAAAAATGGCAATACTAGGTCAACATATGTCCCTGTGAAAGTGAAGTTTTGGCTATAATTCTTCACTGTAAACTGTAAACAGACACACCTTCTATGAACAGTTAAGGCTTTAGAGAAAGTAATACTTTTTTATAGCCACTGTGATCCCAAGAGAACAGAAGTTATGTGCAGGTTGAAATGAAAAAAATGTGTGCAGTAGGCCATCAATTTACAACTAAATTACTTTATACATGATTTTGTTTCTTTTTCCCAATCTTGATAACAGAGTTCTATAATAAGGTTTGAAATTGAATTTTGTTTTAGGTTTCTGTGCCGATCAGAACCGTAAAATATCTTCCTTTCATTGGGGCTAATTTGAAATGGGTTCCATGTAGTAATGGCTATTACGTATTCAGCCTAGAGCCACTGAATTTCAAAGCCTGACCTCACTGAATCTCAAAACCAATAAAATAAGGTGTCTAGTCTAATCTTTGATATCTGGCTTGTGATGTGGGTTAGATCTTTCTTGAAGTGAGATTGTTTGGGTAATGCAGCATATTGGATTTTAATAGATGTCTTTACCTGGATGAGGATTTTAACATTGTTCTATATGTACTTGACTGCAGGTTATGCCTGCTTGCTTTGTTGTCTCTGGTAAATCCTATGCAAGTTAACAAATTCAGGGCTTTTCAAAAATCCCTTCTACATAAATGCTACTCTTGAGCAATTAACCCTGTAGGCCTGTTCATAAGATTCAGAATGAAGTGGGTGTAGGATTAGAATCTTCCGCGCTACAACAAACGTGAACAGTCATGATTGCTTTAAATGTATCAATAAAAATAAGGTATCGGAATAATGGGAAATTCCAGAGTTTAATGGAAAACTGTGTTTGATAACATTACATTCCTTTAAAGTCATTGTATGTTGGTGGTACTGCTAACAAAACCTCTATCAAGCACCTGTACCACACTTAATTACATTGAAAGTTGTGAAAGTTCTTTATTTTTATTTAAAAAATTAAAGACTGTATACTTTAGTGAGAAAGTCCAGAGTACTCAGTGAAAAATCATGCCGTCTGACCTCTGTGATTGCCAACAAGGGTTTTGCCACCAAGTACTAAGTCGAAGGGGTCAAATACTTATTTCCCTCATTAACATGCAAATCAATTTATAACTTTTTTGAAATGCATTTTTCTGATTTTTTGTTGTTGTTATTCTGTCTCTCACTGTTAAAATACACCTACCATTAAAATGATATACTGATCATTTCTTTGTCAGTGGGCAAACGTACAAAATCAGCAGGGGATCAAATACTTTTTTCCCTCACTGTATATATATATACATTTCATTATAGAGCTTTACTTTAATTGTTGGTCTGAAGCTAAAAGTATTCTTCAGATATTTCCATTTTAAAGCTCTTCAATTAGCTATCAGTGTTGTCTTAATATTAGTCATTATCTTAACAGTTTGAGTTTAAAAGTGTGTAAAATGTCCATTCCACTTTTTATGTCCATATTTCTGTTTTTTTGCATGTTTTTTTTACAGGTTATAAGTATGTGTATTATTACTTTAAAAAAAGAAAGAAAACTGGATGTGCTGACACTGTAACAAAGGCAATAAAATGCCCAATCCTGAAAACACAAAATCATTTGACCTTGTAGATTAATCAAAGAACGGAAATGGTTTTATAGAACTGGCAAATGTTCTCTGACATAAAGTGTAGATTTGGGCCTATTCAAAATGCCTCTCTCAAGGTTACTACTAAGTGGAGAAATGGTCTGTAAAAATGTGTTCTTATAAGAAGACCTTAAATAGGTCTAGAGCACATTTAGTTACCTTTAGACTCTTTGTCTATGGTGCACACTTATTGACAGAGAGATAAAAGATAAATGAAGACTGTTGTAAAGAGCAGGCTGCTGTATAAAAAGTCAAATTTATTTTACCAATAAGTAGAATGGAAAGAAACAACAAGAACGTACAGGAAATTCACAGTAACACTGGAGAGTAATCTCTTGCACAACTGTTTTTCATTCATTCGAAATGTGTTTCATGTTGACTAATGCTGAACTATATCAAGCAAAATGTTTATATGTTTATTTGCGTGTGGGGGGGCATAATTTATCTTTTAAAAGCTTTCTTTAGCTACTGCTAATAACATACCTTTACTATCTACTGAAAAATCAGGGTACAAATGTTGCTTTGGATTTTAAAACTTTTGAAAAACCTTGTTTATGTAGCCTGTGTAATGTATTTATTTTACTGCAGAATTAATGCACCCAAAATAGCAAATTGCACTTTTTTCCATAGATTTCATATGTCCTACAAAGGCTTGAAGATTTCAAAAAATATGTTTAGGATTGTATCTCGGCAGCATACTCTTTTTCTATGGCCCAGACTATATTATAACTTTGACTTACCTGCCAGTTGATCATTCCAAATTTGTCCCCAACCACAGTTTAAATGATTGTGATCGAACACTTTCTACTACTTATAAAGTAAAAGGTGAAATGGTACAGAAGTTTGTCACTTGCGATTCACAGGTTGGTCAAAGTTTTAATTTGGTCTAGGTTGAAGGAGGATACCTGACCTTTGTAAGTGAATGTGATGACCTACAGTAAACCTAACAATTCTATCAGTGTTAACCAACTTTGCTGGACTAGCGTGAGAAGACAATATTTGGTAGAAGGAAGACAATTACAGCAGGTATTTTATTCTATTCCAAGGCAATCTGTGTATCTGCATAATGTATGACACCAGCGCTGCGTGTACATTGATTTGTTAGTGCCGCAATGTCCTTGACTAATCGCAATTGCATGCTTTAGGTCTCTCAGGGAAAATTCCATCTGATCACCTTGATCACAGAAGAATGGGAAAACAGGAAAAAAATAAATCCTAAGCTTAGCACCTCTACAGAGGTTGAAGTTTTCTTCCCAGCCCCCAGTCACCTGACACATAAAATAATCACCTGAAATGCCATAGCCATGTATGAAATGCCTTTGCATCAGACTTGTCTGTTTTTGTGATAAAGGGGAGGCAGGATAGCAGTCTTGCTGATGCTGTGGAGAAAAAAATCATTACATATTGATGCAGCCCATAGGAACACACAGGCTTTTAATCTTTCCAGTGCTGGGGAGGATACTTGACAACATTGCCTAATGGGAGAATACCACCTAAAATATTTAACCAGGACTGCTGATGGCTTCCTTAGAGCACAAATTAGGAGAATATCAACCACATAGGATTTAACATAGGCACCCCAAACAGGTTTTAATATATTCCCTCTCACACTCACTATGGCCAAGACCAAATTAAACAATTGGACCTGCATGAACCACAAATTACATGCTGGTACCTTTTCACGTTGTAAGTTATGAGTATTAGATAGTAGCCTCTGACAAAATACATTATATTTATAATACATACATTAATTTGCGATTGTGTACATTCCTATATTCATAAAATGATTTGATTGTTTAGCTTTAGTACATTGGTTGTACAATTACATACATTTTGTGGTATGAATTTGAATGTGTGGTTTCCCTTCAATGAGTACTTGGCGGCATTTGTGTTGTAAAGTGGCATTGTGTACATTTTGATATATGGACGTCCCTGTATCTTACTTGAAGTTACTTTTTTATTTTCAGACAAAGACATCCCTCACAGTCTCAAATGCCAGTTCAGTTGTGTATGGTGGGCAGTCTTTAAGACTCTCTTTATTAGTGTGGCAGGGTAACTTCCACAGACTTCCCATCTAACAACTAATTCTAGGGCCTTTCTCGATCCGTTTATAAAATCTCACATCCCAGAGGATTAGCTTCATGATGACATTAGTCATTTGGCACACTTTACTTAAACTGCTGACCCATTAATGCATAATCCTAAAGGCTCAATGGATGGATAATTTCCGGAACAACGGACAGTAATGGCATTATGTGTGCCTAATTCTGTTAATCAGCTACAAATGTTTTTCATCACCACAATTAGCACACATAAAGGTCTCGTTGTGATCTTATGAATCAATGCGACACAGTACATTGGCTGTAATGCAAATGCATTGTGTGTTTAAAACAATTCTGCTCCACTCTTCCAATTTGCAGAAAACTAGTGGGTTGTAGGGCTGGGCGATATGGCCAAAATACAGTATCACGGTATTTGTCACATTTTTTACGGTATGAGGGCCATTTTATACTGTTCGTAAAGCAAAAATAATAGTATACAAATGACATTGAATTACGTTTCCCTGTTCTGTGTCAGTTGTCTTGAAACCAAATCATGTCCACACTATCAACGACACACCTTTCTTCGGGACAGATTCACTGGGGTCACTTTGCTCTGAAGTTTCACCCACACTACCAGAGCCGGCCCTGCACACTACTCTCCTCCATCTCGTCTTCATTCATTGTGCATTTATCACATTTGTTTGTTTCTGTCAACACGCAATACACATGGAATGTATTTTTGATATCTGGCGGAGGCACATTCACTCCAGAACAAGGGCCGCGTTCGACAAGCGCAGCTCTGCGCAGATTCACAGATGCGCGTTCTTGCAGTGTTTCTGCTTGACGCCACTAAGCCCCGCCCACAGAAATCTGCGCAGACTCGCAAGATCATGTCGAAATCAGAGGGACGTGTTAAGAGAATGAAAACGACTACAGCCCCCTTGTTAGCGGAGGCGAATGTCAACTTTCATTACACAATGAAGCTGTGAATAGCACTGTCAAAACCATAGATAGAGAATTCTAGATCGACCCTTTAGCATTGTTAATGCTTTTAAATAATGAAATCGATTATTTTTACTGGAATAACTTATTTTTACTATATAACTGGAATGAAAGAAGAGACCAGACATTTTAATGTGATAAATGAACCCAAGCATTAGGAGAACATATATTGTGATGTTTATTTTTTTTCTCACAATAGAAAAGCAGATTGTTTTGAAACAGCAGGTGTTTCCACAGTTTTGACTATTACACAGTAAGCATGAAGTCTGAAGCCTGGATATGGAAAACTGGGAAACCTGACCCACTCCCCTTCTGTGCAAACCAAACTATATAACTGTACTTAACCTAACAGAAAAACACAGGTATCTGTTCTAGGTCAGTTGTGAGTTCAGTGTATTCATGAGAAAGGAAAATATATTAATGATGAGGTTTTTATGAAGCTACAAGGGCAATCTCAGTGGATGATGTAACCTCGTTCCCAGACTCACCCTTATCCTTGTCCAGCATGCAGGGTCACATGATTATATTGAGGTGGATCAGGATTGCCAATTGTTACAACTCAGTCTCTGTACTTTCTTTTGACTGCTGTCCATTTCTTGTTAATAATTGGTCTGTATTTCTCAGTGTGGTCAAACAGAGCTAACTGCCAACTACAAGCTGAAGATCTGCAGTGGACAATTAGGCCTGATATTTAATCTTAGTTTAATCCTCACTACAGTGGCTATAGCAGTTATGGAGGATTGTTCTGTTCATTCAGGGTATTAAGCTGTGTGTGATGAATGGCTCATTAGTCTCTTTCTTTACAGAATATCTGATACAAGCCATAGTTTTCATTTGCAGACAAAAAAATGATTGAGGTCTTTATACTTTTATATTTTAATCATATATATTTTCTGTTTCATACAATACTTCAGACATTCCTTTGATGTATACAAAAATAATCTTCCCTTTGCCATCCTCAGTGTTCAAATTTGGTGGAAACTGAATCTGGAAAGGTCTCTTGCCAGGATAAGTTTGCCTCAGTTTTCGACAGATGTGATGATTGACTGTGTGCAGTTACGAATGAGCTTCAGGTAATCATTGGGTTTTACGCAGTGTAATTTATAGTTATTACTTTTAACTGATTGCTGAAATTACAGCTTGTCTGAGCAGCGCCTCGTGCCTGCAAATTGTATGGTGTTGATCTGACAGTGCAGATGGGCACTAAAGACAGGGTCTGGCTGCCAAGGGAAAATGTCAGGGGTAAAGTTCCAGTCAGAAGACAGTTTAAGCTATCTGATCTTAATAAGTAGATACCATAACAGGGAACAGGTCAGTGATGCGGACAAGTGTCGTGCCTCTCATCATTGCTGCGCTCTTGATCCATAATCCACAAGTGGGGGTGTCATTTAGTTTTCTTTTTTATTTCTTATTATTTTAAAGGTCAAATGAATCTCTTGATGCTTCTTGAAGTTTCTCTGCCAACTGTAAGTCATGCGTCCATGTTTGTAAAATTGTGAAAATTATTTTTTCTTTTTTTTTGGCTGCTGACGTGAAAGATGTAAATAGTCCTAAGTGATTGAAAGTCAACAGGGCTGATTAGATAACTTAATCCCTCCCATAAATAGATGTTTCCGTTTAATATGACAATTCCCAGCTGCACACCACAATAAACCAGGACATCTCATGATTTGAGTATAGTGTGTGCTGCATTCCCAGGTTGGTACCAGACCTTGCCTAATGAGTGTACCCATCCTCAGATCTTTTGTGTGAAGTGTTATTTGGAAAGTCCTCCACATTTCAACAGCTCAGTGAAGTACCACACACTACTCGGCTAAATTAAATAAAAAAATCTTCTGAGAATGGCCATGTCTTTAGAGAGTTCAGAAAGCGGGGCTGGGCTGGACAAGGTCAGCAGTGCATGGCTGCTCAGTCAGTGGAAATGAGCCATTAGAAGAGGCTCCCAAACTTCATAAAACATCTTAAATCACCTCAGCAGTTGATATGTCTAGTTTTAAATTCAAGGTTCTCACAAATGGAAATTGGGCTTCAGGGCATTCAAGGTAGAAAACAGGAGACACTTCTTCACACAGAGAGTTTTCACAATCTGGAACAAACTCCCCAGCGATGTGGTTGAAGCTGAAAATTTGGGAACATTTAAAAATAGACTGGATAGGATCCTTGGATTACTTATTATTATTGTTATTAATGGACACCAAACGAGCATGATGCGTCAAATGGCCTCCTCTCATTTTTGTAAACGAGAAATGCTTAAAGGATTGATTTTAAAAGACGGAATAATGCTTCAATCAGAGGACCCAACATACATTGTAGGGGGTTCAATTTCCTCCATGTGATGATTCCCACCATGGACTCAAATTACCTGAATTTCCTGTACAAGACACTGAAACGTCTCTGAAGCATCTATAAAGAGATTAGGTTAGCTTTTGAACATTTACTGCTTAGATCAGTAGGGTTTGTACAAGTCTTCCCTTGATTGCCCTGGTTTGTAGTTAAACATTTAACAGTATCTGACCTTCAGGCAACCTTCTAACATAACAATGGTTTAAAATAACCTTGAAGGAAGTAAGTCTTATCCCCTGACTCTTAGTGTCCAAACCCATGTTCCCAGCTCCTGGTTCTGGACTTTCAAAAAGTGAGTGTCATTTGTCTGCGGCATCAAGACAGCTTGTACTCACAGTAATTCGGACTCCTGAAAACTAAAAACACTTTTGGTGACACACTCAGATTTAGTGATTTAGTGGACTGACATTATGCGTTATGATTCTTGTCCTTCAATGTTGTGACAAGGCTATAATGCTGTAATACCTTTTATATGATATTCTTTGTATGGAGGGCCTCTCTAACTTTATTAAGCCAGGGCGAAAGCATAATGCACACAAGCATATATCAAGCTGGCTCCGTTGGCAGGTCATGTAAGTAAGAAAAAAGCCTTTGAGCAGTCAGTCTTAGCAGAGCTCATAAATCTCTTGGTGTATCTTTTCTTGTGAGTTCACATGAAGCCTGCTGCTCTGTTTCTTATTATTGCAGTTCATGATTGATTGTGTGAGTGTAGAAGAAGCAGCTGTACATTTTATACAAGGGTTTGGCTTTCCCCAATTGCATATCACAGCACTACTATAGTCTGCACCTGAGACCAATAGCAGCGCCCTCATTGGAGAGAATGTGTCCCACAAGTCATTCTTAAAAAGGTATATATATATAGATTAAATAAAACATTTAAAGCCATAATCTTAATAGTGCAATCTTTGCTTATCTTGAATCTGGAGTTGTGATGCCAATAGTGTTTCAGTGAAGATGGCCCTGTTAATAATTAGTTGTTTATACTGTGCTAGCCAGGCATTAGTCTTTGTGACCTGGAATGGCTCCTATAGATACAGTGTAATTTGCACGATACTGATAAACATCCTGAGAAGAAGGCAATTTAGGACAGAACTTTGTTCAGGTTATGAAAGCTAAAAAGAGTGGTGCATCGAAGGTCAGACCAACACAAAATGATGTGTTTCAGCTCAAGAAACTTACTTCATACCAGACTGAGTGCTACATATATCATGCTGCAATGGTACTTCAGTTGTGTTTGGTAATATGAAAGAAAATGAGCAACATTGAGCTACCTCGTGATATCCAATGCAAAAACAACCGTGCACTTGTCAGTCCCTGTTGCACTTCAGTGTGGAATACATTCCCTCCAACGAGTCAATCGCAGGCTTCAGCTCCACATGTTTCCATATGATAAATATATATTTGCCATTCTTAGTTCTTTGTTCCAAGGGAATTTTGTAAATATTTTTGGTATCACACATATCACTGTATTCTTTGTTTTATGGATTATATCCTGAACAAGATCGGGTCTTGTTCTTTTTAAGAGCTATGAGACTATCCATGTTCTTCAGCCACTGAAAAGTTGTACAGGGATCAAAACATATATATGTTTTTAACTTTTTTCATATTTTATTCTACTAAGTCGTAAGAATAGGCTTATGAAATCTGAATGTTACACTCAAGTTATTCTACTTAATATGCTACTCTAATAATGATTTGGTATGATTCTCAGGAACTAGCCTAACCTAGGAAGGTATATCAGGTTTGCACAAATGTCATATACTATAGGATTTTCAAGTGAAATGAGAGGCAAACTGGGTTGAAAGGACTGGCTAGAAAACCTTGACATTTATTTCTGTGGACCACCAGCTAACCCAAATCTAACTAAGCTGTAGTTCAATTACAGATGCCTGTCAATCAGATGGTGAAATAGTCATTATACAGGAAATGGACACGTATACCAGAGAAACACATTCTGTACCTTAAAATCCAAGAGAAACATCCTGTTCTTGGCAATAATTAGTTTATCGAGTTCCTTCACAAAATAAGCTCTGTGTTCCTCTGTGCAAGTCTGTAAATGTAATCAAAATGAGAACAAACAATGTTTGTGTACTTTGAAGGGATACTGGAACCCTTAATTATCGCACATTGCTGCTGTGAATCTTTTGAGCTTCTCAAATACTTTGGGATGGTGATCATACCACCTTATTTACAGCAGGGCCAAAGCACCAGTTTTTCAAGGTTACAAAAGACATACATACCATAGTTAGGTTGTAGAAAGTCCCAAACTTCATTGAGCTTTTTTATGTACATCTTTAATGAGTCTTCATTAGCTGTACATCCTGCATCCATTGCAGAATTTGTGATATCTTCAATCAGAGCTGCTCTCTGTACCAACATGCACTATGATTAACAGAGTATTCCCACCCACCCCCCAAACCCTTCACAGACATGTCTGGAGAAATGAAATAGAGAGCTGCCCCACCCCACCCCACTAGTGTATGGTTCCTTGCTGGTGTATCTGAAAAGTGTCTGTCACACTGAACACCTTATGTTTGTTTAAATTCAAGTTTGATCTTAAACCCTCAACACACATAGCACTCAACCATCAACATAATGCAAGATCAATATTTAGATCTGACATGATACACAGTTTCCTTGCCTCACCATACGGAGAGTGTAATGTCTGCATTATGATTATAATTGTTATTATTTGATCTAAGCGAAATGTGAATGTGTACATGCACACTACCACCCACTCCACCTTAAGTGCCTTGTCTTTTTCACCCAACTAACAAATTGAATTATTACACACTTAAATCAGAACACTTGTTTATATATAATAGTTAATAAAAAAAGAAAAACAACGATAACAAACTATCGGATTATGGCTTTGGATACAAATATTTAGTTCACATAACATGTTATGTACTTATGATGACAAGGCTTATCCATATGTTTCTGTTTGATTTATCCAGCTAGAGTTGAAGAGAGTTCTGTTTAGCAGCGCTCGGGTGACAATACTTCATATTTGATAAATCACCCTCCAGAATCTGTAGTATAACAAAATAAATACTGTATTGTAAGCACTTACTACAGCAATGTTTTTAATAGGATAACAAATACATTACTTGTTCTTATATTAATTTCTGAATATATTATCAGTAAATATGTAAGATAATTAATAAGGTCATTTAAAATAATAAATAATATATATTTTACCTTCATTACATTCCTTCAGCTTTGTGGATATTACAGTATAGTGCACATGAAAACTGTGGAAGAGGGGGGTAGTGAAATGCCATTCCTGGTGACCCAACAGTATTCTTTTATTTCTTTCACAAGAACCTGCATCACAAATATACACTCACCTAAAGGATTATTAGGAACACCTGTTCAATTTCTCATTAATGCAATTATCTAACCAACCAATCACATGGCAGTTGCTTCAATGCATTTAGGGGTGTGGTCCTGGTCAAGACAATCTCCTGAACTCCAAACTGAATGTCTGAATGGGAAAGAAAGGTGATTTAAGCAATTTTGAGCGTGGCATGGTTGTTGGTGCCAGACGGGCCGGTCTGAGTATTTCACAATCTGCTCAGTTACTGGGATTTTCACGCTCAACCATTTCTAGGGTTTACAAAGAATGGTGTGAAAAGAGAAAAACATCCAGTATGCGGCAGTCCTGTGGGCGAAAATGCCTTGTTGATGCTAGAGGTCAGAGGGGAATGGGCCGACTGATTCAAGCTGATAGAAGAGCAACTTTGACTGAAATAACCACTCGTTACAACCGAGGTATGCAGCAAAGCATTTGTGAAGCCACAACACGTACAACCTTGAGGCGGATGGGCTACAACAGCAGAAGACCCCACCGGGTACCACTCATCTCCACTACAAATAGGAAAAAGAGGCTACAATTTGCACAAGCTCACCAAAATTGGACAGTTGAAGACTGGAAAAATGTTGCCTGGTCTGATGAGTCTCGATTTTGAGTCAGAAATTGGCGTAAACAGAATGAGAACATGGATCCATCATGCCTTGTTACCACTGTGCAGGCTGGTGGTGGTGGTGTAATGGTGTGGGGGATGTTTTCTTGGCACACTTTAGGCCCCTTAGTGCCAATTGGGCATCGTTTAATTGCCACGGCCTACCTGAGCATTGTTTCTGACCATGTCCATCCCTTTATGACCACCATGTACCCATCCTGTGATGGCTACTTCCAGCAGGATAATGCACCATGTCACAAAGGTCGAATCATTTCAAATTGGTTTCTTGAACATGACAATGAGTTCACTGTACTAAACTGGCCCCCACAGTCACCAGATCTCAACCCAATAGAGCATCTTTGGGATGTGGTGGAACGGGAGCTTCGTGCCCTGGATGTGCATCCCACAAATCTCCATCAACTGCAAGATGCTATCCTATCAATATGGGCCAACATTTCTAAAGAATGCTTTCAGCACCTTGTTGAATCAATGCAACGTAAAATTAAGGCAGTTCTGAAGGTGAAAGGGGGTCAAACACAGTATTAGTATGGTGTTCCTAATAATCCTTTAGGTGAGTGTATGTTGAAATGTTATTCATCTTGATCTGATTATAATCAATCTCATGATGCCACATTCTAGAAAATGCACCACTTATTTGATAGGCTTTTGAAAAAAGTTATATTATTACTGTAGCCGATTAATGGCAGTGACGATGTGGAGAGAGGGATGAGGAGCACAGCGGGGCTGTCGTTTATTATCACAGGGAGGGGAAAATAAAATTAAAACACGTTCCCCTATGGGATGTCTACAAACTCTGGTAGTGCTCGTTCAAGGCAAACAAAGAAACAAACAAGAAAGGCTCTATAGGCCTATAAGAGAACAAAAAAAGATGCATAAATAAACAACCAAAGAAACACGGGTTCACCTCGTCTTGCTGGCTTTCATGGTTGGCCACAAGGGTTTGTCACAGAGAACAGTCTGTGCGGGGGACTTCACTGCAAGAGAAGAGGGGGAGGTTAAATAAAGTAAGCACAGGTGTTGTAATACAATAGGGTGTTAAAAATCATTGCTCAACATTTCATTGTAAATGTATGCTTTTTGTAGTTGTAGCTAGGTTTATGTGTATGACACACAGTTATAACCTTGAAAAAAGTTACATTAAAGTTGGATTATGTGACCTTGAAACTTTTAAGTAACCCCCCACTGGCAAAAGTTGTGGCATATGCCCTTTAATTGCATTTTTACTAATTCATTTTTATTTATTACTTATTACTTTATTTATTATTTATTATTTATTAAATACATTTTATTTATTTAATTCATTCCGCTGGAGGCCACACACAGTCAGCACCTTTTATATTTTCTGATATTGATGATCTCTTGGATTCCTGAGTTTGTAGCTTGAAAGAGTTGACTGACAGTTGCCTGATAGTTGACTTCACTTGTAGCCTAAATCTTTCATCCTTTCCATGGTTGGAGATTGACCTGACTAGAAATCAAACTCACAGAAGTTCCTGTAAAACTGGTGTTTATTTTGCTCTTATCTTTCAGATGGTGCTGGTTTGAGAATATTAATATTAATTCAGTTTTATAGATCATTCATATTTACCAAGCTGAATTAAAAGTTACACCATGTTGCCATAGAGGTAACAGAAGGTGAACACTGATAAAGGGATCTCTACAACTAACTTAGGAAAGCTGCTCAACTCTTATGTACACTGCCTTGCCAAGATATGACCATTTCCAACTGGATGTGAAACATTTGAATGAATTAAAAGCTAAGGAAGAGTGCTGTGTAAACAGTGGACACAATATATATAAGTTCTCTCAGTGTAACAAATGGCCAACTGTAGTTGGACTTCCTTAAGAACTGCTGTGTGCCTGGCGGACTGCTGCAGGGGTTAGGCGAGTTTAAAGTCAGATGAGGATATTTTGCTTGCTGTGTAAAAGCAGCCCTTGTGGTTTACTGGACACCTGGGAGGCTGCCAGCGTTATCGGTGAATGCCTCATTAGTCCTCCTCACAGTGCTAGTGCTGGAAAGGAGAGCACAGCTTAACAACACACATCGTGGAGGGTGTGTCTATCTGTGTACATCTCTCCAGTGTTCCTGTGAAGCTCTTAGCTCTTAGTTAACATTTGTTGATTACCTTTTTATTTCCTTATTGAAATTTCATTTTATTTATGTATTTGTTTATTTATGTATTAATTTGTGCAGTAAAAGCCTGTTGTTATTTTTTTGTTTCACTGAAGTTGAGATGAAATACTTACTCAAGTGCATCCAAACATTGCACCACAAAATAAATGGCAGATAAAATGAACTGCCTCCATTTCAGACACCTTAGGGTTATGTGGGTCAATTCTTAGATGATTACTGGAGCAGTCTAGGTAAAGTACCTTGTCAACAGCATTGTCCCCCAACTGGGATTGAACCCTTGACCCTTTGCTCCAGAGCCCTAACCACTACTCCACACTGCTGTCCTGATATGTGCATGTTATGGATTTGCATTGGAGATTCATTCTTGGTTGTGTTTGGTCCTCATACTCCCCCCACCACCCCCATGATAAATCTGCCTTGAAGGCTGCTTTAAATGTATCTATCTTTGAGAAAGTATTATAACAAGTCTAGCATAATTTCAGAGCTTTGAATTTTAGATTCACTTTTGACTGTCTAATCTTATCTGACTGTCCTTCAGCTCCCCACAGAGTCCTGTTGGTGCTGATAATGGTAAATAGTAATATCCTTAAGGAAATGTAAAACCTATGAAGTGAAACATACTTTTTAAATGTGACATAAATAAATATGAGTAGTCTTTCTTTATCAAGGATTTATTGTGATCTCTACCTAAAGGTCTGTATCAGTGTCAATAATGATCCATATCAATACATCCATCAAGTATTTATCCATATTAAAATTAATAGCCTTGGTATAGACAGCACAACTGCTAAAAACAATATGGACTGAACTATATCTTGCTTGCTTGCATCATTCAGAGTTTGATCAAGAATATCACCCAATAATTTGGGATTAATACCATGGGTGCCAATGTACTCTGGGGAAATATGATAAGTTGCAGGATTTTTGAAGGGAGTTATTCCAATTTAGCATATATATTGTGAAATGCTGTTACTAAAGGACAAAAAAAAAAAAACTCACAAAAATGTCTTAAGGCGTACAAAAAAGAAATACAGGTGAGCAATAAACCCAGTTTTGCAAGTTTCAAGATTGTAACTACTGTTGAGTCTGCTGTGTTGCTCATCTACAGACACAATTCAACTTCACAGGGCAATCAGCAAGGCTGCGGCCCTAACCAAATAAAATCACTATTTGAATGCAGCATTCATGTATTGTTTAAAGCAAGACACTGATAGCAACTATTTAAATGTGTTGGCATGTGTGTGTGAAGCATATATATATATACAGTGAGGGAAAAAAGTATTTGATCCCCTGCTGATTTTGTACGTTTGCCCACTGACAAAGAAATGATCAGTCTATAATTTTAATGGTAGGTGTATTTTAACAGTGAGAGACAGAATAACAGCAAAAAAATCCAGAAAAACGCATTTCAAAAGAGTTATAAATTGATTTGCATGTTAATGAGGGAAATAAGTATTTGACCCCTTCGACTTAGTACTTGGTGGCAAAACCCTTGTTGGCAATCACAGAGGTCAGACGTTTCTTGTAGTTGGCCACCAGGTTTGCACACATCTCAGGAGGGATTTTGTCCCACTCCTCTTTGCAGATCCTCTCCAAGTCATTAAGGTTTCGAGGCTGACGTTTGGCAACTCGAACCTTCAGCTCCCTCCACAGATTTTCTATGGGATTAAGGTCTGGAGAACTGGCTAGGCCACTCCAGGACCTTAATGTGCTTCTTCTTGAGCCACTCCTATGTTGCCTTGGCTGTGTGTTTTGGGTCATTGTCATGCTGGAATACCCATCCACGACCCATTTTCAATGCCCTGGCTGAGGGAAGGAGGTTCTCACCCAAGATTTGACGGTACATGGCCCCATCCATCGTCCCTTTGATGCGGTGCAGTTGTCCTGTTTCCACCTCCATGTTTGACGGTGGGGATGGTGTTCTTGGGGTCATTCCTCCTCCTCCAAACATGGTTGAGTTGATGCCAAAGAGCTCGATTTTGGTCTCATCTGACCACAACACTTTCACCTAGTTCTCCTCTGAATCATTCAGATGTTCATTGGCAAACTTCACATGGGCCTGTACATGTGCTTTCTTGAGCAGGGGGACCTTGCGGGCGCTGCAGGATTTCAGTCCTTCACGGCGTAGTGTGTTACCAATTGTTTTCTTGGTGACTATGATCCCAGCTGCCTTGAGATCATGAACAAGATCCTCCCGTGTAGTTCTGGGCTGATTCCTCACCGTTCTCATGATCATTGAAACTCCACGAGGTGAGATCTTGCATGGAGCCCCAGACCGAGGGAGACTGACAGTTATTTTGTGTTTCTTCCATTTGCGAATAATCGCACCAACTGTTGTCACCTTCTCACCAAGCTGCTTGGCGATGGTCTTGTAGCCCATTCCAGCCTAGTGTAGGTCTACAATCTTGTCCCTGACATCCTTGGACAGCTCTTTGGTCTTGGCCATGGTGGAGAGTTTGGAATCTGATTGATTGATTGCTTCTGTGGACAGGTGTCTTTTATACAGGTAACGAGCTGAGATTGGGAGCACTCCCTTTAAGAGAGTGGTCCTAATCTCAGCTCGTTACCTGTATAAAAGACACCTGGGAACCAGAAATCTTGCTGATTGATAGGGGATCAAATACTTATTTCCCTCATTAACATGCAAATCAATTTATAACTTTTTTGAAATGCGTTTTTCTGGATTGTTTTGTTGTTATTCTGTCTCTCACTGTTAAAATACACCTACCATTAAAATTATAGACTGATCATTTCTTTGTCAGTGGGCAAATGTACAAAATCAGCAGGGGATCAAATACTTTTTTCCCTCAGTGTATAAATATATATATATACACTCACCTAAAGGATTATTAGGAACACCATACTAATACTGTGTTTGACCCCCTTTCGCCTTCAGAACTGCCTTAATTCTATGTGGCATTGATTCAACAAGGTGCTGAAAGCATTCTTTAGAAATGTTGGCATATATTGATAGGATAGCATCTTGCAGTTGATGGAGATTTGTGGGATGCACATCCAGGGCACGAAGCTCCCGTTCCACCACATCCCAAAGATGCTCTATTGGGTTGAGATCTGGTGACTGTGGGGGCCAGTTTAGTACAGTGAACTCATTGTCATGTTCAAGAAACCAATTTGAAATGATTCGACCTTTGTGACATGGTGCATTATCCTGCTGGAAGTAGCCATCAGAGGATGGGTACATGGTGGTCATAAAGGGATGGACATGGTCAGAAACAATGCTCAGGTAGGCCGTGGCATTTAAACGATGCCCAATTGGCACTAAGGGGCCTAAAGTGTGCCAAGAAAACATCCCCCACACCATTACACCACCACCACCAGCCTGCACAGTGGTAACTAGGCATGATGGATCCATGTTCTCATTCTGTTTACGCCAAATTCTGACTCTACCATCTGAATGTCTCAACAGAAATCGAGACTCATCAGACCAGGCAACATTTTTCCAGTTTCAACTGTCCAATTTTGGTGAGCTTGTGCAAATTGTAGCCTCTTTTTCCTATTTGTAGTGGAGATGAGTGGTACCCGGTGGGGTCTTCTGCTGTTGTAGCCCATCCACCTCAAGGTTGTACGTGTTGTGGCTTCACAAATGCTTTGCTGCATACCTCGGTTGTAACGAGTGGTTATTTCAGTCAAAGTTGCTCTTCTATCAGCTTGAATCAGTCGGCCCATTCTCCTCTGACCTCTAGCATCAACAAGGCATTTTCGCCCACAGGACTGCCGCATACTGGATGTTTTTCCCTTTTCACACCATTCTTTGTAAACCCTAGAAATGGTTGTGCGTGAAAATCCCAGTAACTGAGCAGATTGTGAAATACTCAGACCGGCCCGTCTGGCACCAACAACCATGCCACGTTCAAAATTGCTTAAATCACCTTTCTTTCCCATTCAGACATTCAGTTTGGAGTTCAGGAGATTGTCTTGACCAGGACCACACCCCTAAATGCACTGAAGCAACTGCCATGTGATTGGTTGGTTAGATAATTGCATTAATGAGAAATTGAACAGGTGTTCCTAATAATCCTTTAGGTGAGTGTATATATATATATATATATATATATATATATATATATATATATATACACACATAGTAGTACAACGGAAGAAAGAATGTGCACTAGAGCAGATACAATGATTAAGGGTAGAAAAGCATAGCGAAGGATTCTGATTAAACGAACCAAATGCCTGGAAGTGACACAACAATAATGAAGCAACCTTTAGAAAATCTGTGTGTTTTAATTGCCAGGCCACTCATAAATAAACGTCAGCATTGCAATTTTACTTTTAAATGTGATCGTTATTAGTAATTAACTAAAAATGGAAATTGACCTCCTGTACCATTTGTATTCAGGGCATACGCTTCTACCAGGGCAGTTAGAATCTGCAAGGGCGACATCTGTGATCGCGGGTTATTGATCTCGGCACACAGTACAACCATATCGGTGTAATACAAAGCATGATTAAAATGGCAGTGGTTACTGTCTGCAATGCAAATAAGCAGACTGGTTGCTCAGGGGAGACGAGGACAGATGCTCCTCTCTCAGCCGACTGTGTGCTCTGGTCAGGCGCAGTCATCATCTGGCGACATGAACACTGAGGCTCCAGGCAAATTGGACAGCTTCCTCGGGCACCGACGGGACCGAAGAAACTAATTACACCATCGCTTCACCAGTGTTTCTCTGCCTCCACTCAAAAACAATTTTCCCACTAATAATAACAGCGTTACTTATTACACCAAATGTGTTTTTAATTTACTCAACTCAAACATCAGATGTGAGGCAGGATAAAATATATTATAGAAAGAGAAATATAAATAGAGAATATACATTTAAATAACCTCGAGAAATAATCACAGAGAAAAGATATTGAAATGAAATGAGTAATGTTTCCAATGTAGATTGATTCCATTGCACATATTCAAATAGTCTAATGCAAAGTGACAAGTAGTCTTGTGCTACCAAAGAAAGTGCTGGACTGTACAAATTAGGATTATGACCTAGGTTAGCATAAACATAATCTTTATCGATTTCAACCCCTGCTATTCCACAGCTGGAGAGAGTCCTGCGATAGACACCCCCACAATGCCCTGCTGGCTCCAATTTATCCAAGACAATTCACATTAAACACTGTAACGTTACAAACTGACAGAGAAATAGGTTGCAAAATAATTCTAGACTGATTAAATAAAATATAGAATATAGCATCATGGAATTATGAAGGTGGTGTAGCCAAATAGTGAAAGATACAGATATTACAGTGAACTGAAGCAAGGTACTACAATGCAATATACTTGAATGCAGAACATGTAGTAGAACTATCAATTAACACATGTTTCTAATCTGGTCTTCTGTAACTAGTAGTGTCATGTAACCCGGTGCTGGAGATAATATATTCATAGGTTACAGAGGGGCATGCTAGGGTTTACAAAAGCAGGTGTGAATGGCTGAGGTTTGACAAAGTACTGGCAGTAGCCGGTGGCACTGGGAGTAGGCAAGAATGAGAGGGCAGGGATGGGAGATAGCCCATCAGAAGATAAAGTGGGGTACAGCGAGAGACAAGGGACTGGAGATGATGGGTCAAATTTTGAATTTCTCAGAACGTATATAAGTATAGATGTGTAGACACTGAAAAAACAAGAAGTTGCACGTGGAAGCAGAGCAGAGTAACTACTAGGCCACCAGTGGAGGTTTGGGATGAGTTGGTGGAGAGGATTAAATGCTGACACATGGCAACCAATGAGGACAATGTAATAGAAATCCAGTCAGGAAATAACTAAACAAGGTTCTTGCCTGATAAGGCGGAGAGAGATTTCAATTGAAATAAGGGAAATCGAAAGCTTAGAAAAGGGGATCATGAAGAAGGGATAGAGAGCAGGTCAGCTTTTGAAATGTGTGTGCTGTTCTTGTTTTGTTTTGTTTTTATTTTTTCATAGGGCCTTAACGTCTTGCTAAATATCAATAAACTCCCCTGAAACAGACTTGAAGGGCATAGTCAATTGAACTAACAGGCCAATGAATTTTTGAAGAGCTCAGTGCCTGTGGGTTTTTATGAAGTTGCCTGGAGCCGTGATTAGATGGATGTGCTTGGCAGTAGAAGCCTGAGTTCAACCTGAGAAGGAAACCCAGGGGAGACTTGTCACTAAATATCAGAAATTATTCGGGATTTAGACAGAACAGTCTTACCATTTTTACAATTTAAACTTCTATCTTTGAAATATTTATTGCACAGTCTTTTTTTTTCTAACCTGGAAAATTATTCACTGTAGGAAACTTTCTGTTCTGCACAACACCGTGGAATAGCATACATTTAAGCAGAGCTAAACTAGATTATCTTAACACTTCTTGTGCCATCGAGCTGAGTGAGGTTCACAAGATCAACAGTGTCTTGTTCATCGGAGTTTCATAATTTAATTAAAGCAGTTGCGAGCTTAATTGTACATGTTTAGACTTATCTTTCTGATGATTTAAACTACATGATTCTAAAAATGACAAAGCATTAAACATGAATGTGTTTCTACAGCTATTAAAGTAACACATCTATACATATGTTTACATGTTTTCTTCTTTTATCTCCTGACAAGTTTTCAAACTTAAAAGCATGTCCAGTGTAATCGGTTTCAAGATGTCAGCTTCCACTGAGTGTTTTGGGGGGGGTGTCCTTTAAGCTGTTGTCTGCCTGGCATCACTCAAAGCTGCCATAGCAGCGCTAGTCTCCAAATTTGGATACGATTGAAGTGCCTGTAGCTGGGAGTCAGACAGACAGCCTAGATCTTGAAAGTGAGCATGCTGGAGCTGTAACTCAGATAATTTTAGAAACTTGTCAGTGTGGTAAGCAATGAAAAGAAAATTACAGACATCTTAATAAAACAGTTGTCGTAATCCATTGTGATGTATAATGCAATAGCTGTCTGCTGCCAGCGAGCTCGCTTTGAATAATCTCGTTCCTGTTACGGACAATGCAGTGGCTAAAAAGATGTGTGTGAAAGAAAAGTTAATGCATACAATCAGTTTGATATTTTACATTTATCAAGACATAACCCAACAGTGCAGAAGAATACATTTTATTTTTAAAAAAGTCTTACAATGTGCAATTACTTGTTAGAGTAAAATTGTGCAAGATACAGATAGTACAGTGAATTTATCCAATTTATCCAAGACAATTCACATTAAACACTGTAACGTTACAAACTGATAGAGAAATAGGTTGCAAAATAATTCTAGACTGATTAAATAAAATATAGAATATAGCATCACGGAATTATGAAGGTGGTGTAGCCAAATAGTGCAAGATACAGATACTACAGTGAACTGAAGCAAGGTACTACAATGCAATATACTTGAATGCAGAACATGTATTGGAACTGTCAATTAACACATGTTTCTAATCTGGTCTTCTGTAACTAGTAGTGTCATGTAACCCGGTGCTGGAGATAATATATTCATAGGTTACAGAGTTGCATGCTAGGGTCTACAAAAGCAGTACTGGCAGTAGCCGGTGGCACTGGGAGTAGGCAAGAATGAGAGGGCAGGGATGGGAGATAGCCCATCAGAAGATAAAGTGGGGTACAGCGAGAGACAAGGGACTGGAGATGATGGGTCAAATTTTGAATTTCTCAGAGCGTATATAAGTATAGATATGTAGCAGTGAAAAACAGAATAGTTGCATGGGGAAGCAGAGCAGAGTAACTACTAGGCCACCAGTGGAGGTTTGGGATGATTTGGTGGAGAGGATTAAATGCTGACACATGGCAACCAATGAGGACAATGCAATAGAAATCCAGTCAGGAAATAACTAAACAAGGTTCTTGTCCGGTAAGGGATCAGTTGTGGAATTACAGTGAGGGAAAAAGTATTTGATCCCCTGCTGATTTTGTACGTTTGCCCACTGACAAAGAAATTATCAGTCTACAATTTTAATGGTAGGTGTATTTTAACAGTGAGAGACAGAATAACAACAAAAAAATCCAGAAAAACGCATTTCAAAAAAAGTTATAAATTGATTTGCATGTTAATGAGGGAAATAAGTATTTGACCCCTTCGACTTAGTACTTGGTTGCAAAACCCTTGTTGGCAATCACAGAGGTCAGACGTTTCTTGTAGTTGGCCACCAGGTTTGCACACATCTCAGGAGGGATTTTGTCCCACTCCTCTTTGCAGATCCTCTCCAAGTCATTAAGGTTTCGAGGCTGACGTTTGGCAACTCGAACCTTCAGCTCCCTCCACAGATTTTCTATGGGATTAAGGTCTGCAGACTGGCAAGGCACTCCAGGACCTTAATGTGCTTCTTCTTGACCCACTCCATTGTTGCCTTGGCTGTGTGTTTTGGGTCATTGTCATGCTGGAATATCCATCCACGACCCATTTTCAATGCCCTGGCTGAGGGAAGGAGGTTCTCACCCAAGATTTGACGGTACATGGCCCCGTCCATCGTCCCTTTGATGCGGTACAGTTGTCCTGTTTCCACCTCCATGTTTGACGGTGGGGATGGTGTTCTTGCGGTCATTCCTCCTCCTCCAAACACGGTGAGTTGAGTTGATGCCAAAGAGCTCGATTTTGGTCTCATCTGACCACAAAACTTTCACCTAGTTCTCCTCTGAATCATTCAGATGTTCATTGGCAAACTTCAGACGGGCCTGTACATGTGTTTTCTTGAGCAGGGGGACCTTGCGGGCGCTGCAGGATTTCAGTCCTTCACGGCGTAGTGTGTTACCAATTGTTTTCTTGGTGACTATGGTCCCAGCTGCCTTGAGATCATGAACAAGATCCTCCCGTGTAGTTCTGGGCTGATTCCTCACCGTTCTCATGATCATTGAAACTCCACGAGGTGAGATCTTGCATGGAGCCCCAGACCGAGGGAGACTGACAGTTATTTTGTGTTTCTTCCATTTGCAAATAATCGCACCAACTGTTATCACCTTCTCATCAAGCTGCTTGGTGATGGTCTTTTAGCCCATTCCAGCCTTGTGTAGGTCTACAATCTTGTCCCTGACATCTTTGGACAGCTCTTTGGTCTTGGCCATGGTGGAGAGTTTGGAATCTGATTGATTGATTGCATCTGTGGACAGGTGTCTTTTATACAGGTAACGAGCTGAGATTAGGAGCACTCCCTTTAAGAGAGTCTCAGCTCGTTACTTGTATAAAAGACACCTGGGAGCCAGAAATCTTGCTGTTTGATAGGGGATCAAATACTTATTTCCCTCATTAACATGCAAATCAATGTATAACTTTTTTGAAATGTGTTTTTCTGGATTTTTTTGTTGTTATTCTGTCTCTCAGTGTTAAAATACACCTACCATTAAAATTATAGATTGATCATTTCTTTGTCAGTGGGCAAACGTACAAAATCAGCAGGGGATCAAATACTTTTTTCCCTCACTGTACTTGTTAGAGTAATTTCTTTAAGACCATTAGAGCTAAGATCATAGGCGAGCTAAGATGAGCAGGCAGGTTTCTGTTCATGATTTAAGATAACGAGAGTTAGATACAGAAGATCTCACACTGGTGCATCTGTAGTGAACAGAGATGAGCACCTATAATACTGAAACTCCAGCTCGACTCACATCTGCCGTTAGAGTGCCATCCAATAAATTCATTAATATAACAAATTCAAGCTGTCTAAGGCAGGACAGAAACCAACAGGAACAATAGCCAAACGTGCTAGATTGCCGCCCTGGAGAGACTGCTCCTCCCACCAATTATTATGTTTTGTTTTAAGACTTGCACAGGCTTAATACTTCTGAGTTCAGAGCTAATGCAGCTTAGATACACTATGTGGTTTTAACAGGCCAGCTCAATCAGTCTCAGGTGATTTCCAGGATTTTTAAATCGGGCCGGTAAGGAGGGCTGAGTGTGACAAATAGAGTCTTGTTCAAATGCGCTGCACTAACAATCTGAGTGGATGTGCTGCCACAAATGGAAACTAAAGCAGTAGTCAGTTAGTCTGTAAAAGATCAGGAATTCAGACCTTGCATCACATTTTTATTGTAAATAAACTTTTTTGAAGAAGCCAGTCATTCTGAATAGTCAACCTTTTGGTGTACCTTTTAGTAACACTTTAAATAATGGTTCACAACATTGCATTTAGTTTGTGTTATAGGCTGGAGTATACTACCAGACTAATAGAGGTTGAATAATCTAGTTTTAACTGGCCTTTGTTAATGATTGAATGCAATTAAAATAGTGGTTACACATGTGAATGTTAAATTTTAAATAATGTAGGAACAATATTTGTGGATTATTTGTAAACTCCAAAGTAAAGAGTTATTGTTACTACCTGGGGACTTGATTTAAGTCCACATCAAACCAGAGGAGCTTTTCCAGATCAGCAGGGACACATGAACCCGGGGACACAAATGGAAATTGGGCTTCAAGGCATTCAAGACGGAATACAGGAGACACTTCTTCACACAGAGAGTTGTCACAATCTGGATCAAACTTCCCAGCGATGTGGTTGAAGCTGAAAACTAGCGAACATTCAAAAATAGACTGGATAGGATCCTTAGATCACCTAGTTATTAATGGACACCAAACAAGCACGATAGCTCAAATTGCCTCCTCTCGTTTGTAAACTTTCTTATGTTCTTATGTTCTATATATCAAACTTTGAATTGGTCTTGCACTTTGGTCTTGTATTGGTTTTGCACATTGTTCTTAAAATGATGAATTAATCACAGGGTGAATTTGCAACCAAGGGCCCCAAGGTTAAATCCATTAGCAATCAAGGGGCCACATTCATAAAACATTTAACATCACACTAAGTCTGTATCTGTCTTCTGTAAAATAGAAATACACTTTTGAAGATCTGAAGTATCAAATAATTCTGATTGAGTACTTATTTTGAGTTTGTGGTGGTAAATGTTTAACAGATATTGTACTTTAAGTAGTAACAGTGGGACAGTGGGATTTCTTTTTTTTTTGCTCAGGGTTTTTAAATGTATGGACGAGAGCAAACTCACTAGAGTTGTAGATGAAGACAAATTCCTGCAAGAAATATATAAATGAAATTCAGGATGTGCAAGATGGGCTGAATGGGCCCTTATGATCATAATGCAGAGGTTTTTAATTATAATTAACACTGTGCAACACTAACAAACCCACATAGCGTATTATGCAAATTCCTGGTTTTCTGAAAGTTTACACAGCCTGTATTCTAACATATGTCTAGCATCAGTGTACTGTACTGTCTTGTGCAGTTTTGCAGAAAGGCATACTCCATCATAAATATCAAGTGTAAAAGCCTTTACTCAATATATGAGTAAATATATGAGACGAAAATATGTAATGTTTTTTTATATGCTTTTTGTTTCTTGGATGAACAGGCAGTCATTATGCTTTTGATTTTCCTGTGTTCATGAGCAGCTAAGCAATGAGACTGATATAAATGAGTTGTGCACTGAATTTCAAAGCTATTGTTACACCTAGCAGCCTGAATGATGAAAAAATTTGGTTATTTTGAGCTGCCTAGAATTTTTCTGCCTAGCTTTTTGCCTAACTTAAAGACACCACTTAAATATCTCCCTTTTCTCAAATGCATAATGCTTTTAAATCACTTCTATCACAATGATTTATGCATCTTGATATAGCCATAGAGCCAGATTTGGTAATTACATTCAGATCGGGAATAACATATTTGGTGTGCTTAAAGGAATGCTGTTTCTGCTTTATGGTCAAGTGAGAATTCTACCTTTCCATTGAAATGTTATCCCTCAGCATGTTTTGCCCCGTTCTGATGATGCTTAGACCTCAACTTCTTACATCAACATGAGATCAGAGTTGACAAGAAAGGAAAACATGACCTATGTGGCTTCAGCACCCGAAAATTCAATACCCACAACCTCTTTAGTACAGCACTTTAAATTCAGACACAGTTCTCATCTGGATTGGATCTATACTCCAACATGGCACTCACCTCTCTTTAGTTATTTTTTATTTTTCTTGTGATTTTTAATTGGTCTACTAGGTGGGAAACCTGTTAACTATGGTACAATTTGCATTTGTATTCTTTTGGGGGGATTATTTTGGTTTTCTCTTTTTTTTTCTCTGCCTGATTATATGAACTTATATGGCCATAGTGACTGTAGTGTAACTATCCTTGTGTGTCTTAAGTCTGTGACACTGCTTACTGCTTTGTGACACCTTGTTGTGAATGGTGCTATACATAATGCACATTAAACTGAATTTAACTGAAGTTTTCTGAGGTTTAGGCATAGACAAAAAAAATAACAAGACAAAAAAGAGATAACAAGGTAGATGTGCATGTTAAAAAACACAAACAACACAAAATTATGGGTGCAGTTGCCTAATGTATAAAAGACCCTCTGTTTTCAAAAGGTATTTTTGCTTAATTTCTTTGTATTCATTTAAGCTAAAACAGGCATGTTAGTCATGTAAAATGTGAGAAGGACACTGCAAAATGAAAAGCCCTTGACTCGCTCACATCATTTCCACCTTACAGCCTCTAATATTTGATTAATCTGAAGCAGATTTTTAATAACACTTGAAGCTTCCATTCAGGTTTCATTTGTAATTACTACCTTGTGATTTGAACATCCTAAACTGGCCTTAGCACAGGAACATTTGGGAAAGTTAATAATGGGTTTACAATGCCCCCTTTCTGAAGATACAGTGCTCAAACAACACTATCCCTTGAAAAAGAAAAAAACACCGGAAACAAATGTGGTATTTCACCGCACTGCTGTAAATAGCAGAAGAGCCCTGCAGGTAAGAACCAAATGTCAGATGGAGGGAGCAGTGGCTGATTTGAGAGGATGTCACTTGTATTACTGTAGCCCTGTTCTCTCCTCTGGGGTTACTGAGCCCGTCACCACTGTTTACTTTAGGAGAAGCAAAAAACAAAGGGAAAAGGAGACTGGCCTAGATTCGCCAAGTACTGTACTGCTGAAACTGAAAGGGGACCTTCGCAGACAGCTGTAGATCTCAGTCAGTATGTTTTTTACAAGGCAATGCTTGTTAACATCAAGCCCTATTGTAGACTTCTTAAGAACATAGAAGACTTGGAAGTGGGATTTGTTTTCTTTCACTAGTAATAAGTCTTATTTGAGGATCTGAAAACAAATTAAATGTTTCATTTTGAAATCTATATTTTACGACTTTATTTGAATTGCTTTTCATTTGTGTGAAACCTGCAGTTCCTTGGGGGCGGGTTTACATTTGTCAGTGCACGTCTCCCTTTTGTGAAGTTGTTCTTGCTTTATTTCACTGGCTACGATTCACAGTAAAGATTAACTGCTTTGCGAGTTCTGCTGACTGCTAATGATGAATTGATGCGTGAGTTTTGATGCTGATTTTCTCTGCATTGCCTGAGGTCTTCACAGGGATAGCAGTGTCCTCCCAAATGTGTGTCAGTCAGGCTGTTGCTCTGTGAACTATACAAGCGTGAGTGCGTGTGTGTGTGTGTGTGTGTGTGTTTCTGTATCATCTTAGCTGAAGCTTATTCAGTTAAAAGTAGCAATGAACCCACTTACACAATATTGGATTCGCTCGCACTGCCCCTCACCCAACTGAAACAGCCCATTGAGAGGATTGTGTGTATTTCATGTCCTAATCATTGGAGGGGAAAAAAAGGCAGTTGCTTTTCAGAAGACGAACACAGCAAAGGATATTATTGAAACCATATTGCTGCCAAGGCCCATGAGGATGATATCACACAGAGACAGAGCTGCGATAGGACATAAGAGTACAAAAAGCTGTTTATTTCCAACCTCTTTAGTGTAAAAAGGCAAGTGGAGCTGACAGCTGTGGTCTGGAACCTCTCCAGGTGTGTTGTTGGTGAGTGCTATTCAGTAGAGTGTTCTGGACCGCTGCTCCCTAGCCTCATCATCGTTAAAGCCCCAAGTGCTATTTCAGAGTTTGAGCAGCTGCCTCCATTGGTCGATACAAAATATTTGCAGTCTTCCTAACCTGTGAACTTGGTCTAGACTGGCCTTCTCCTGCTTTCCTGGTAGTTGGTTTTAGTGTGTAAATGATATTTAACAATTATCTTTTACCAGCAAGCCCCAGTGATATTCCAGTCTTTTACAGGGGGAGGGTGGAATTTATATCCTGGTTTTCGATTTAGCCTTGACACCAGGATTAACTTTACACTTTTCTATATGCTACAAGATTTTTTTTAACAATTAAACCACAGACAGGTCAACAAGGTCCTCAATTTCACTTTTATTTATTAAATTATTTATTTTACCCGTCACCTTATAAGACATGCAATGTTCAGTTGTTTCACTTTTTTCATTCTTTACCAGGATTAACTTTCCAGGACCTTAGTTTGCATTTGTTTAATTTATTATAGCCTATTATATGAAAGCATTGAGAGTATGATGACAGTCTCTGGGTCTAATGAAGTCATTCTCGCATTTGCAGTCATCTGAAACTCTCAGAAGGTTTAGTACAGGGACACTGTGTCAGTCACTGTCAGCTGCTGAAGTGTGATCCAATACTTTCAGCAGTCATGTGATTTTCAAGCAACTGAGGAGATATCCTCATCTGGATTATTGTCATTATGAACCGTCACTTCTCTGTGATCACCTCACCGGCTGGGCTTTCATGAGAAGCTCAAATGACTTTAATACATGGTGTAAGTCAACTCTTTATTGCTGTACTTGTGGTTTATTGGGTAATTATATCTCCTGTAAAGCCTAAAGTGTAGGCTTTCAATTTTCTACCAGTACTCTAAGGAAGTAATATACATTTTTTTTTTTTTTACTTAGTAGGACTGAGCTCCACCACGTTTGCACTGATTGCAGATGTGTGATGAGGCCGATCAGCTCTTCATGAAGACCACTTCTCTCTTCCTGCCACAAGTGCCTTAATCGAGTCTCTTGAGAAGAGAGATAGTTTAGGACTGCCAGGACTCAAGCTACAATCTCATTAATTTCCCATACTTTATGGCTGTGATGTGCCTGTTTAATTTTAGTATACAACAATATTTTGGTTTTGATTGTCTAAGAAAAAGCCTATCTTGTCTGGCAACACAAGAAAAATAAGAGTTCATTCACAATATTAGTTATTTTTCTCCAAATGTTTCTACCTGTGACTCATTGGCACCTAACATAGATGTTTCATGTTTTTTCTTTTACTGTGTTCCTAGTCTCCAGGGATTAATGTCCTCTTTGACTCTATAATAATAAATCAAACATATAATAAAGATAAAAGCCCAGCCCCCTTTTTTTCTGCAACAACATGAAGTCTTTTCGATTATTACTAGCTGTGCTTAATTGATGTTGTTAGTTTATTTCCTTGGCTCTCAGTGCAGCGATTTAATCTGGTAAAGAGTGACTCATAAATTATCACAATCTCTTTTAATGTCTGTTCTTTTTGGCAGAGCACTGCGGTGTAATGGCAGCACTGCTCGGATAAATTATTGTCGCACATTGGAGATTATACCCTGATGATTCTGCCACTTTACTGGCATCATACGGTTCAGTGTTTTTTCGTTCTTTTCATTTTTATGTTGAAATCTTTGTGCACTTCATTTCCAAAATTGCCATTTTCAACAGTGCAGATGTTCTCCCACAGGTTTTTGTTATTAGCCCCATTCAGCCTTTGCTATTGTGGGCTCAAAATTCACAGCTCCATCTCCAGATTAAAGGACACTACTCTCTGATGAGTCACCTTTTTGCTGGTGTTTTTGAAGCATTGGTAGCTGTTATGTTATATAAATAAACCATTGTTTTATTTCAAATGAGATAAAGGAATATTATTGAGTTTTCTGGGGTATAGAGAAGCTGGGTCTTCTACGTGAAAATGTGTGTATATATATTGTAGCTACAGTCAGGTCATTGATGAGACATGAGGTGGTATGTGGGACTACAATTTGGGTACAATGGATATCCTGATACCCTGTATGTAATGTAGAATTAAGTTATTACTCATGTATCAATGGCAGACTGTAAAAGGCCAGATTCTATGGAGGGACCGAGCCCTGAGCCTTCATCATAAGGAAGTGTTACAGGAGGGAAAAGTTTATGAGGATGTTTAAATCGTACAAATTAATCTCTAAAGAAAAAGTATTTAAAGATAATTGTTAAACTTAGCACCGTCAGGGACTATGCTGTTATGCCATCATATATCTGACTCTCTATCTATCTACCTACCTACCTACCTATCTACTTTAATTATTTTAAATGAACACACAAATGACATGTGGCCTGAAATGACAAAACACTATACGTCAATCAAAGCTTCCTTACTAATCCTTTGCATTGTGCTCACTCAGGGGAAAGTAGGACGTTCATTTAAACTTGGGGGTACCTGTGCTCCTACAGGAGAGTGGACTGATTAACCAGTCAAGGGGGGAAAAGAACAAGCTGTATTCCCATGTCTGGTCAGTCACCCAACTAAGCCTGTGGGCAGGAACCCAAAACAGTTCAAATATAAATAAAAGTCCTACAGTGGCAGGGGAACACGGCTATGTCACGATATATCTATGCAGGCGTGACATAGAAAAGAGAAGCTGTAGATGGAAGCAAGTGGAAACATCTTGGGAAGGCCTTCATCCAGCAGTGGATCGATATAGGATGATGATGATGATGATGTATATAATATTTCTGTGCAGAGAAAATTGTAGCTATTGATTATCAGAATAGGCAGAATTTTCTGAAAATCAATATCTACAATTTTACTGAACGCCTTCTTTCTTTTTGCAATCTTGTGTTGATCGTATTGAACTTGCTGAGTTGACACCTACACACTCCGAGACTTACTTTTGTGACAGCTTGACATTTTATATTAGTAGCTGTTTTCAACACTATTAAAGAATCGCAAAGCACTTCACAGTGACACTCATACAAGTCATACACCTTTTGCCATGAAAGGGAACAAAGATCACTTCAGGCATGATTGTATGTTAGCCTTCAATAGCTTGACAGGTCATTGAGGGCTGACACCAGATGAAAATAGGTTGTAGGTGTACATCTAGACTCATCTACACTATATGCTTTTTCACTGACTCATGGTGCTAAGTTAGTGGATTGTGAAGTAGGCATGGGCACCACCTAATGTTACCTTTGCTAAGACTGGACACTATCACCATGAAATATATTTTTTACATCAATGTTTTATTCTGCTTTAAAGTCAGAGTCCGCAGAGAGTTAATAGATTGGGTTTATTTATTTTTTTCCATTTCAGAAATACAAACTCTAATGTGTACACAAAACAGGTTGATCAAAACCCTGGGGAAACAGTGTTTAAGAAAAAGGAGCTGTTTAAATTTAAATTTGACCATGTTCTCTTATCCTAATTCAAATAGTAAAGTTGTAGTTTCCATTATACTGTCCTATACCATGTTGGGTGAATATTGACTCTTAAATATCTTTTCTCCCCTCACAATAATATATTTTTCAAAATAAAGCTGTGTTTTATAGTGCCGTATCTGTCTTTTAACCTAGAGGGGAGCTATTACACATTTTATGTTTCATTCTGCATCCTGTGGGTATTCTGTTTACACAAATATTATTATTCTTGAAATAAAGGGAATGAAACCAAATTTAATTGTGTTGTTGTTGATGTTGTTTCCCTTCCTGTTCCTGTCAATCCGCACTCAGATAGATTCTCTTCTCCCACAAGGCACTAAAAATACAAATAAAATAAAGTAAATTGCAGGGAATGGGAATACATGTAAACATAATTGCAATGTAGTACAGAGTGACATTGTCAGCAAAACCAAGAGCTCTGTCTATTTGTCTATTATGTTTTTTTTCTGTCTTGCTTGCATACTTAATAATTGGTGTGTCCTCTTTTGGATATGAGTTCCATGTATTTATTTTTGGAATAGATGTCTTGAAAAAACTGCAATATATCCTTAAATAGCTATCAATACAAACATTTGTCCTATACAGCTGTGCTTTTATATACAGTTAAGTCCATAAATGTTTGGATAGTGACACAATTGTCATAATTTTGTTTCTGTATGCCACCACAATGGATTTGTAATGAAACAATTAAGATGTGCTTTAAGTGTAGACTTTCATCTTTAATTTGAGGGAAGTTACATTCAAATTGGGTGAACGGTATAGGAATAACACCGATTTTTACATGTGGTCCCCCCAATTTTAGGGGCAAAAAAGTATTTGGACAAATGAACATAATCGTGAATTAAATTGCCTTCAGATGCTCTGCCAGGCCTGTACTGCAGCTGTCTTTAGTTCCTGCTTGTTCTTGGGCATTTTGCCTTCAGTTGTGCCTTAGAAATCAAAATAAACCAATCAAAGAGATAGCAAAAACATTATGTGTGGACAAATCAACTATTTAGTACATTCTTAAAAAGAAAGAACACACTGGTGAGCTCAGGAACACCGGAAGGCCCGGAAGACCACGGACAACAACTGTGGTGGATGACAGAAGAATTATTTCCCTGGTGAAGAAAAACCCCTTCACAACAGTTGGCCAGATCAAGAACACCCTCCAGGAGGTAGGCGTATCTGTCAAAGTCAACAATCAAGAAAATACTTCACCATAGTAAATACAGAGGGTTTACCACAAGATGTAAACCATTGGTAAGCCCCAAAAATAGGGTACCAGATTAGAGTTTGCCAAAAAACATCTAAAGAACCCTGTACTGTTCTGGAACAACATCCTATAGACAGATGAGACAAAGATCAACTTGTACCAGAATGACTGGGAAGACAAAATTATGGAGAAGGGAAGTAACTGCTCATGATCTGAAGCATACCACCTCATCAGTGAAGTTGGTGGAGGTAGTGTTATGGCATGGGCATGTATGGCTGCCAAGGGAACTGGTTCCCTTGTATTTATTGATGATGTGACTGCTGACAAAAGCAGCAGGATGAATTCTGAAGTGTTTAGGGGTATATTATCTGCTCAGATTCAGCCAAATGCTTCAAAACTCACTGGACAGTGCTTCACAGTGCAGATGGACAATGACCTGAAGCATCCTGCGAAAGCAACCCAAGACTTTTTTAAGGTGAAGAAGTGGAATATTCTGCAATGGCCAAGTCAACCACCTGACCTGAATCCAATTGAGCATGCCCTTCACTTGCTAAAGGCAAAACTGAAGGCAAAACGCCCCAAGAACAAGCAGGAACTAAAGACAGCTGCAGTCCAGGCCTGGCAGAGCATCACCAGGGAAGAAACTCAGCATCTGGTGATGTCTATGGGTTCCAGACTTCAGGCAGTCATTGACTGCAAAGGATTTGCAACCAACTATTGAAACTCACAATTTAATTCATGATTATGTTAGTTTGTCCAAATACTTTTGAGCCCCTAAAATTGGGGGGACCACCTATAAAAATTGGTGTAATTCCTACACTGCACCAATTTGGATGTAACTACCCTCAAATTAAAGATGAAAGTCTACACTTAATTTGCACTCCAATACATTTTAATGGGAACATTTTCAGATACCAACCTAATTGCTTATCATGTGCCACTTTCCTGAAGTGCTGTGTGACCTCAAAATCCCGGACTATGGGACACAACACTGCGTGCAAACCCAACTCTTTTACTGCAAGAAGATCACACTGGATCTCTTGCCATACAGCACTAATGCCGCACATCTCTGTAAAGCTGAAGCTAGTGTCAGCAAATGTTTCTTAAAATAGTGTGATGTTTTGTTTATGCTGTTGAGGTTCTGCTTGTTGCATCAGATACCTTGAGTGTATTTCTGTAGCTGGCGTGTGTTTTTATCAATCTGTTATCAAATACAGATATGTAAAACACACACCTGAACAGCAGAAAACCTTCTGCTCCGCATACTTTTCAACCTTCAACTTTCCAGTTTAATGCAGCATATATAACCCCTCCATAGGGACTATATACAGTGACTTTACAATAATACCTTTTGTAAGTTATTGAATCTCTGAGAGATTAGTTCATCATTACCAATACTAAAAGCCAGCTGTGCACCATGGTAGTCCTAACAGTACTTGACAATGGATAAAGAGCTATGGCCACACTGAACACACAATGTACACTTTACACAGTGCTCTGGAGCACCATTAACACAAGATTAAACCAGGAGTCTGCCTAAATGAATCGAATGCTAACATCAGAAACCCACTATCCAAGTAACATCCATTGAATAAATAAAAATAAATAAATTCTCGATTACTCTAACTGGCACATTTACATTTAGTTGAACACCGGTAAACAAACCCACGTTTACATCAAGACATGGTACAACTACTGAATTTTTTTTTTTTAGATGATGAATGTGTTCATTTGCTGAAACAGCTGTCCCACTCGTGGTGATTCCAGGCTCACGTGTTGGTGCCTGTGTTTTTATCTTGCTCAGTGATGTAGAGACGGTCGCTATGATTCAGAACCATATGGCACTTACAGGGGAGGCTATTAATCAATCATCTGAGTGTTCCTACCTGCCAGCTTTTTTAGGAATTAATCAAACATGATAAAAACCAAATGTTGCCCCTAACAACATGCTTTCCCTTTTTCCTTTTCCTTTTGTATTGTCTCTGCTTTGCTCTTACTGTGTCCTTCTGCCTTAAGCTTTCGTCATGATGCGTCTCCAGCTGTAGCAAATGTAAAATGCTGGTGCTGTAACCATGAAATCTATTTTGAATTCGGTTTAGCTGAAACAGGATGTATTTTAATTTTGGGCCACTCCACAGATGGCTAGAATGAACGTATGGCTCATTTATTTGGGAATTTGGAAAACCTCCATAAAGGTTAGCCTGAAATTAGCTGTTCGTTTCTACAGATATGTTTTAATTCCAAAAGAGTAAATGTGGAAGCTAAGAATGGATGCCTCTTAAACAATCCTTGGTGTTTCTCGTACTAGGCTGTACAGCCATGCTTTGATTAATTCAATATGTAAACCCGATTACCCCACTGCTCTGAAGGATGCCTGTGTGAAAACCGGTCAGTCTTTGTATTTATGGGCAGATTGTGTGAGAGGCTGGGGGGCTCCCTGTGTCTGTGTGGAGTGCATGTGCAGACTTACCCCCCTTATAGATCACGGTGGCATCTGTGTAGGGTCTCAGGTGCACTGTACTGTCGTTTGCGGTTCAACTGGCTTGGCAGTGCCCCTAGGTGCCTTTTCTGCACCGATTCTTGCAATTTCGGTTTCCACAAACTTGTCACACATTCACTCGATCGGGAGGAGTTGCTTCCCTGTGTGCTGATATGCAGTGGCTGGAGGACACAGGCAGGTTTCTCTCTGTGACCCTCATCTGCTTAATTCCCAGTCGGTATTGTTATCCTCACAGGTGCAGGTGAGTGATATAGCGGATGCAGAAGCAAAGCAGGCAGGTACATGAAGATGCTGCTGTTACAGATTGGACGAATGGAATCGCCTCAGGTCTCTGTCGCTCACGCGTGGCCGATAAGGTAGACAATGTTTGATCAGGGGAAAAGATATGACCCTAATGCTGTAAAACTGCACACTGGAGAAACAGATTGAGCTGTGACTTGAATTGAAATAAAAATAAAAATCCCCCCTTTTGGTTCTCAAACATAAACCTAAACATCAACATCGAGTACTAAATCTTGATCAAATAGTAGATAGGAAACAACAAAGTATAGAGGAAGTGCCAATCTGATTAAAGATCAATTTACAATGAAAAATTCAGACATGAAATGGGAGCTGTCACTGCAGATCTGACATGCTGTTTTATTAATCAGATGTTAATCTCACCGCAGATTACATATGTAATTATCAGGGAAATCCTGCCATCGTGTTTCAGACCTCAAGGTACTTCTAAGATGTCAGAGCAGGGAGGGGAGGGGAAGGTTGACCTATCTTGTTCCCTGGCGGCTTATGATTGAAGCCATTTAAAGGATGCTGGGAATGCGGCATTCATAACACGGCTTTGCAGTTTGCTACATACGCTAAACTGACCCTCCATCATACATATGTTGAGTGATACACTTTCACAGCATTTACATGGCCCATATATTCCACTAGTATTTAGAAAACTGAACAACTGAAATATATATTACGCCCTGTAAAGCACATATTCGGAATATGAGGCCAAATCCACAGAAACGCATGTGCGAAAAGAAAGCTTGGGTGCCATAAAACACGACGATGCCATGTTTGGTCGGATTGGCAAAGCATGGCTCCAGTCATGTTTGTTTGTGCAATCCTCAATGCACCAGTCAGCATTAATTAATCACACTGAATGACCCGCACATACCAATACAATCGCAAATTATCTATTCCATATCAGAATAAAATCAGTCTGTCTATTGTAAAATATTAGGCTACAAGAACACCATCCCTCAACAACATTACAGGTGAACTTCAAACACTTTAATTGCTTTCTGGTTTGCAGTGGGAAGCAAGCTTTTATTATTTGATTCCCACTGCAGAAATGTTTTGTTTTTTAATTGAATAGTTATTGTTGTGAGAAATTTGTCACCAAGGTCTTCCTACTTTTCAATGGACAGCATTTATATCTATTTAGTGGCATCCAGTATTTTTATATTTCTATATGGGCAAAAGGTAAAAAGTATGGGCAAAAGTAATCAGATAATGCAGTGAATTGATATTTGTGCTCTTCTGGTAGATTTGATTCTATTACATGGATAATTCTTATCAAAATATTGTTTTGTGATCGATTTAATCTTTTTTTTCTACAGTCAAAATGTAATTTCTTAATACTATGTGATATTTTTTCTGATGATTTTACATGCTGATGGTGACTATTGCAGTGTTATATAAACATCAGTAAACCAGGCTTTGACCTTCCCTTGAAACAATGAGATTAGTTATTTGAGAGATTTCAGTTTAATACATCACCTTCATCATCACCTTTTAATCACCTTCCAAAACATTGAAATACCGAATTCTCAGGCATAAATTACACAATATTGACTCCTATGTTCTTATTGTTTTTGCGGTACTGTAGGCCTACATTATGCCTATCTATAATGAGCAAATTAGTTCATGCTGGTATTCCCTTTGCTTTGTAAATTAAACATTCTCTAATACTTTCTCATACAATTAAATGACAATTATAAACAACAATATCTCAATAACTCACTCTTTTTTTAGGTCACCAACATATTTTATGTACTGTTACTATGGAAAGGAGATGCTTTATTATTATTATTATTATTATTATTATTATTATTATTATTATTATTATTATTGACACAAAACAAGTCCAAAACTATTTCAATCCAGTTTTCAGCATGGTTGGTTATGCCTAAGATTTCCAGAAGGGGGAGCTATGTCCTTATAGATAATGACAAGTATGCAAAATCTCCACCCCATCCAGGTTATTAAGAAGAAAAGTGTTGAAGCAGTTTAATTTGAGTTACAAGACAAAGAAGTAACAATCGGCTTCACCTCTATTTTTAAACAGTTGTGGGCAATGAAGAACATTACAGTAAGTCTAGAATTTACTGCAGGTAGTTTATCTATTCTCTTATAACTGTACCATACTGTTATGTGATCTACCAGACTTTTCTAATTATGCTGTCACCATGATTTGCTATGTTTGCCTTTCTTTTATGTTGTGACCATTAAAAAAATATATTTTAAAAAAATAGTAATGACTGTGCGTCCCAGCTGGCAGTTATTGTGACAGCTGTGGTGTTGGTAGTTCAAATGAACTCCATGAGTAGGTGCTAGAGAGGCTGAAAGTGTGCTCCTGTCCTCCCAGTTTCATAAAGAACGCTATTTATTGAAGACCCAGATGATCTGTGGGCTGGAGTTTGGATGCTGAAGATCCCTCTATAGCTGAACAACTGTACTTTCCTTGAACACCTTGGAAAGATGAGGCCACTCTTAGGCTGTTTGTATGCAAAGTCAAGAAGCACTTTTTTACACAATGACTCATCAATATAATGCATATAATATAATGCACTGTAATTGTTTACTACCTCATATTTTATTCATCCCTTCACATCCAGTTTGTTTTCTTGCAATGCATTTCTACAAAGGGAGAAATAGACTTGCTCATTATACTTTGAAAAGTTATTTTTTATTTTTTGAATCTGTCCCAAATTCAGTGTTATTCCCGCAATCACTGCTTCTGTTTATTTTGTATTCCCTACGGTGTCTGATTCTGAAAATGCGGTTCCTTTTTTAATATGATCTTTCTCTGCCTCTATTAATCTTATGAGTGCTTAACATCAGTCAATATGGCTAAACGAGTCCAGGAATATTTCTGTTCATTGGAGTAGAACATCAACACATATAGGAATGGTATAATTTTCTGACTTCTCTGTTCCAGACAAAAGTGGCAGTAATTCAGAAAAGTACTTGGAGGAATTTCACAGTGTTCCTGTGTGAACTTTGCTCAATGTAAGAGTTTATTGAAGGTTAACAGATTAATATTAATGCATTCAGGGCAGTACTCAGGGTCAGGAGTTTTTGCTTTGATTAATGTTTGACTTGACAAGTAACAGGTTTAAAGAATATAATCTGTAGCATCACTGTGTTTGTCTCATCTCATTTAGGAGATTGTTAATAAAAATACATTTTAAAAGCCCATTGACAGCTGACTGAATGGATTGAACTGTATACTGCATTGCCATTTGATCCTGTTCTCCTACACATTCTCTGAAAAGCTGATAATACAAAAGTGTATTCATTGGTATCTATCTCAGGAGCAGCAGTATACCCTAATGGACGCAGTCTAGCTTTAGTCCTCAATTTGTGTTTCCATGTGATAAATGCATGGCTCTGTTATCTGGCAGGTTTTCCAGAGTATTGGCACTGCAGGTTGTACAGCATAGCGACATTATAAATTCTAGTCAGGGCTGCTGGCTTCCTTCCTTCCTTTTATTTGTATTTGTTTTTTAGCATGTATGTCCACAAGCAATGTGAATTCGGATATAATTACGTTTGTTTCTGGTATTCTCAGGTGTGAGGTCAGTAGAAATTATTACAAACCTCATGAGAGGTCACCTGCTCTAGCTTTCGCAGTCCTACAGAGAATGTTGCAATGATGATGATGATGATGATGATGCTTAGCAAAGTAATCGAGCACAAAACCCTTCATGACATAAGCACCAGGAGGACTTTACAAAGCTTTGACCTTATAATGTTTAGTGCACCACAGTTCGAAGAACTGAGCGTGCTAAAATCACAAAAATTATAATGGAGTGCTTGGTTTATTTGATGAAGTATCAACGACAAAAGGCAGTAAAGGGATTTTCTGAGGAGTGTTGCAGCATTTGCAGTCATCAGGGCCATATACAGTCTTATCTGACAGCAGGTTGATTTCATCCAGTGGATGCAAATCTAGTTTAAATTACAATTCAGATTAATTACTTTATTAATCAGATTAAGACTGGACCTTCACAAATTAAAATGTAGGTATGGCTCTTTCATATGTAAAGATTTGACAAATCAGAAGAGAATGCCAGAAGGCCCTGTCCATTTTTTAGTTCGGTGGACCGGTCGATTCCCATGTGGGACAGTCACCCACGTGTACACACCCGGACCGCACATCACCAGCAATCCCATAGGCACCCAGAATCACAGTTTGGCAACCCCTGGACTGCACTTTATTGGGACCCAGACTTCACCAGCCGTCGCCCATCTGGATAAATGTCTAGGGCCGTTTTTTGGTCCCAGTCTGCCCCTGATAACATCTATGTCTCACCACCCTATTTTTCTGACTTGATGCACCTTGTTGATTTCTGCTGAGTCTTTTCAACTTTCCCAGTGCATCTTTTCAACTTTGTATTTCATGCTGACATTTGAGAGGGAATTATTCTGCAAGCACTTTATTCCAAAGTGAAATCAGTGTGTGTATGTGGTGGGGGGGTTCCTGGAAGGAGAAAGCAAGTGACATAATTCAAGTCCCTTGTGTATGCCAACATTGTTCTGTTTTTTTTTTGTCCTGGGAAAAGAGGCAGAGGAGTAAAACATTTATAAAAATATGTTAAATTTCCATCCTTGCTGAATTGAGTCTGGAGGTTAGATTGGATCAAGTGCATACCTCCACCTTTTCTTCACAGTGATATGTAATTTTAAAGGTGGCACCATTTTAGTTTTCAGTGCCTTTTTTAAATCAACCAACTGAATGCATGCTGTTTTACTTGTCATACTTTTGCATTTAAAAAAAGAATATAAGATGCTCTTATTTTCTGACATGTTCTCTGGGTTTTTGGCTCTCTAGGTGGAACGTAGCTCTGTGGGTCACTAATACAACTTGGTGACAATGCATTTTCTCTCTCAGTCTAGAATTAGATTTTTGCTGTGCTTTTCTTGTGCTCTGTTGAGGCATAGCCACTTTAAAGATTAAATTACGATAATTAGCTCGGTAATTAACTTCTTCATTTATAAGTACTGCAAATTGTGATTACTCTTAGTTTGGCTTAAACTTTCTAACACTCTGCAACTGTGTGCCAAACTCCTTGTCACCTTGTGCAGCTTGTGTTACATTAATTTGACTGAGGTTCCTACACTGAGTTTAGGATCTAGAAGAGAAATGTATACTGGAAGACTGGAAATGTCCTGATGTAAAGGCTAATTACGTCACAAGGAGCAGAAAAGGCAGCTTCTAGACTTTCACGTTTTCAAATGAAGATAGTAACAGTACAACTCTCTGGAGATGGCATTGACACAGACTGTCTGTCATTACTCTTGTGATTCTCTTTAAGCTGTTAAAAAAACAAGCTGGCTTGGTTTGCTAAATGCCAACTGTGTTTGCTATATCGAAAATACCCTGAAAATATTTAGAAAAATTGATTTTAGTCTACCAGAGCTGAAGCACTCTGAAGCAATTTGTTGCATTTTTAAAAGCTAAAGCTCACATTTTTAGGTAATTGTCAAGTATGAAAACATACCTTTTTCTCTCTCTCTCTCTCTCTAATGTGCAGCTTGTATGCAGCTGAAATCATGTAAACCATGCTAATAAGCCAAGACAGAGTTTGACATTTGTTTTCAGTTTTTTCCAAGTTATTCTATGCATTGTAATAATTACCCTGGTCTTAAGCTGACTGAGCTTGTTTGAAATTATTATAGAAAGTAGGATGACAGATTTAAGATTATACCTGATGAAACAAATTTAAGAATCAGTAGGTAATCAAATCAGCTCACACTAAACTTTGTACATAATTAGTTGCCTTTGAAATAAAGGTTTCAGCCTTAGTATAGTCCTGTGTATATGTTTAATACTTACCCCTTTTACAAAATGCTACTGTCACAATTATTACAGAAAAACGTATACACACCCAAATTATTAATGAGGTTTACAAGGCTATGCCATTACGTAACTTGAAAGGAAGGTAAGCCACACACTGTATTGCAATCCCTATAATTAATCTTTCTTGTAAAGTAACTTGGCAGTTGGGATCCCAATACAATGTATGGTTTACCTTCCTTTCATGTACTACCAAAGTTACTATCAACGCATCTTGTTGGTTGGTACTGTAGTAGGAAAATGTACTTGTATTGTCTTTCTGTATATTATTTCTATATTATTAATTGTTTCATGTTGTTATAGTATTAATTGTTTCAGTTTAGTCTATGAAACAATCATTTGCTTGTATTTACCCCTTCATGGGAACTACTTTAACTATTAATTCTTAATGCATTTCTGTCTTAGGGGTTACTTCAATCAAGCATTGTCTTTTCATGTTTTCAATCAACTATTGTCTTTAGAATTACTCAATCAGCCAAAGCCGTTAAACAGTACAAAGGTTGTGTGTTTTGAGGCAAGGGTATTGGATAAACGACTTAAAACAATGTATCTGATAAACATCTGCTGCCTTCTGAATGCTGACCAGCAACAAACAACTCATTAAACACTCCAACATCAGCAACAAACTTAGGTCTATGTTCATTATTATGCATGTGATAAACTATTTTGTACAACTGTATTTTAATGAGATGTAATCACTTCTGATAGATAAGACTGCAAACCTATTATCTATCTGAAGATGCAAAAAGGCTTCTCCAACTCACATCCTTAGTTCTTTTCTTCACTTCATGTGAGAGTAGAGCTCCGAGTTAACTTGTATTTCGTATTTTGTATAATAAACTTGTTACTTCCTCGTTGGTGTATCCTGAGATTTACTGAAACCACTACAATACAAATGCTACTCTGTTGACACCAAGCCATAGTTCCAGTTTTAAAAAGAGATCACGATAACCTGTACACTATCAGTCAAATATGTATTCACTCTTCTTCATTGAAATCAATACAGTTTTCTGCCAGAGCAGATAATCTGACAAAAGTGATGATTCAGTTGATGATGTCTTAATGTCTTAATGTATCAGAGTTCATGGATATAATAAACCTATGTATTGTCAAAAGTTGTCTAAATGATTGGTGGTGTTTAACATACACATCATATTTCAGGGACTTTAGGAATTAACTCTTTAAGTGGGTAACAAGCTAAAATGATATCACAGTGATGTCTTGGTCTGTAAATGCTTTTAAGATATTATAATTATTCTAAAATAATTATTAATCACAATTAACTATATTTGTTGAAACTTCCATTGATTTTTGGAACAAACTGTTTAAGTGGTAAGTGGTTAAAAGTATCATACACAGTTTTGTTAATGTCGGGGCTGCTTTCCTTTATCTGCTGTGTACTGTATTGTGATTGAAATAATTCGGTATACAACTACATTTTTCACTTAGGACTGAATGTATTTTGAAGCTTTCCCTTCCAGTTGGTCTTTGTGGTAATGGACAGTTGGTATTAAGAGCATACATAGGTACGACTGACATTGTGATCCTCAGTCTCTGTGAGCTGATGCTTAAACACTTTTGTAAGGGCTTTACCAGGTAGGTGCTGACAGTGTTTTCTTGAAGTGCAATATCTGAATTATTGATATTGACTTTTTCGCCTACAGTGCTTGTTGCGGTTCACGGCTCAGTTAGCTTCTAGCAACTGGATGAGAGAGCTGGATGAGCAACATAACATTTTAAGGTTACATTTCTGTGGTTGCTGCTCCTCCTTGCAATTGGTCTGTCTGTGTTTTGACAGTACTTTGATTTAATCATATTTGTCTAAAAGACAAAAAGCACCCCAGACCTGCATTAGCAAAGTCAATGAAATATGCTACTCTGATAGGCTACTGGGTCAACTAAGGGCACTTGTCCAAAATCTTCAGACCTTTTGAAAAATTAATGGAACCACATGGAACTGTTTCAAAATCGGTATTCTTCACTGCCAGATCATCATACATCTTCTTCCAAATCTACCACAGGGCTGACTGACTAGAGCCGGCCCCTCAGTGATTCCCTGCACTAATATGATTGTTAATTAATGTTTTTTCTTTGTGGACAGTACAGCATAATGAAAGCTCAGGGCTCCTGTTGTCTGCTAGTGTCTCGACTGCTTGCTTATCTAATTTATTATCAGGTTCACTTTTCCTATTTCACTGTGTTTTATCTCAATCTCAGTCTTCCTTCTCTGAGGGAGAGGGAAAAACATAAAACACAAACAAACAAACTAAAACAGATTCCAATCGTATTATGTAATAAATAGAAATGCAGCACAGCTCACACACATACTGATTAGCAAGGCTTAGACGATTGAATGAAAATGTCTGCACAAGATACGTGCATTTGTCTCCCATTTTCTATCTTGAAACAAAGCTAAAGGAAAATTGGCAATTTTGCTCTCACTTCATCCTTTGCTTGACATCTTTTCATTTCTTTAAAAAAAACACAAAAAACACAGCAGATCAGAGTGGAAAACCAAGCACTGAGAAATTAGACATGGCTCTTTGTAAGCCGATATCCTGGATTCTGTGGAGTCACTGCCCTGGGGGTGTAGAGCTGGCGATAAGACAGTGAGTATAGAGGAGGTGTGTTGAATCATGCAGTTGCAGTCTTATAGGGACACTGTAGCATATTTGACAATAGGTAGGTGGGATAAGTTAAAACAAAAAAATATATATTTTAAAATAAAATCATAAAAGTAAAACACATCACTGAGTCTTGTATTAAACTATCAGTCCTGATAATGTAATAAAATGTGTTAATGAATAAAAGTATGGGACTGTGGAAAACATTGTGGAAAGAATAACTGTTTGCAGATATTAGACCTGCAGTGTGCAATGGATTGCGTCATCTAATGCACTAAAATCTGACACTGTATCATTCACATGCTCTGCATTTCAGTTATCTTTCAAGTCGGAAGCACTGCCCAAGGGGGAGGGGGTTCTGCGCAAATCTGTAGGAACCCAATTGAAAACGTCACTCTATCAAAGCTGCCATTGGCCCCTGTGCATGTCACTCAAAAAAGTTCGCTTCCCACTTCTTGTTCTATAAGACATGATGTCTGCACAGGTTCATCCTGCCATTTCGCTGGACCTGAGAACATAAGCTTTCTGTGTCTGTGTGTTGCATTAGACCTTAAAAACTGCATATTTCATCTGGATGGCTTCACTAATAGTGTTGTTCACCACTGTTTCGCTACATCTCTGTCTCTATTGTGTGTCTTATTAATTATATTTATAGCTAATTTCAATCCTGTCTGTCTGCGCACCGGAGCTCCGGCTGCGCTTTCGGTTTCAGTTTCGGTTCACAAATAGAGCATTTAAAAATAATAATTTTGTTAATATATTGCGATATATTATCCAATTGCTTGCTGTGTTGGTTTTTTGTCCACAGGGCTTTTTCCACAGCAGGAGTGCTAGCAGCAACAGTAAAATCCGAGGCCCGGCCACCCCGGCCTAAGCCTTGGTCTGTCGTAAGAGATCTCGCCCACAAGAGGTGCTCCTCCACCAGCTTGCATCCGCACTACAGCTCGCAGCTGTGGCTGTAGGAGATCTTGCTCTCTCAGCTTGCTGTGATCGAGCTCTGCATCACTCCACTGTCTGCAGGTGCGGCCTCAGTTCTAGGCCTCACTTTGGTTGCTGGCCTACTACCCTCGGCTCCCCGGACACTGGAACCCGCATCACATGGTGTCCCCGGAAACCCCGGCACACACGGTGTGGTTATGCCTACGGGCCTACGCGGTGCTTGTATCCTACACCTGGTATTTGGATACACTGTGTTCTGTCTGGCAACAATAAGGTTGCATTTGGTTGGTGTTGCAGTGCCCCCCTATCCATAAAGGTTGCCGAGTGGAGACGTGCTTACAGCAACAAGTCCCACTAGGGGCTCCACTTGTTGCGGCGGTGTTTCAGTTGTGTGCCCCCTTGTGCAAACACTGACCGGTGCCTCCGCTGCAAGTTTCCTGGTTCACACACGTGTGCGCTTGGCGATGAGCTCCTCTCAGCCCCGCATCGACAGCGGCCGCGATTTGACTGCGGTTTCCGGGTCCACTACGACGCGCCCGGAATCTGCTGCTGTGCCCGGCGCGCAAGCACATGGGCGACAGGGAAGAGTGGTGGAGTGACACACACGGGCCCCCTCCCCCTCTTCTGAGACATCGCTAGCCCCCTCCCTGCTGTGCCGTCGGCGCTGAATAGCAGGATGGACCACATCTGCACCCTCTTGTCTGCACAGGCAGTGCAAACAGCAGCCCAGGCCCTCCCCTCCTACATCTCGAGTCTCCGCCACCAGCCCATGTGCCGTTGGACTCTTAGGGGATTGGATCTTGGATTGGAGATGCCTGAACCGCCGCCTCAGGGTGTTGTGCTTTAGCATACATTACAGTGAAAATCGCTTACTTTCACATCCCTATTGCACAGGTACACAGGAAGTTCCTCCACTTCCAGCATTCAAGTGTGCTGTTCTCCCTTTCGGCCTGTTGCTAGCCCCACGCACTTTTTCACAGTGTCCTCGAGTTAAAAGCCGTGCTCCTCTGACTGTGTCAACCCCCGTTATCTGAAAAAGGAAGCACTGCCCAAGGGTTGCAAGGTCACATGGGAGTGCTGCTCACAGCAAAAGAGGACAAACCTGCGCTGACGTCACGTTTTATAAAACGGGAAGTGGGAAGGGAAGTGTTCTTAGTGACGTGTACAGGGGCCAATGGCAGCTTTAATAGAGTGATGTTTCGATCGGGTTCCTACGGAAGTGCGCAGAAACCCCTCCCCCTTGGGCAGTGCTTCCTTTTTCAGATAACCAGGGTTGCATTTGCAACCTATAATTTTAGGGAATGTGTATACTTTATTTAAAAAATCAACAACTACTACAACAACAACATGGTGTGCATTAATAACTGAGTGATCCAAGGATACTATCCAGTCTATTTTTAAGTGTTCCCAAGTTTTCAGCTTCAACCACATCGCTGGGGAGTTTGTTCCAGATTGTGACAACTCTGTGTGTGAAGTGTCTACTACAGACATACTGAAGTGTCTCCTGTTTTCTGTCTTGAATGCCTTGAATATCAATTTCCATTTGTGTCCCTGGGTCCGTGTGTCCCTGCTGATCTGGAAAAGCTCCTCTGGTTTGATGTGGTCGATGCCTTTCATGATTTTGAAGACAGTCTTCGTGCCTCTAGAGCAGCGATATCTTTTTTGAAGTGTGGAGCCCAGAACTGTACACAGTATCCCAGATGAGCTCTAACTAGTGCATTGTACAGTCTGAACATTACTGCCCTTGTTCTCAATTCTACACTTTTGACAATATACCCTAACATTTTGTTTGCCTTTTTTATTGCTTCCCCTCCTAGGTCTTTCTCATGCATTACATCTTCCAGTTCTGTTCCTCCCATCGTGTAATTATAGTGGGCATTTGTGTTACTTGCATGTATTACCTTGCACTTGTCCACATTGAATTTAATCTGCCAGGTGTCGGCCCACAACTGAATATTATCTATGTCCCTTTGAATAACCTGTGCTGCTGAGATTGTATCTGCTGAGCCACCTATTTTTATATCATCTGCAAATTTGATATGTTTGCTAACTATCCCAGAGTCCAGATCAAACAGGAGATGAATGGCAACAATTCAAAAGGCTGGGAAGGGAATCAGTCAAGCAGGGGGTATGGACTTGGCACAATATACCTGGTTTTACTGTCTGCAGTCATTACTCTTTTCTGCTAATAATTGGTCGTGTGGATTCCTGTGGTAGCTTGTATAAGTTGTTTTTCTAAGGAAGTGGCTATCCTATTTGTTTGGGGAACCTTTGTTGAACTAAACTCTGACTGACAATTTCTGGACACACCATGGATGTGATATGGTCACCTTCCATTGTTTTTGTATCGCTAAGTTACCAGTTATCAACCTTCTGGCTGCTCCTTAACACATATCCCACTCCTGTTTCAAATAGCATTTCGTCAGCTTTCCAATTGTGTTCTCCTCAGAAACTGGTGCTGCTCATTCGTCCCCAAGGCCCCTTTGGAATATTCCTCTTCTTGGTTTGTGTGTCAGACTTTGCTGTGAATACCTGTGCTGTAATTACCAGAGGAGGCAAGGGAGCCAGCTAGAGAATTAATCAAAGATGATTGTATCACAGGAGTACACACACAGCTTACAGCTCACGAAGCGCACTCCCTGCTCTTCAAAGACAGTAGGGCATGCAGCTAATAGAAAGGGATGAGAAGACTGGGTTTTTACCATCAGGGAGCCCCCCGATGGCTCGAGAGCTCTTTCCTGCTGTCTCCCCGTGCAGTTTGAAGCTGTACTGTCTGCTGAAAGCACATGGTTTGAGATGTACTGTTTGATGAGCATAAGAAGTGCATGTCACTGGCTGTGAAAGCAAGTTTAAAAAAAAAAAAAGAAAGAGAAAACTCCCTGAAAATCTTTACAGCAATATTTCAATTCTAAGGCAAAATAAACCCTTCATTTTCAGGAAACAGTCCCCTCCCACTTAGTTTACACTTGCTTTATCTTCATTGGAATACATCACAGTAGAGTTGTAATGCATCACATACCATTCGATATGTCCACAGCATAGGCAATTTAACGTTTTTTCCCCCTGTAAAATAATGTGCAGATAAATGTAACATGCTGGAAAATGCTTTAGGAACCAATATTTCCTTTCCATAAGAATACAAAACAAATGCTTAGACCAGTATTATACATCAACTAAACATTCTCTTATGATTGACATATACAGGGATTACTGTGAAACAAAAACATAACACATTACAAGATACAATGGACCTGTACATTAATTGAAATATATACACTATAGTCTAGTGGCAATTTAATATTCCCGGCATTAAATACAGCCCCGATTGACAGTAACCTTAAACTTAGATCAAAGCACTTGTTCATGAAGAAAGATGCATTGCATGCAAATGAAGTCCACTCTGTTAAAGTGAAATGTATTTTTTTTTAGTTTCTTTTCCATTTTTGTTGTTGTTTTCAATGCATATTACACTAATCAGTATATTTGATATCCAATGGTACTGTATCCAAGCTGTACATAATTCTGAAGATCAAATATCCCGCTGGATCTGTGGGGAGTGGCAGACAGCCAAAGAACTCTTCAGCTCTAGAAATCAATGACTTCAAAGTGGAATGCCCAGCTTACTTAGGTCCTGCAAAATAGTAATTAAGAGGAATTACAACCGTAGGTTCTCAAAAGAGCAGGAAGTGGGTTCTGGAAAATTAATATACCATGTCTTTTTGTCTGTCTCACGTAACTCTCTGCAACTAGAGAAATGTCTTCCTCTGAACCATGATTCACTGGAAGCAATTGGATTGGCCTAGACAATAGTGTGTGTCAGGAGTGTCACTTTCGACTATGAGTGACATCAGAGAGCATGCAATTCCTACAACCAAAGCAAACCTTGAGAACTCACACCTGCCACACTAAACTACAGCTCTGCGGAAGCTGAAATCTTGAAAGTAAATGCATGTGTTTTTAAAGTTGAAACTTGACACCTGTAGGAATTCATGATTTATTATGCTGTAACTTTGTATCAAAATACCAGACAAAAACACAATATCAAAAGTAAAATAAAATACAATAATATCTGTTATTTTCCCCTTAACTTCACCCCTGCAATATTCCTCACGGACAGGCTAATGTCTATACCACTGAAGCTTTCCCATACGATGGAAATGAATGAAGCTGTCCTGCAGCTGGTAACTGAAACCCTGCTGATGAGAAAATGGGAACAAACCACAAGCCATTACTTTTGTAAATATGTATTGTGTGTCTGAATACCTGTAATTACACTTATTCTTGCTAACCTATATACCCTTGGGCCCTCGATGTTGTTTACACAGATGGCACTGTGGAAAAATCTTGTTGAAGGTTTCAAGGTAATGAGAAATGCAACAAGACTGTAATAAATTAGGATGCTGATGAGCCATTTCTTCTCCTTTTTTTCTGTCTGCCACAAGATCTGACCTCTATCTCCTTTTACCAAGTTCTGAATTGTAATACAAAGTGCTATTTCTATAGAACAGAACTGCAGGGAGAATCTCAGAGGATGATATACTGTGTTCTATAAGAAGAACTATTTGTAGCTATATAATATAGCTGTTGTAGCAGTAGTAATAATGGGACAGCTTTGCCTTCACCAATTCAACTCATTTATCACGTCTGTGATGTTGCAGAGTTCATATGACAAGCATAGTTATAAATAATCATACAAATAATTACAAAAACACAGAACAAACCTTTTTGGCATTAATTTCCCTCTGAGCCAACTATTTTTTTAAATTTAATTGAAGTTTCCTTAGGCTTTAGGTAGTAGGAGTTAAAGTAGATGCAGTCAGGGTTACAAAGTCTACATTATGATCTCATTGTGATGTTCTCCTCTCGGTTAGCATCAGCTATCCCCAAATTTGTTTCCCATAATCTACTAACCCATCATGGTATTTCACCCAGGTGCCCAGACTCTGATTGCAGTTGGTCAGTATGGTTGTGTCAGAAAGGTCAAATTGTGTTTTGTCAGTGTGCTTCCTAGTTTAATGCCAGGCTTGTATGTATGTCTGTAGTAGAAATATTTAGCTTCAATTACTGTATCCCCATAGCGTGAGGCAGGTGTTAGCTTGGCGTCTGCTACCGTGTTTCTGATATTTACCCAGATGAAGACATGTATTAGTTCTGATGGCCCAAAAGAGTAACATGTTGTTTTTAGATGATGTTGAATGAAAATGACCAGAAAGAGTTGCTCGGTTCTTGCCGCCCTACCACCCTACTATTTCTTACCTTTAGTGTCAGCCTCTTTTGACCCCCTAGTAACCTGCCCTGGGGTCGGCCTCTTAGAACTAAAGATACTAGCATTAACTTCCTATTCCATCTTAGATTTCTGCTGGAGCAGTGAATCTACAGTTGGAAAATATTGAGCAATGAAGACTTACCCTACCTCACTGAGCTATGGCAGGATGCGCTGTGTATGATTGAACATGGAGAAAATGAAGATAACCTGTTAAACAGATTCATACACTATACACTAAAAATAAGCTGTCTGACTTCATATCCCTAATGAGCTAGCGAACAAGGAAACGTGAAAGTTGTGTTTATAAAAGGGAGTTCAGGGAATGGCTGAAGAGTATTTTGTAGCACACCTGAACTCAAAGTCTGAGATGTGTGTATGTATTCCCTTCAATGTAATCTATTGATAAAATGAGGTAGGTTTAAGGATGATCACGGTTGGTCAACTATTGAATTGAATGAATAACGAAGGAATTAAACAGTCTCTATCGTCTCTGCTAAAGATGTAGATTGTGTTAAGATGAACCCACACTCACCTCATTACCAAGCAAGGTAACAAACCTGACCTACATCAGAATAATTTTATTTGCAAGCTGTCATGGATAGCAATTACAGCTGTGACCATCTGCTTCATCTTCCGTCGTGCCATTCTGTAATAGATTCAGTATTAGATTGTAGGTTTGTGCTGTGCTTGGTCCTCAAAGGGAGTGTCATTGCTTTGCAAGGCTTTTCAGATTCTGAAGAACAACCCTGTGTTCAGGATCCCATTGCCAGAGACCCAGGCATGTCTCTTATCCTCAGTGCTGTGAATTATAAGACATATTGTTGGATTAACCTCTTTCACAACTCCCTGTATAGTTCTTAATTTTACAAAGGGGAGTATTTTTTCCTAATGGCATGATTACATCTAAAAAAGGAAATTGGCTGAACTCCTTTACAGTTCCAATATGACCTCTGTTTCCATGTAAACTGCAGCCTTATATCTGATTGGAATTGAAATGAGGACACCCACCTGATAATGAACAGGGAGGAAACTTACAAGGGTAAAGTTTGTACTTTCTATTTCTTCATGGGAAGGATTTCCTATGGTCCATCTTATTGATAGGTGCCATCAGTGGGATGGGGGGGGCGGGCCATGAATATCTTTAAATTGTTTCTGTATTGCTGTATTTGTGGTCATGTAATTAAATAGGAAATCTTTTTCAAGTCTTGATGATTAAGGTCCTAGATCAATTCAAAACCCTAATTTCAATCTTGTACCCAATCCTGTTCTTTTATTTTTAAGTCTTTGAAGTCAATGGAGATTTGGTACAAGTGTGTAATTTGCAATCTGAGGGTGGGTCAAAATTTTAATTTGCTCAAGACTTAACTGAAAACAGTATGACAGTATTTTACTTCAATATGATACACAGTGCTGCAGCATATTCATGTTAAAAGTAAAGTGTGTTTGGGTTAGATATTGTAAGTTATTGGACAAAGATTTGTATCTTGCTACTAGAAACTTCTTTGATAGCACGCCTGTGGATACAGTGGTGAGGTTTTCTTGAGCATTCAAAGTTATGGCTTTAATAAAGCAAGTGAGTGGATTGACTGCCGCAAGGAAGTTAACAATTCACGCCCAAGAAAACAAAGAGGTTTAGCTTGAATTGATGAATTGTCCTCTATTTGTTTTGTTCCTTGAAACGAACCGCTTTGTAAAGCATTTGGTTTGGTCTCACAAGAGCTGTTCAGAGTGTTGTCAATACAACAATTAAAGCAAGTTAGCTTGTTTGTTCAATATTAATTGACAGAACTGTTATTATGATGTACTGCCTCTGATTCTCAGCATCACAAAAATGCATTTGACTAATTTGTGTGGAATAATCTAAATTATGAATGGCGGCTTTTAATATAATTTGAGAAATTGCTGAAATGTTAAAATCTGAAACTGGTTTTCTGATTTTCACCATTTCATTTGAATGGATCTGCTTCCCCTAAAAACTATTGTCAATATCTGTTATGAGTGGTGTTTTTTTAATTACGATGTTAAACTGGAGCAAATGTGTACTGGCCCGAGATCTTACAATGATTTATTGTTTCATCTTGTAATACCGATAATGATGCATGTGTCTTTTTAATTAAACAGACACATTAAAAAACAACAACAAAACACGCTAATTGCTAGTGTGGAGATCCTAAATTATGAAGAATGACACATAATTCAAAAGTAAAATAATGGCAGAGTTGCGGGGGTACAGGCAGGTGTATTAATGACACTGATTTACAATGGATTGGGGGGGTGCAATGAATCACAATAAAGCACATTATGCAGTACGTAAGTAGTGAACAGAATTGTACTTTTCTAGCACTTAGGCTACTGCTGTTCGTCTTAACTAGAGCAGGAAACTTGGTTGGTTCTGAATATATTTAAAGTTAGGTAGAACAACTGAAATGTAAATCCTGAAATGCAGGGGCATTAGTCATTCTGCTTTTGAATGAATTAATTAAAATCTTATACATTTATTTCAATAGTGCCAATCTATCTTTTTTTTGGTGATGTATCAAAGGAGTGAACAATGAAACCTTAAATTGCACTAAGCCCACACTTTTCCGGTGTAGGTTAATGAATATAAGAACATACAAAGCGGGTAATCTGGTCTGTGTGTCTGGTAAGCAAGCTTGTGCTGCTTATTAGAACCTTCGTTCCTGTTAGTCGAGGAGTGGAAGGAAGGGAATATCAATTAAACTGCACTTAAATTAAAATGTAAATTGAAACAAAAGTGTTTCCACAAGAACAGCTGTTGCATTTCAAATTGAAATAATAGATTATAGTTCTAAAGAGTGTTCCAACAGTGCAGACAATGTTTTGCCTTTACAGCTTTACAGATGGTAAATATAGTCTAGATTATAGTGGACTTAATTGCCAGGGTTAGCAATATGATTCTCCCTGCATAGCAGTTGGATCCATTTCAGGTTTTATGATCAGTCATCTCTCTTATGTAAGCCACTTCCAGATGAAGCATATTTCATGAATTTGATCTTATTTGGAGTTAAAATAACAACAGTCACATTGTTGGCCTTTTGGATTTCATTGGTAAAATAAATACAAGAATTATCAGTATGTGGCATGTATTAACCTATGTCATATCTCAAATTCCACCCATTCTTACCAAAAATATTAAAAGCTCAGTAGGGTTTACAGATCCCTGTGAACTGTCAGATGGAAATTGGTATCAAATACAATGAAATTACACAACGTCACTCGTATGACTTATTTTGCTTAAGTGTGATCTGTGAAGCGCTGGGTACATCTTGTAAATGGTCTCATTTAAAACATGCAGTGAGACAAAATCAAGGAATTAATCAACATTCAGAGAGCTATAGGTTTGACCAGCGCAGGCCGGTGTTAAGGATATGGCCCATGACGAAGTGGTGTTTGCCAAAGAGAGGCTGAGTCCAAGTCCGAGGAGACATTTTCATATAAATTTAGTTTGTTCTGATTCTTTTCATTTATTTTCCACCAGTAGGATGGTCCACACAACTCCATCATTGTGGTTCCCAGTTACCGTGAAGTACAATGCAGTGGAGATTTGTTTAATTTAGAGAGAAGTAGTGTTGATTTATTTTAATATAGGAAATTGAAACTGCCTGTTGTGTTTATTGTTTAATTAAGAGCAGTTACGTTGATTGTATTTATGTCACTGTTCTTTTATTGCTTCCCTGTCTGGTATGGTGACAGAATGTAAAGTACCTTACTTTATTACATGAGGATTGAATGTTTGCTCATTACTGACCGCATATTTTGTGTCTTCACAGCGATGAGTGCATTATGCATGCAGCAGCAAGACTGAAACAAATAGAATCAGAGAATCCAATTGGGCATGATGGATGCAAAGGGGAGTGGGAAAGCACAATACAATGACAGATATATTTAAGGTTTTAAAGAGCACATAAAAATGTACTCTGAATATTCTGGCATGGCAGTGGGTTTTGCATATTCAGACTGTGGCAGTCAAAAATGCAACATGGATTTTGGAATTCTATTACAGGGAAACTTCTGCTAACACTATTTGTTATGACTTGTGAAAGCCAGGCCAGCACAGTTCATTTGTGATCCATGTTGCTGATACAGCAGATAGAGAAGCACAGTTGTGTCAAGCTTATATAATAAAGTATTTGTCCTTTCTAATAATATGTCTACTTCAATCCTTGTTTTGGGGCAATGCAGTCTGTAGTTGGCTTGCAGGTATTTTCTGTGGTATTACGATCTATGTATGCTATTGTTGCCAAAGATGGACAATCAAAAGGATTAATGAGAAACATTTGTAGTGCAAATCTGAGTAATTTTGATGGACATGGTTCTTCAGACATAAGAGGAGGAGGAAGGGAAGGTACTATTGTTACACTAGTAATTGAATTGGAGTGTCCCTGTTTCATTTATATGAGAGTGATATAGATGGGATAGGCAATGTCATTATTCGAGCAGGTGGCTGCTTTTCTATTGTGGCTGTATTGTAAATGGCTTCTCGTTTCTGCACGAGGGCTGAATGCTTGAGTAAGGTTTATTGGCTGGTTCAGCATGACATTTCCGACCGTGGCTAAATAAACCCACTGAAGTATTTCTACAATAATTATTTGGCAACTTGTGATACTGGAGAATGTCAGTTCAACATATTAAGAAAATCAAATTCTAATTCAGATTCAGTCCTCAATAGGCTTAGCACTTCGCGTTTTGTATTGGATGTTAAAAATACATGAAGGTTAGTCCAGAAGTCTTAAAAATCCTCCACAAGAGAGGGATTGTATTTAAAAATATAGTTTTGTGGCTGAAATGATTTTCTCCTTCCACGTCTCATCTCCATCTGACATGGATATCAGAGCAGACCTCATCTGCCAGAGACCCCCAAAAAAGAAACGAATAAAAATGCAAAAGTGTTGTGTAAATATTTCATGAGGCCTTCCTTAGAATCAAACATGATATATATCACTCTTGTGGAAAATTAGATTTAGTATCCAGGCACAACAGAGAAATAATCTGGGTCATAAAGTGCTCCCGTATTCCTAGATTGAACCTACCCCTTGTGATGCCACTTGATGAGTTTTCACATTCAGCTCCTTGCCCCGCAATCAATCTCATAGGATCTTGTCATGACTCCCTACCTGCTCCATCAGTCTCTCAGGCTCGGCAATGACCCTATAACCAGAGTGTTGCCTTGATAAGTATAATTGATAAGGAAGCTGTCAGTTGCATTTTGTGTCACAGCCATGACTTTCCTTGAAATTCAGATGAAAAGGATAATAATAATTAAAAAAACAACATTCTGAGGATTGAATAAACATGCTTTTCAATTAATGATAACTTCACATTGTGTTTCCCTCATTCTCTTCAACAAAAAATAAACTTTATGGCTGGTTTGACAGAAATGCAATATCTGTACTCCTCAGGAATAATAAAAACCTCCTTGTAGAGGAGCCATTATTCTAAAAAAAAAAAAACCCAAAAGACCATACATTTTTATTTTTTTTGCTGAACAAAACAAAACAGAGTTTATGGCTAGATTAATTCGATAAGACCAGAGTTTCTGAAGACAGAATTACAAGAATTTTTTCAATGCTATGAAATGAACAAAAGTACATCAAACAATTACTTACCAGACCTTAAAAAATCTTATCTTAAAGCCCCATTCTCACTGAAATGCCGAAGAATTGCCGCAAATTGCCGGCAACGTTTGCCTGCTTTTTTCCTGTTGCACCCCATTCACACTGGGTTTGAATGCCGGAAAATTGCCGGCAAGGACCCATTCTCACAGAAATCAGACTGCCGTGTTCTGACAAACTGCGCTGTGGCCCCGGGGACGAGACGCTACAGAAGCCCGTGGATCCGAGCAGAGCCACACCGCACAATCTGCTCGTAATAATTATGTACATTTAAAACGATTTTGACCGTGTTATGTCATAGTGACCAATTTGCTATTTATGCATAGATGACAGAATGAGCTACATATGGTTTGAAAGCTTGAAATACAGTAAAACAGAGGGTAGCCCATTCAGACAGGTCCTTTCCCAGCAGGCACTCGACATAATTTCGACGTTGTTTCGTGGTTGAAAGTTGCGATGTGGATCAACAAGAATACAACTACTATTCAACGTGGTTATGGCAACGATTAATCAACGTCTAAATATACGTTGCTTTCAGGTTGAATAGACATCGTGACAGTCAAAACAATCAAACAGACCCCCACACTCTACAAATTGAAGGTTCTTCAGCGGTTCTATTGGGAACCTTTGGGTTCTGCATGAGTAATAACCATGAGGTCCGTCTTAAACACATGGGATCATTTAAAAACCCTTTTTCAACATGATCATGGTTGATTTAAATATGTTTAAGGTTCTTTAAGGATCCTAGTTTGCAAGGAACCTTTAAGGGTTTCTCCACAGTATCAACCCCAGGAACCCTATAAGAGGTTCTTATTAGAACCTTTACTTCTTAGAGTGCAGAGAACAAACACAATATCCTCTCAAACAAATGTATTTCCCCAGTCCGTACTTTTTTCATGGGTGTATTTTGAGTGACACGGTAAAAATGCGCAAAATTCCCCTTAATAAATAAAACATATATACGTATACACACACACACACACACACACACACACACACACACACACATATAAGGGTTATCAAGTAATCAGCCAATTAGATCAAAGCGGGAAAGCCTCTAAACTTGAACAAAGCCTGGGAAGAACCTCCATTTTAACTGAAGCTGGCTGTATGGAGGAAGGTTTTCTCAAGTTAAAAAATATATGTTTTTGGTGTAGGCTGTTGAAAGGGTCTTTGCTGCTTGAATGTTTAACTGCTATATACTGTAGACATTGATGAAGGTATATAATTCGAATTTAAGCACATTCCTCTAAAGGAAAGTGTGACTGTTCGTACATTTAAATAAGTCATTAATGGCTAGTTTAACTCAAATGTTTTACTAGCAAAATATTTCAGTGAAGGAAGCAAAATTGTATTATGTGTGCATTAATCAAACGTATTATCAAAATAGTAACTACAATTAAAATATTTTATCAGTGACCGTTGACTATTTGAAATTTGAAAAATGTCGGTGTGCATCGTTTTTTTTTTTTTTTTTATTGAACTGGAGACCTGTATAACACATATTGGAAAAACTGTGGGTGTGTATAAAAATGCTCTCTAACCATAACTTGCAAGGAACTAGTTTTAAAAAGATCAATAGCATTTTTAAAATCTGTTTTTCAGGTGGTTTAATAGACATTCTTAGAATGTGTAGAACTTTTACACAAAAAAAGTGTTAATACTATGACCCGTTTTGTGTTATTTTCTACACAATATGTGCAGGGTACTGTCTTTCTTCTAACACATGACAATAAAGTAATTTCAGCCAATAAAACAATGTTTGGAGTTTTCATTCTAGGTTCATCCTGTGTTTTTTTCCTCTACTGTTTTTGTATAGTTAACACCAAGAAAGTGTATTTTAGTTGTTTTCTTTTGTTCTCCCCCAGATTAACTCATGTTATCTGTCATCATTCACTCTCTCTTTCTGTGTTTGTTTGCATTTGCTGATTAAATTGATGTTGAAGGAATGTTGACAATTCGACACTGATTCCATTTGCAAACCCAACCAATTTGCAACTAAATGTCAATGTTGTATACATTAGATTACCTTAGAAACAACGTTGTTTCAAAGTTGAATTTACATTGAAAATGGATTGGATTTGCAAATGGAATTGACGTTGAATTTTCAACGGTGAATCAACGTTGATGATTCAACGTCGTTTCCGTCTGCAAATCCAATCCATTTTCAATGTATATTCAACATTGAAATATGACGTCGAAACAACGTTGTTTCTAATGTATTTTTCCTGCTGGGTTATGTCTGACGGGATGATCTGCTTAATGTTTTCAGTCGGGGCAGCTCATTCCAACCGCAGCCCGTTGTTTTCGGATACCGGGCAGCGCATCCTGACAGGGAGCTCAGTTTGTCCCAACAGCGGCACTGTGGACTGTCAGTACAAGTGCGATCATCTCCCCGTGTAAAGACGTGGCAGAAGCAGTCAGATACTCCGAGATGGATATTTAGGAGACGTCACACTACTGTGTTATTGTATATTTTTATACAGGCAAAACAATCACCATTCGGCAGCGCAACGCGGATTATAATATTCACAAGTATAGTAGCCTATGGTTGTGTTGAACAACTGCAAACAGTGTGTTTAATAGACAGCTGGATGCGTCACTATTCACACTGTTGTCATACATCATGAAAAGGGATCGCTCTGCTGGTCAGATCTGCGCACCCGTTTATTATGTGGATGTATCAGAAGTAGTCACATGTGTTAGACTACATGTACTAACTTTATTGTCGTCATTATTATTATTTTTATTGAGAGGGCGACTTACACATAAGAGCAAGACAAAGTGCAAAACTACAGTACAGTTCAAAGCATAATGCAATTTACAAATTCAAATGTACACACGTGTATAGGAAATATACAGTAAACATGTAGTCATATGTATGTGTTATTGCACGCGTTATGCTGCGATTTCTTATATGCACTAATCATGTAAAATATAAATATCCGGTGTTTTATTAATACAAAAGCAGCCGAGCTCACTTGATTATTGCAATATGATCTGAGTCCTGAGAAACACGGAGTGAATCACGAAAACGAGCCCGAGTGACGAGCTGACAGTTTGTACACAAGAGTGACAGCAGCGCCGACTGATTAACTGTTTCACTGCAAACCAACCGACCCGATTGAAACGAACAGTGAGGGGTAACACGTGTGCCTGTATACAGAGAATACATTTATTGGTACATAACTCCTGACATGTGTGACAATAGTTAGCTTTATACGCCAACCTGTTGGTTCATCAGTAACACTTATTGTTTTCAACCTCCGCCATTTCTAACGACCCGGTCCGTTTCTCGTTACGGTCACAAGTTCTTGTTCAAAGACGGCTTAACATCGTCGTGTTGTGGTCGCAGAAATGCGCCCCTATTCTGATTGGTTACGGCAGTCAGCTGACGCACTGCGTCGACACGCAAGGACTTGACGCTGGCGATCACATTCCGGCTACATTCACTCACAGGTTGACCAGGTTTGTTGCCGGCAATGACCCATTCACACAGACCTTGGCGGCAGTTGTTTCAGTAGAATGGGCTTTATGACAGGGTTTGACTTTCATGAATGTTCACATTTTGTGACATTTCAGTACATGTTTTTCCTTCTATGGCACAGAAGCATGGACTGTACTTCGTTTCAAAGGGGAAACGATGATCTATAAGATTACAGGCTCAGAAATGTGATTTTTTTCAATTCGCAGGGATGGAAAAAAGTGCATGGAGTTTGAAGAAAAGAAAAGGTATTTTTTGGTTTTAAGAAGACATTAAAAGTGGACACTGCAAGCCCATCAAATGTTAGCCTGACCCCTTACTGCTGGGAAATTAAATCCTGTTTGATGGTATGTACAGTTTTATTATGTTTTAATGAATAAGTACAGCACAATTCGTCACACCATCTACCCCTAAACTGAATTAAGTGAGGGCTGTGCAAAAAAAAAAAAGAAGAGGCTATTTCAGACATGCTATTTTCATTGTATTTCCTAGATAGTTTTCCCCCCATTGCTTCAAGGGGGGAAACAAGCTGTGGACTCGTATAGCAAGGATTAATTATTAATCGCTGAACATTGTAATACACTGTTTAAGTAGAAAAATCTGCCAGCTTCAATGATCCATGCCCCTGAGCCCGCAGAGCATACATGGGGAAGGAAAAAAAAGGATTGCAGTTCTTTTTTTAATTTAGGAACAGGGGGGATATTTTACTGATAGAGGGAAGTGGAAGTGTTTGGCAGTTGATAAGAGGAAATTAATCATTCAGAAGACACTTCAAACAATGTTTTCTGGGGCTTACGCCACCTCGCTTGACAGATCTCCCATAGTTCTGCGTGATAAAAATTGATGGGATAGCCAAAAATAAGATGAAGGATCTCCACACCATTTGTGAGGCCTCAGATCAAGTTATTCAGCACGCCGGTTTCATTAGAAACTGCAATAATGGACAGAATCGTTTTGGTTCCCATAAGAATGGCAACAAGGTATATGTGCCACCATTACAAATATCACATAGTACAGTCATTTAAGGCTGCCTTAGATGGCATATGTTGCTGTTTGCTTGCACCCTTGACTGTTAATATTACTTCACTGAGCCTCAATAGCTTACCTGTGCTGCTTCAACTAAGCTCTGTGTTTGCTGTTCTTATAATGTGGGTTAAGAGACATCTGTTCTCAAACCTTTTCCTGCTGCTTTTTAGACATTACTGTTTAGGAGAACTAGTTAAGAATGTCACATGTTACTAGAGAGGAATTTCTGAAGAATCCCCCATTTGAAGCCAATCCGGAAGCTTTTATGCAACCTGGACTTACAACAAGAAAAACAGCAACTAAATTAAGATGTATTCAAAAGGTCAAAAGTAATTTGCATATAGAACAGATCACATGGTTCAGACCTCTGCAAAATTATGAGTTTCTCTGGTTTTAGTATTTATAGGTTTTTTTGGGGGGTAAAATTAACATTTTAAATGAATTTGAATTTGGGAACATTCCTCCCAAATTCCAAATAAAAATATGAATGGAATGGAATGGCTGCCATATATGCAGAGATGCTGATTTAAGAAAAAAATTGCAGTGGTCTCTTAATTTTTTCCAGAGCTGTGTAGATGTGATGTATGTTGTGTTCTATACTGCATAAAGCACATATCACATATATTGCTTTCCAGAGTCATTAAAGAAGCAGGTAAATATCTGAAAAACTCCCAAAGGCATGGCTTATGCTTGACCTTTTTTTTAAATGCTTTTTGGTCTTGAGTTAATACAGAATGTTTGACTTTTTACTAAAAGTACTATCTGCTAACTAATCCGTTAGGAAATTGGGTAATTTGTCTTCTCTGTGACAGATATTAATGCCCCCCTAGGATCCTCAGTTAACATGAGTGGCCTTTAACATTGCGTATTTAGAATTAGTGACAATATTTATTCAGCCAGAATTAATACTGAATATATTATGAGAAAGTAGCATTTCACTAATAGTGATCCATTCAACATAAAAAATGCATTGAGTTTTCTGCCTTTTCTGTGGGATGGCAGATTCTTACACAATTTGTTTTAAATAATTGCTGAGCCTCGCTGATATGAACCTTCTTGAACTTTTTTGTTGCACTGTAAACTATCTACTGTTCTTATATCCACCAAAATGCATCAGACAATTATTGAGCCTGCTGTTATAATCCTTGCACCAGTCTATAAAATGTATGTAATTGTTTTTACTGAAACATAGTCTTGAGTGCATCTTCAGATAGAAAATGCGACGCAAAACATGTCAAACGTCATCCTGTGAATAGAGTAACATTTGCCATTCGATGTATGTCTATGTTTACATATACAATAATTCAGAATGCCCACAAACTGAAGAGTGCTTTTGTAGTAGCTGTTCTATAACAGGAATGTGTCCTCTTAAAGCCCTTTTGACAACCCGTGCTGTCACTAGGGAGGTGTAATGCTCTGTCAACTTCAGGAGCACTTTAGGAGGAACATAGTCCTGGGTCCCTCTCTTGTTCTTGCTATCTCTCTCTCTCTCGCTCTCTCATCAGGGTATTTGATTATGTAAATTTGACCATTTTCCACTTAGGATCCATTACATCGTTGTCCTGGTGTCAGGCACTCGAGCTGCACTGTCGGCAACAGCACGTTGCCATGTCACTGTGCAGGATGTTCTACACAACATCTCTCCACAGTTTTCTGTGGTGTCACCAAGTGGGCAAAGACCAATAACCTCAATTACTGCAGTGATTAAATTGTTGAAAATTTCCCCTTGATTTCAATGTATCTCCATAAGTGGAATGGTGCTTGGAGGGGCACAAAATGGCCAACTGGCCAGCAGTACACCTCCCTGGGAGACTGATTGATAATTTGGGTGCACCTGACCTGCAGGGCTTGTTAGTGCCATCAAGTAGTACTTTTTATCTATATTATGGAGAATCCCTGCAGAGAGAGTGACAAGAAAAATGAATGAGTTTAAAATTCTCTAAGCCTTTATTTTCTGCTCACAAATATAAACTTGTGATTTGATTTGACCGTCTGCGCTATACAGTTTTAGTGATATGTAGATATATTTTTCATGTTTTCTTCTTCCAATTCCCACCATTAGCTGATTAAAATAGTATTGAACAAGTGCAAGCTATTAGCATACCTGCTGTGTATTAAGAAAGCAGCCTGAATACAAAATTATATTCTAAATGTGTACACTATGTTAAAACATATAACAAATTCAACCTACTTGGTGAATTCTCTGTGATCAGGACATTGAAGAACACACCCATCCTAGATTAAGTTTCTGTTTTCAAATGCTGTTCCTTATTGCCACTCTAATCCCCCTCCTCCACCACCTCACTGTGAATAGTTGGAGAGCAAAGCACTTGTTCAGTTATAGCCAATTACCACTAACCTCAAAAAGGAAAGGAGAGGTTTCAGATAACAAGTTTCAGAATGCTTGAAGGATTGAATGCTTGCAAACCGAACACAGCCCAAGAGTAGCCCATCTCAGTCCAACAAAGAACAGAATCAGTAGATTGGCCCATCAGATATACGTGAGCATTGTTCAGTGTGGTAGGTGGTCACTTCGACTAAACATCAGAGAATGGGACTGAACTAGGTCAGTCTAACCCATACTGTAACTCTGTATAGTTAACTTTGTGATCTAGCACTCAATGTAGTACTAACTCAACTCTCTCAGCCTACTTAAGAAGGCCACCACTTTAAGCCTTGATGTGTCTTTATAGGCCATCTGGTGACAAAACTAAACTGTTTCCCTCATAAGAACCCATCAAGTTACTTTATAAGCTTGGTAGTTTGCCGTTTTGTAGTGTTCATTAAATAATTTGCCATTACCATGCATATGTTCCCTCTCCTTATATCACAGAGAGGAGTACATACACTCACCTAAAGGATTATTAGGAACACCTGTTCAATTTCTCATTAATGCAATTATCTAACCAACCAATTACATGGCAGTTGCTTCAATGCATTTAGGGGTGTGGTCCTGGTCAAGACAATCTCCTGAACTCCAAACTGAATGTCTGAATGGGAAAGAAAGGTGATTTAAGCAATTTTGAGCGTGGCATGGTTGTTGGTGCCAGACGGGCCGGTCTGAGTATTTCACAATCTGCTCAGTTACTGGGATTTTCACGCACAACCATTTCTAGGGTTTACAAAGAATGGTGTGAAAAGGGAAAAACATCCAGTATGCGGCAGTCCTGTGGGCGAAAATGCCTTGTTGATGCTAGAGGTCAGAGGAGAATGGGCCGACTGATTCAAGCTGATAGAAGAGCAACTTTGACTGAAATAACCACTCGTTACAACCGAGGTATGCAGCAAAGCATTTGTGAAGCCACAACACGTACAACCTTGAGGCGGATGGGCTACAACAGCAGAAGACCCCCCGGGTACCACTCATCTCCACTACAAATAGGAAAAAGAGGCTACAATTTGCACAAGCTCACCAAAATTGGACAGTTGAAGACTGGAAAAATGTTGCCTGGTCTGAGGAGTCTCGATTTCTGTCGAGTCAGAATTTGGAGTAAACAGAATGAGAACATGGATCCATCATGCCTTGTTACCACTGTGCAGGCTGGTGGTGGTGGTGTAATGGTGTGGGGGATGTTTTCTTGGCACACTTTAGGCCCCTTAGTGCCAATTGGGCATCGTTTAAATGCCACGGCCTACCTGAGCATTGTTTCTGACCATGTCCATCCCTTTATGACCACCATGTACCCATCCTCTGATGGCTACTTCCAGCAGGATAATGCACCATGTCACAAAGGTCGAATCATTTCAGATTGGTTTCTTGAACATGACAATGAGTTCACTGTACTAAACTGGCCCCAACAGTCACCAGATCTCAACCCAATAGAGCATCTTTGGGATGTGGTGGAACGGGAGCTTCGTGCCCTGGATGTGCATCCCACAAATCTCCATCAACTGCAAGATGCTATCCTATCAATATGGGCCAACATTTCTAAAGAATGCTTTCAGCACCTTGTTGAATCAATGCCACGTAGAATTAAGGCAGTTCTGAAGGCAAAAGGGGGTCAAACACAGTATTAGTATGGTGTTCCTAATAATCCTTTAGGTGAGTGTATATGTGATTTATCATCTGTTCTTAGAGCAGTGCTGTGACAATCCATCACAGTGTTTTTTCTCATTAAAGCATTGTGTTGGCTATTCGTAACCAATCTATGAGCTCTTAAGAAGCTCTCCCAGTGCTAGATGCATATAATTTGAAAAATCTATATTAACGAGCAAGGGTCCTCTCTGATATACTGTGACCATCTCCATCCCTGTCCCCTTCTCTTCCCAAACCCAGGAAACCATTGAGATATTCCATACATTCATTATTTTTACTGTGGCTGCTGTTGTAATAGCCTCGGTTAGACTCTTTGGACTGTTTCATGCATACAATAGTGTTATGTAGTCTCTCTAATGGACACGTCTCAATAGTTTTCAATAGGTAAACCGATAATACTCCAAAGTTTTACAGTAAAACACAGGTGCATGAATATTTCGGAGGGTACCAGCTTTTAATGTTCACATATCATTTATACATTTGCTGTAATTGTACTGTGACATGGGTAGTAGTGCACAAAGGGAGATGCATGAAGAGAAAATGATTCCCGCTGCTGCTGCTGTCACACCAGGACTGCCTGCCATATTGGAAAATACCAGCTTTTGCCCTTGCATGTTTGAGGTCCCGCTTTGAATACTGAACCTGGCCAGGCCGAGGACCGCGATGATGGAACTGACATTGAATACCTGGATTATGACCACAAACCTTGACTTGCAAAATAATTGGAGGCTGAGCGTCATTTTACTGAGGATCAGGAAACAGTTTTGTAGCCCAAAACTGGCTGGGGCTCTCTGGAACAGTTGTAGTCAGTGTAGGATAGGCTAGGTTTTTTCATTTTACAGCCATTATATGGGGCTCATTTTGTTTTCAGGGTTCAGCATAACACAAGCATCAAGTCTGATATCTCTCATTACACCCTGATCCCCAGACACACACACCTCCAACTCCCTGCTGTGTCACATATAGTTCACATATCTACATTTTCTGTATGTTTATGATGCAGTGATGAATGGAACTGGTTTAGCAATAGCAAGAAATGATCAAATGTACAAAATATGCTTTGTGTATTACACACTTAAATTGTTGTATATGTATCCTGTAATGGAGCATTAATAAAACTATTATGAAAGCAAATTAGTTGGGGTAATGAAATAATAATAATAATCCAGAAATCTATTATTTTATTAAGCTCTGTGGAGGATTTTGGTTTCTCAAGCTGTGAAGTGCAGTTCACTTTGCAAGTCAATCAAATCACCATTGAAAAGTCATTATTTGTCAAGGAAGCCCATAATAACAAGGATTTATGAAGCGATGTGCTTTGTTCTCACTGATGCACCTTTTTTTGGCATGTAATTACAGTGCACAGACAAAATCATCAACGTGTAACATTACATGTTCCATTACCCAAGACAGTTCTACAAGTACTGTGGCCCAAACACACTTGTGATCAGCAAGTTCATTAAACGTATTTGAAATCACAGAGTGAATGGATATGTGATAGGATTAGGGAATCATTATTATTCTGTTGGGAATTTGCTGGAGAAAATGTGAACCTTGTTTGAGAGAGAACAGGCCATAGGTTACATTGAAGTCCATTAATCGTTTTTACAATGTAACCGTAGAAGCAATCGGCCGACAGGTTGTAATTCAAAGTCTGATGACAGATGTCAAATTGTTTATTGATTTCAGGTAGACTATTCTATTCTCTCATATCTTGCTTTATGTGGGTTACTTCTCAAGTTTCAACTCCGCTTTCTTTGCGCAATTGTTTACTTTCTGCTGAAAAGATTTCTAATACAGCAGCAGTTCTTCACATTATTTAAACTTGTATCTCTAAAGAAATGTATTATATTACAAATGTGAAGATATAATCAGGAGTAAACACAGAATTTAGTATTTTCAAACCAAAGCATTTTTCTAATATGTGATTTGAGGTAAATGTTTTGTTTGATTACTGTAAACATTGTGTTATTTTGGAACTGCATATGAATGTTTACCCTGCTCATTTTGTCCCATGTAATTCAACACATTTTACATTGTTTCTATCTGGATTTTCCCTTCCTTGCTTTCCTATGGTTTGGCCATACATCCAGTACACAGGGCTATACTAATACCATGATTTATCTTAGTAAAAATCATACAGGGTAATATCATGTAGCCTATATAAGCATTCCTATTTATCCGCCTCAATTTGAAAATTCACTGCATGCATGAATATGTCAAGCCAACATTAAACTCAATAAAGACTGAATGGCTTAGGGGGAGAGTAGATAAAGAAGGCAAAGTAAATCCAGTAATGTGTATGCGTTCCAGTTTTGTAGGAATTAGTAAACAAGAGGCAGAAATCATCTGTAGGGTGCCTGTGGTTGGTCCAGAGAGGACAACAGGGCCCTTCTGTACTTCTCAAAATGAAAGAGGAAAATGGTGATGCTTAATTGAAAGTAGCAAGGCCGTCATAATTTGATGTTACATTTTGTACCGATGCTCTGCTCACCAAACAGAATAGTATCTGATAAATCATAGTATGAATATATCACATCATAGTGTGATTCGAGAATGGTGATTAGATTAGAACAAACATTATTCTTATTCATACTAGACTCAGAGAGAGAAGAATGCAGTGCCTTCACACGGAGACAGGCAACTCAAACTCTGCTCATCACTTTTAGGTTCAGTGTGGTCATTTGTAATGGGATGTAATCAGAATATTTGTGTATAAATCCTAGTGAGTTTTTTTTTTTTCTACTCAGATGTATTGATTCAAGCTTGAAGTCATCTTTCAAATATCTTCAAATGTCTTTGGTGACTGTAATTCTGTAAGTGTCAGACTTATGTGAAAAGTGCACCTCTGACAGAAAAAAAACACAATCCCTCACATAAGGAAGTAAAAGGAAGTGACGCTGGAGAATATGTCCAGTGGCACAGGTCCAGGGTGTTTGTGAAAGGGCTCCAAGGCAAGACAAACTGTGGTGATTAATACCACTGGGTTCACTGTGACTTAACCTTAACATTTGTCTTTGAATGTCTGACGATACATGCTCTTGCAGCAAGCCCCTGGGTGCACACACTAACCATGGGATTCTCGTTTCACATGCCATGCAGCCTGTCGGTATTACAGTGTGTTCTTCTGTAGAAAGTTAAGCTGGAAATTATCTCCCCGCACACATTTGACCTAGTTAAAGACGCTTTTAATATAAACAGCGCTGGTTCGATTCTTCTTACAGCACGAGGCACCTGCGAACACCCAGCAAAGAAAAAGGCAATTAATTTTGTTGGGAGGTTGTGGGAGGGAAAAGCTGTCAAGTCATGGTTTCAGACAGGTCCTGACTCTGAGTTAATGTAAGCCATCTGTCAAAGCAAGCACACTAAGGAGAACAGCTCACTTACAGTAATGCGCTTCATTGTACCTGAGTTCCATGACTCTCTAAAGCAAATATTTGATATTTTCTATTTTTATGCTTTTAAAGCTATTGTTATTTCCCATCACTCTCAGACGACTACTGCAGTAAGTAATTCTGTCACTCTTTGAGTAACAGAAATTAACCCCAAGCTAAACTATCTTTTCTGACCCTTCACTGAACTACAAGCAATTTGCTAAAGTAACGCATTTACATTTAGTACTGTAAATAACATGTTTTCCATCTAAATCAAGTATAAAAATGTGTTTATTTATTTTTCTTCATTTTTTTTAAGACATTTTGCCTTAGGTACTGAATAAATACATATAAAAAAGCTAAAGAAGTGGATTGCATAGGTAAGTAGGAGAGAAAGAAACACACAATATGTTAGGTCTCTAAATTACTTGAACTATAGTATTTGCTGTAGAAATGCAATAAGTATTTAACACAAAATGCAAACTTCGATCTCAGTACTGCATTTTCCATGCACCTGCACGATGTAGGGGACTAGCAATGAAGCATTCAGAGCAGTTCTGAAAGATCTGAGTGTAAGTGGAAAAGTATTTGTTCATACCAGAAGAGCTTTTGCTCTAAAACTCCTACTTGCATTTCTCACTCACAATCGCAGACTGCCCACTATTGCTTCGTTGTGGGAAGTAAATTGAATCTGCAGACATAAAACGCAGAATTGCAATTTACATTTCACAGCCATCCTGCTCTGATGACTGTGAGTCAGTCTATAAATTAGCTCCCTGTGTCTTTCTGTCTCTTTTTGTCTCTTTTGGTGCTGTCGTTCTGTGCATTGCATTTGCCTTTCAGAGCTGGTTTCACAGACCTGGATTTTCAGTCTGGGATTACCCAGTATTATTTTAGGTTGTAGATGCGTATCAATTGTGGTTTACGAAAACTGTCTGCCTTTAAACATTTGGGCAAATGTATGTCTTGAGACCTATATCAAACCTCAGCACCAACATTGTTTTGCCCAGGTCTCTGTTTACAAATTGTGGAATATAAAAGATATTGAAGTAACAGTTTAGAAGAATGAACCAGCAAAGTCTAGTGGTCTCTGCTTTGAATTAGACCTTTGCAACTAGCCAACTGTGACTACAATCCCCAAGGTAGGGCAGTATGTTTGAAGTCAGACAGGGTTTGCCACGGCAACAGAAAAAACTATCTGGGCACGGGTGAGCTTACAGTGTTGTCAGTGCCAGCCATGGTAGGCTTTTGTCACATGCTTGAGCTCTGCTTTTTGTTCCAGTGTGAAAAGAGGTATACTAGGTGGCCAGATTCTGCACATTTCTGAGAAGTTGCATTTTCATCTCTCCTGTGCTAACATGATGGGTTTATAGCTGTCAGGGAAATGTATACACTTATGAGACGTTTCAAATATCTTGGATAAAAACATCATGACTGATTCCTCATTAAAAAAAAGATATCTCATGAAAGTTACTGTTCAAACAGTTTTGTTTGCTTGAAATAAATAATAAATCAATAACATCTTAAAGCAGTCAAGGTTTCCATCTTTTTCAGCTCACTGCATATTTTACCTTTTCATATCTTCCACTTCTGTCTGCCTTTCTGTATTTTATTATTTATTACTTATTGATTGATTCAGCTGTCAACTTTCTGGTCTCTTAAATGTTTTTTTTTTTAAGAAAGTAAAAGGTTTGTACCCCACAGAGTACAATGAACGACAGTTTACCATGTTTGTGAGATGACTGTGTGTGTTTGCCTTTTCTGTTAACCTCGCAGGAAAAGAAACATACTGTGTTGAGCAAATTATCTCTGTAAGTTTTTCCAGTCCAATTTTCAAAACAAAACAACCAAAACATTAAATAATGATGTGTTTTTAAACTGGTTGTGATGCCTGGCAATATTTAAGATTAGTTAGTACAATAAACCTTCTTTTGGTGGCATGCAATTTTATGCAATATGAATAGGGTCATGAAACTGGCATTTCAACTGCCATTACTCGCTTTTTTCATTATTTTTGCCTGTATACCTGTATACTATGATATGTTGTGTTTGAGTGGGCAGATAATGCTGTGATCTGTGGAAAAGTCTGCTGTTTCAAAATAAATCTTTCCAGCACAGTCATGCTGTGTATAACTGCTCATGCACAAGTCTCCTGAGTTATACGCTTGATGGATATGGATCTTGTACTTTTAGGGAACTCAGCATCTCAAATGCATAACACTTGGGTTATTTTTATATTTAATAAGCTTCATTTAAACATGATAAAATGTTAGCTTTGACAAGGAGGGAAATTCAAATGGATATTTGCTTCTTTCCACCAGCTGTCTTCTGATTGATAGACAGAGACATTGTGTTGTACTTGAAATGGACAGTGAACTTACTTTTCAAATATGTATTTGTAGGTAGGGCAACTGGCTAACATAAACGTGCAATCATCCATTCAAAAACATTGCATTCATCTGCATAGGAATGTGTTCTTTTGTGCATGTCATTATTTCAAGACCATTGAAATAATTGTGGTATGCTCTAGATCAGTGGAGTGAGACTGAAATATTCATGTGTGAATTTGATGAGAGAAAACTGTGCAACCATGAGGAGTAGGTCCTGCCTGTAACGACACCCCATGTCTCCTTTATGTCCCTATTCTCCATTTTTCTGCCAATGAATCAATTGGAATTTTTAATTTTTTTTACTTTCATTGTAATACTTTGGTCTCTTCACTGAACAGTTGAGATTTCCTGCCCTTTAACCACTGCTTGTGCTCAGAAGCCGTCTTGCACTTGTAATCAATATGAGCCTCCATCAGCATTATTTAAAGCAAAGTGTTGACTTTATTTGCTTTCTGGGAGAGTATTTTTTCACCCAGGGATCTCTTTGTTTTCCTGCCTTTGTTATGCTGTTGTCTTGGTTAACATACACTGTGCTCCTGTGTTTTGTTTGAAATATACGTTTACAGCTTCTTTTAAGGCTGATCAAAGCGTCAATATCGTACAGGCGGTAGCTGATTTGCTGTAGAGGTCCCAAGGTTTTAACTTTGTTCGTGTTCAGAAGATTGCCTTTGCTTCAGGGCATTCCTGTTAGACAGTAGTTTATTTAGAGGACTGAGCTGGGTGAGGCTCAAAGGGCTAACCCCACAGAGACGTGCGAGCACATTCCCATGCTTAATGTCTCTCATCCGGTCATAGAATTCCCCTTCCTGGGAGATTAAAGTAGCGTTAGCCTTTTTATTGATCGAGATTGCAGATCAATATGTGAAATGGATATACCACTGGGAAAGACACATAAAGGGATAGCACATCCCACACATCCTTAATAGTAGTTTTTTTTTTTTTTTGAGGAAGCATCTATATATATATATATGATGCAGTGCTGGGGATTTTTTAGCAATTATTCAGATTTGTTTCTAAAAATAAGAAATGTTTTCAGGATTCAGCAGTGGGCTGCCAATTGTCTTTGTGCGTTTGCGCATTTGTCAGTGCTTATTTGCTCATGCAGTAGATCCTAGTGTATTTCTTAATGGTTAATGAAGACGTTTTAATGCTTTCGGCAGTCAAGTTGCTGTGTCTGGATTGGTTTTGAAAGAAATCTATGATCTACCATCTTAGTTAAAGATTTTATTTTCTATTAAAGTCAAAGAGTAAAATATGCTATATAATGCTGCTCAAATATTACACTAGTTTAGACCCCTTTATTGAAATTCTTCCTCGTTGCATATTTTGTGTGTTATCGGTTTTACTCTGGCGGAATCGACTTATTTACCATAGTAACCGTAAGGGCAGAAAAATACCAAGGGTGAGAGTCGCTTTACAAATAAAGTTAGATCTCACTGTGTCCTCTGTAACAAAGGGTTATTCATAATGTGACAGCATAATAGAAAGACCTCACAGAGTAAAGTAACCTTTCAAGCTGAGCCCAAAGTGCTTCACTAGCAAGCTCCCCTGTGAACCAGCAATAACGCACTGGAATTCAAGCTGAGGTACAGGGGAACCTTTTTTCTTTTCTTTTTTAATCTTTTTGGTACTTGGCCATTGGATTGATTCTCCTTTACTTTCACATCTCAAGGTCTTAGATCATATATATGTATCCAAACAGCATTTTGTTATCTTTCAAGTTCGGAAGCACTGCCCAAGGGGGAGGGGTTTCTGTGCACTTCCGCAGGATCACGATTGAAAACATCACTCTATCAAAGCTGCCATTGGCCCCTGTGCACGTCACTCAGAATAGGTCCCTTCCCACTTCCTGTTCTATTTAATGTGACGTCTGTGCATGTTCGTCCTCTTTTGCCATTTCGCTGGACCCGAGAACGTGAGCTCTCTGTGTGTTGTCTGTGTACTAGACCTTATTACTGTTATTATTATTATCATTGTTTTTCGGTTGGTTGGCTGTGGTTGTGTTGTTTGACACCCTTTTACTAGTGTGTGTGTGTCTCTATTTTGTTTGTTTTCGTTATTATTGATAGCTTATCTGATTCTGTTCCATCTGTGTTCCAGCTGCATTTTTGGTTTCAGTTTCGTACAAATAGAGCACTTTTTCTTCCACAGCCGAAGCGCTAGCAGCGGCAGTAAAAACCGAGGCCCAGCTTCCTGGCCTGAGTGTGCCGTAAAAGATCTCACCAGCGTGAGGGGCTCCTCCGCCGACTTGCGCCCGCACTATAGCCCACGGCTGTGGCTGTGGCTGTATGAGATCTCGCTCTCTCAGCTTGCTGGGATCGTGCTCTGCTATGCCTCCTGATCTGTGTGTGCAGGCCTCGGTTTTAGGCCCCTCTTCATCTGGTGGCCTACTATCCTCGGCCCCCTCGGACCCCGGACCCCGCGTCACCCGATGTCCCCAGAAACCATGGAACACATGGTGTGGTTAAGCCTACGGGCCTATGCGGCATTTGTATCCTGCACCTGGTGTTCGGAATATACAGTGTTCTGTCCGGCAACAACAAGGTTTCATCAGGTTGGTGTTGCAGTGCCACTGTGTCCATTAACATTAGTAGTAATATAGGGTACTCTTTAAGGGGGGTTAAGGGGGGATTTGACCTTTTGACCTTGAACTTGAGTTGAACTCGGGGGGGGGGGCCTTCCTAGGGGAGCAGGAGTGCTTGTACCGCGTCACAGAATAATTACCATATTGATGGGTGGAGTTGACAGGGCACCGAAGGAATGTACAGGGTGGTGGGGGGTCTTCAACTGTTTTTCAAACCCTCCAAAAGATTTGTCTTTAAGCCAGACTGATTCTTTAGTAAAATAGCTATTTTTCTCTATACGTGTGAAGCTCCAAAAGAGCGCTATGTATACCCTTCAGATTCCTTAGAAAACATAGATATTTTTCCCTATGCTAGTGAAGCTCCAAAAGAGTTGTATTTAAGTCCTGCCGATTATTTAGTAGAATAGCTTTTTTTCCCTACGTGAGTGAAGCTCCAAAAGAGCGCTATTAAAGCCCTCCCGATTCTTTAGTAACATAGATACTTTTACTTAAGCGAGATCCGCGAGGCTGTCTCTTCAACAGGGCCAAAGCTGTTACCTCTTTCAAATGGACAAGGGTTATGTCGGTCTGGAGCTTTTTGAGCTAGTGGGGATGGTGAGGAGATGTCTACGTCTTTAGTAACCTCGGATCGGTGAAGAATTTGTATATTTGGGGGCAGAATTGACAGGGCACTGAGGAAATAGCGTATCAGGTTAGAGTTTGGTTTGAAGAATTTAAATATTTGGGGCGGAGCTAACAGGGCACTGGTGACAGGTGGGGTCTGTTTTCAATTTAAGAAGCGGCTCTGTTTACGTTTGAGGCCTTGGGCCCCCCGAGCCCCGGATAATGGAATGTGTTGAGAGATAGCGATCTGTAGAAGCGGTGGGGGCTGTGGACAGCTTGAGAGACACAAGATGGACTGAACTTTAGAAAATCCTGAATATGAGCAAAATGAAAAGAAATGTAATACAGAAAATGTAAATTAAAACTTTCAGTAATCAGCATAACCTCAGTAAATACTACACCTACCCAAGACCAATATTTTCTTGCATTTCAGAATATATCAAACGTGTTATTTAAAGAACAGATACAATGTAAAGATTGAATAAATACAATTATTAAGTTTTAAAGGTGTGTGTGTGTATTCACAACAGCGTGCAATGTAAATGAAATGTAACGTTACTAAGTTAAGTTAAGAAATCCTTAATTATAGAAGAATTATAGAATATATATGTTATATAAGAAGCATAGACTATATATGTAGAAACTGGGAAATTTCAATACAACTCAATAAAATCAGCATTTCTAATAATATTAGTAACAAAACATCAAATTATTTTAAATAAATATCTAATATAATCCATTCATGCATTAAGATTAAGTAATACACTCAATACGATCTAAGCACAAACCTATGTGTGTATGTATATTTATATAATTTACACATTAGAATATCTTGACAATATGAAGTTTGAACAGCCTTCAGTACATTTAAGTAGTAACATTCTTACAGAGGGGTGTCTGTGTGTGTGTGTGTGTGTGTGTGTGTGTGTGTGTGTGTGTTTACATATATACCGAGTGCAAGCTGGAGATCACTTTTACTTTTATTAAAAAATACTAAAGTAACTTTAGACATATTAAATATGTATCATTCATTAAGTATGTGTCTATTAAAACAGTAGATTTATACTTTTTCTAGAAAAATAATCTCCAGTCTCAGCATCTCAGGGAGTGAGACCTACCTAGCAGCACATAAACAGAATACAGACAGAGGCCAGAGGGAACAGCAACCTTAGAGACCACAGCAAAAGACAAGCGCAGGGAGACACAGTCACATTAAAGTCACACCGGATCATGCGTGAATCCAGCAGGTCTGTAGTGAGATAGGGTTAACCCCAAAAAATCAGGCACAGAAAAAGAGAGATTGGCTAGAAATAGAGAAAACCGATAAAATAATAAAAAAAAATACATAAATAAATAAATAAATAACCATAATAACAGGGTGAGTTATAAAGACCAAACCGACACAGTTGAATATTTGAACATTTTATTAAGAATTTGCTTCACCAAAACAGTTTACACAGTCATTCCACTGATGCCCTGACACAATCACACTGCAGTGGAGGGGCTTCAGCACGTCGTGCTCTCAGCACCGCGGTGGGGGTTTGCAGGGAGCGGCACGGTTCTATCAACAACACAAACTAGCCCCCCCTAATGACTGAGAATTTATCACCAGAAATCCTGTACACATCCAGCGGTCAGGCATTTCTACCCTGTCTGAGTAACGTGATTCAGTAACATCTCTCAATGATATTCTGTATAAATTCTATGTAGTTCTTATCTGGGTGTCTGATTTTAAGTCTTCCTTTTTATAGTTTTAAACCATTTTTGCAATTAAGTGATATTGTACAGATATGTGAGACACCAGATGTATTTCACTAGTTTTGCAAACTGCTTTTTGAGACTCATTGTCTGTAGCTAAGTAATGTACAATTGTGTTGAAACATGCACAGTCTACTGAAATACATGACATACTGATTTGATAGATTTGACTATTTCGCAACAAATGTTGAAATTTGGGAAATGCTTTATTATCATTATTATTATTATTATTATTATTATTATTATTATTATTATTATTATTATCATTAATATTATTATTGTTATTATTATTATTATAATTAATATTATTATTATTATTTCTTAGCAGACACCCTTATCCAGGGCAACTTACAACATAAGTGCAATATAAAATGTATTTTCTATATCAAAGTCAATTCTGGTTGTAACAAAGCACACATAGCAAACAGAAATAGTCTATACGTTATATTCAAAATACTTTGTGGGCTTATTGCATATATCGATTTTATTATTTTTATTACACATAGGTCTCCACAAGAGGAGTTTAAGCGGATCTGTATGGGTTGGGGTGGGGGTCTGAGCTCAGGCATATCCAGAAGCCTTAATGCCCTGCTCTGTTTCAAGAGCCAAGTTTAGCCATTTGGCATTCCTTTTAACTGTATGTAGTCTGGTGATAACATAAAGCTGTTTTTTTATGTTTACACATAGTGACAGACTGACAGACAGACACAGCATCACACAGTGCTGACAGACACAGCATCACCCTGAACAGATCTGTCAAATCAACAGCTAGGACCTAACAGCATATAGCTTAAGCATCTAGGGTTTAAAACGGCATTGCAGATTCTCAGTCACCCGGCCAATAGTTTACTGATTATCTTTGAAACGTGAGCAGAAACAGGACCAGCGCAATCCAGATTAATATTCTATACATTGAGCTGATGTAGCACAATTTCCTTCCTTCCTTCCCATCTTGTGTATGTTATTAACAATAAAGAAGCATTTCATAAAATAGATACCTCTCTGATTCTTATTTTGTACAAAAACATGTTCTTACCGGCTTGTGTCTCTCTCTGCTAAATCTGATTTCGCTTTACTGTACAACTCGTACCCCAAATAACGTTCAAAATAAGTAAAGTAGTTAAAAAGACAAAAGTTATGCACATCAACCTGTTCGATGTGTCCCTGTATACAAATTAAAGAAGTATTGTTTTAATGACCTCCTTGACTCCTGTACACTCTGAGTCATCCAACGTTTTGCTAAAAAGGGCTGATCTGACTGTGCTGGGGAGGCGGCGCCAATGCAGGGTGTCTGTCTAGTTAGTTAGATAGTTGTATGAATTCTCAGCATTGACACTGTTAAGGCTGTACAGAAACACATGAGGGCTATTAAGCCTGGTTGAACATTATTCAAAATACAACACTAGTGATCGTCTGGAGCGTTACACAAATTGGGGGAAAGGATTTCTCAGGCTTTAAGGGGGTTGAACCACCGTCACACATTCCACAGCATAGGACACTGACTCTCGTACCCCGTCATCTGTCTGCATTACCCCTGAAATGAAAAGTACAGCCTCAACCACATCAGTTTTTCTGGTCTGTCACGAAGTGTATCACCTTTTAACAGCATGTATAATAAAATCTTATTGATTTGTTGTTTTATTCAGCACATGTATTTTAAATCATATGAACACAGTTTTTATACTGGTGGACATATTTGGCTTTTGGGCCCAATGTAAAAGCTATTTTTAAGCGGGATTTGACTCATCAGTAAAATACAGGCTAAAGACAAAGGTTCATTTTAACAAAGATCAAGATTTTATTTTATTTTATTGTTTTGGATTTATTCAACCTTAATCAAATGCATTATTATAAATCACAATGCTGAATACAAACAGGGAGCCTATAACAAATACTCAGGGGGAATCTGCTTTAGATTAGTATGTAATTTCAAATAACTAGACAAAATACCTCAAACACATCAGAAATAACTGTTTACAAAGACTTTCCGTCTTTATGACATTAGTCGGCTGAAAAAGGTTTTCAAAGTAAGATAAAAGAAACAAATGTGTAACTTTAAATAAAAAAAACAACAACATTTTACTCATTTGTGACAATAAAGAAAACTAAGTTGAGGTCCTAAAACAGAGATCTAATAAATGCTTAGAAACAACAACACATTTGTGTCGTTCAAATAAGAAAACTGAGTAGCGGGTGACCACAGCCCGGGTGGAAGGGATCTAACTGTGTCTGTGTTTTAAAAAGTCACGAAACATGATTGTGAAAATTCTGACTCATTACATAAGTTTGAATTACTATTTATTTATTTGTTTTCTTTACAGTTTTCTTTCTGGTAACCTGTGTTACTTCCTCCTTCATCTCTTGAAACACAGGCTCCCCTCCTCTATAACAGGTGATAGGTTGTGTAATCCGGCCCCTCTTGAACACAATTAGGTTGTCATCGGACATAGTTAGACTCATCACAGCTCTTCCAATCCTCTGGAGTAGCGTGCTGTCCCAGTCATGACTTTCAAATTTCATAGCCTTAGGTGGGATATCAGGGTCTCTTTTCCTATATTTCAGCACTTATCCATATAGCTGCTGTCTCTCCACTCAACCACATGCCGCCAATCCTCGTAAGGGTATTCAATTCTGTGTAAAAAAGGTGTAGACATATCATCATCATCTCCTAGTCCATAAAGCTCAACACCGATATATCCCTTGTCCAGGTTCTCTCGTAGATACCGTTGAACATGGTGAACAATCAGGATGGTTTGACTCGTTGAGAGAAAAAGCTGTGATACCTAACAAAGATCGGAGCCCTTAAATAGAAAATGTCTTCTCCAAAGTCCAAGGAGGCTCCTGCCATTGGCGGCGTGTGGACGTGTACGGACACGCCCTCTTCTAAAAGGTTCACGAGGCCTGGCGGCCTCCTTGGTCTTTTGTACATTACTTAGCTACAGACAATGAGTCTCAAAAAGCAGTTTGCAAAACTAGTGAAATACATCTGGTGTCTCACATATCTGTACAATATCACTTAATTGCAAAAATGGTTTAAAACTATAAAAAGGAAGACTTAAAATCAGACACCCAGATAAGAACTACATAGAATTTATACAGAATATCATTGAGAGATGTTACTGAATCACGTTACTCAGACAGGGTAGAAATGCCTGACCGCTGGATGTGTACAGGATTTCTGGTGATAAATTCTCAGTCATTAGGGGGGGCTAGTTTGTGTTGTTGATAGAACCGTGCCGCTCCCTGCAAACCCCCACCGCGGTGCTGAGAGCACGACGTGCTGAAGCCCCTCCACTGCAGTGTGATTGTGTCAGGGCATCAGTGGAATGACTGTGTAAACTGTTTTGGTGAAGCAAATTCTTAATAAAATGTTCAAATATTCAACTGTGTCGGTTTGGTCTTTATAACTCACCCTGTTATTATGGTTATTTATTTATTTATTTATGTATTTTTTTTTATTATTTTATCGGTTTTCTCTATTTCTAGCCAATCTCTCTTTTTCTGTGCCTGATTTTTTGGGGTTAACCCTATCTCACTACAGACCTGCTGGATTCACGCATGATCCGGTGTGACTTTAATGTGACTGTGTCTCCCTGCGCTTGTCTTTTGCTGTGGTCTCTAAGGTTGCTGTTCCCTCTGGCCTCTGTCTGTATTCTGTTTATGTGCTGCTAGGTAGGTCTCACTCCCTGAGATGCTGAGACTGGAGATTATTTTTCTAGAAAAAGTATAAATCTACTGTTTTAATAGACACATACTTAATGAATGATACATATTTAATATGTCTAAAGTTACTTTAGTATTTTTTAATAAAAGTAAAAGTGATCTCCAGCTTGCACTCGGTATATATGTAAACACACACACACACACACACACACACACACACACACACACAGACACCCCTCTGTAAGAATGTTACTACTTAAATGTACTGAAGGCTGTTCAAACTTCATATTGTCAAGATATTCTAATGTGTAAATTATATAAATATACATACACACATAGGTTTGTGCTTCGATCGTATTGAGTGTATTACTTAATCTTAATGCATGAATGGATTATATTAGATATTTATTTAAAATAATGTGGTGTTTTGTTACTAATATTATTAGAAATGCTGATTTTATTGAGTTGTATTGAAATTTCCCAGTTTCTACATATATAGTCTATGCTTCTTATATAACATATATATTCTATAATTCTTCTATAATTAAGGATTTCTTAACTTAACTTAGTAACGTTACATTTCATTTACATTGCACGCTGTTGTGAATACACACACACACCTTTAAAACTTTATAATTGTATTTATTCAATCTTTACATTGTATCTGTTCTTTAAATAATAATAATTATTATTATTATTTTTATTTCTTGGCAGACGCCCTTATCTAGGGCATAAAACATAAGTGCAAAAATACAGAGAAGTATAAGGCATCAATCATTACAAATTCAACTTAGCTAAAACATAGCAATTCAAAATAATACATTTTACAAATTCCAATTTACAATTTACACAAGTATAGTAAGAGACTTCCTACATCCTGTTACGGTGAAAGCTAAGTGCTGTCAAGATGTAGGGTTACAGACGAGGGCTACGGGAAAGGGAGCAAGGAGGAAAACAATCAAGAAAGCGAGGAGCATAATAAGCTGAAGAGCTATCTAGCAGGGATAGAGGACTAATATTACAAGTGCTGTCGGAAGAGATGCATCTTGAGTAAGCACCGGAATGAGGTCAAGGACTCTGCTGTTTTGGGCAGGTCGTTCCACAACTTAGGGGCCAGGGATGAGAAGGAGCGGGCTCTGGGGGAAGGAGAGTGGAGAGGAGGCAGAGTTAGCCTTCTGGCACTGGAGGAGCGCAGTGGTCTGGAGGGGATGTATGGGGAGACGAGGGACTGAAGGTAGCTTGGTGCAGTGTGGTCGAGACAGCGGTAGATGAGGGTCAATGTCTTGAACTGAATGCGTGCCGGTATCGGGAGCCAGTGGAGGAAGCGGAGCAGTGAAGTAGCGTGTGCGAATCTGGGGAGAGAGAATACCAGATGAGCCACAGAGTTCTGGATGAGCTGGAGCAGGTAGAGTCGAGTAGGCTCGGATTTGGAGTATGTTACTCAGGAATAATCTGCGGGTGTGAGCGTGGTGATGTGCTGGGTGTAGGAGAGCGCAGGATTGAGGGTGACTCCTAGGTTTTTAGCAGAAGAAGAAGGAGAGAGTGTCATGGATTCCAAGGGGATTGAGATTGAGAGATCAGTAGAAGGTGAAGAAAAGTGGTGAAAAAGAGCAAATCCGATTTGGAGAGGTTGAGCTTGAGGTGGTGCAAGTGCATCCAGGCGGAGATAGCAGACAAGCAGGGAGAGATGCGAGAGGGGATGAGAGGGTCAGAAGAGGGGAAAGACAGGAAGATCTGGGCATCATCTGCATAGAAGTGGTAGGAGAAACCATGGGATGCGATGAGGGGGCCCAGGGAGCAAGTGTAGAGAGAGAACAGGAGGGGGCCCAGGATGGAACCTTGGGGTATGCCTGTGAGGAGAGGTTGGGGGGTGGATGAGGAACCTGGCCATGTCACTTGATAGGTCCAGTCGTTGAGGTAGGAGGAGAACCAGGTGAGAGCAGTTCCAGAGATTCCAAGGTCAGTGAGGCAGGAGAGGAGGATGGAGTGATCAACATTGTCAAATGCTGCAGAGAGATCGAGTAGGATGAGGACTGAGGAAAGGGAGGCCGCCTGAGCACAGCTGAGGGAGTCAGTGACTGCCAGGAGAGCCATCTCAGTGGAGTGAGCTGTGCAGAAGCCGGATTGCAGAGGATCCAGGAGTGAGTGATGGGACAAAAATGCAGAGAGCTGACAGTGGACCGCACGCTCAAAAGTCTTTGAGAGGAAGGGGAGTAGGGAGACAGGGTGGTAGTTCTGAGGAGAGGCGAGTAGGGAGAAGGGTCCAGGGTGCACAATTTAGGTTTGTCACGTAGGAGGAGAGAGGAAAATTCAGAGTCCAAGAGAGGTGAGAATGAAGAAAAGGAAGCTTGGTTGATTATGGTGGAAGGTGACAGAGGGAGTAGGTGGAGTGGGGAGGGAGGGGAGAGAAAGGCACAAGGAGATGAAGCCAATGTTGCCCTGTGTTAGCTGGTCTAATCAGCAGGCGTCAACTGCTCCTGTGTTCCACGGGTGCTGCATGAGTTGGTTCCTGCACCCCGTGTTGTATATAGTTTGTTGGTATGACATTTTAAGTTGTCAGATGCCACGTTTTATAGAACAGGAAGTGGGAAGGGACTTGTTCTGAGTGACTGTCCAGGGGCCAATGGCAGCTTTGATAGAGTGACGTTTTTCGATTGGGTTCCTATGGAACTGCGCAGAAACCCCTCTTCCTTGGGCAATGCTTCCTTTTTCAGATAACTGGGGTTGCATTTGCAACCTATCATTCTTGAAGTTCCATCTAGAGATTAACATCAACTTTGCACTGGTGTTCTGTAAGCTGGGGACACCTCTACCTCATACACAATTACAAACAATTAGCTTCTATTCTGTTGCAGTAATAGAAAGCCTGCAAGGATTATGGCCGCAGTGACCGGCATTATTCTGTCAAAACCTCTCCTGGGTTTTTCCTTAGACAGCATTTTTACCAGAAGAACATGATTACAAGATGCTCACCTTCTTTTGTATGGTGACAGAGAAGTGACTTAAACCTCTTTGAGTGCTGGACTGGCGAACTGTCCTCATGTATCAATGGAAATTAAAGATCCTTCCTTCAATAGAACCAGATCTATAATGCTTTGGCCAATCTTGATCTATTTCTTTATTTATTTCGAATGTATGTATGAATGTATATATGTAAGGCAACTTACAGTAATCACAAGAAGAAAAAAATATCACTTGCCACCAAAATCTCTCAAGATTTGTAACTGGGTCAACATTATTTACAGTGCAGATGAAGTCAAAGTTCATGTTGTTTTTGTTGAAATGAGGAGAGCTGCAGGTGCTAATTGCATTTATTTAACACTAACATGGAGTAAACTTTGCAAAGGGTACAATCCATAGAATATCTGACCCAGTCTCATCTGCAACATGGCTGAATGAAAGCTCTAGTATTAATTGCATTCTTCACACATATTATCTACCTTTTTGTGAAGTGTTTTTTGTGAAGCCGTAAAACTGACAAAAGAGAAGAATATGGCCTAGGATTGTCTTAACTTTTTTGGGGGAGGGGGTGCTGACATTCTTAGAGATTTCTTTGTACCTTTTCCACTTTCTAAATCTCTTTATCCCCCATTGTGCAGCATGTGCAGGGTCTGCGTGGTGCAGCCTGGGGCCACAGAAGACAGTGAATGTAGAGCAGGCTAATTAGCCAAAGCCTTGGCCCACTCTCTTGGTTTAATTCCCTGGTACTTTGCAGAACCGCATGGATCAGCTCTCCTGGTTTCCTGCTGAGATGAGGGCTGCAGGAGCTCAGGCAGTGGAATAAAGGAATAAAATCCAAATTGTATATCTATAGCCCAGGGTCCCTCAGAAGGGTCTGTTCCAAATACAGGAGGAAACACCAGAGACAGTTGCAGATACTTATTGTCCATATTGACTAGCCTCCCATCAGCCAAGACTCAGTGCGATTTTGTTTTTTAAATCCTTGATTTATAGTGAAGCTTTAGGAGGTAGACCCTATTAGATGCTTGGGAGAAAAACACAATCATGCACTGTGCTGTCATGTGATCTGTGACAGTTTTGTCATGTGTTTGTAAAGTGAAAAAAGTTACCTGACTACAAATGGCAATGTGTAGGGGACTGAAAAAATACATTCCCAACCCAATACTTGATAGAGGTTTTCCACTGGGTAGATGAAAGTTAATGCTGGAAATTGAAGAGCTGTCATCAATTGACAAATATGCAAATTGTAATTACATTTGTGTGCAAACTGCCATAAATAAACAAAAGGCATTGCTTTTCTTATGAATAAACTATAGGCTTATGCAAAAGGTGACATTTTACCTTGAAACTTATTCCTTGAAACTCATTCCAATTTGCTTTGTATTATGGGACATTTTGGCTGCACAGAAGGAGTAGGGGTTAGGTAACCATATTTAAATATGACAAGGAACATAATCTTTTAGTGACAGTGCAAGAATGTTGTACTGTTTTGCCATCATTATGTTACTTAAAACACAGAAAAACAGATTGTGGTTGAGGCATTGAATACATTTTTAAAAATTAGTCTGATGTATCAAGAGTTTTAAGCTCATTCTACCCTTTTCAAGAAGATGGTATGACAGCAAAGCCTTTCTTCAGAGAGGGAAATGTCAAACACAGCTGGGAAGGACATTAACCCACAGATACTGTTAAAAAAAACTATGAGGATGAGTGTTGAGGATGGCAGAGTCTGTAATAGAGTGCACATCACAAAAATAAAAAATAAACATATTCACTGTCATACACACGATCAGTGCATTTCCATCCATTTATTCTAGTTTCTCCTTTATTTGTTGTGTGTAAGCAATATATGGCCCCATACATTTGACCACCACTGTATATATTCCTATATATATACAGTACTGTGCAAAGGTTTTAGGCAGTGTGATCAAATGCTGTAAAGTAAGAATGCTTTCAAAAATAGACATGTTAATAGGTTATATTTATCAATTAACTAAATGCAAAGTGAGTGAACAGAAGAAAAATCTAAATCAAATCCATATTTGGTGTGACCACCCTTTGCCTTCAAAACAGCACCAATTCTTCTACAAAGTCAGGGATTTTGTAGGCATATAGTCAGGTGTATGATTAAACAATTATACCAAACAGGTGCTAATGATCATCAATTCAATATGTAGGCTGAAACACAATCATTAACTGAAACAGAAACAGCTGTGTAGGAGGAATAAAACTAGGTGAGGAACAGCCAAACTCAGCTAACAAGGTGAGGTTTCTTGAAGACAGTTTACTGTCAAAAGTCATACACCATGGCAAGACTGAGCACAGCAACAAGACACAAGGTAGTTATACTGCATCAGCAAGGTCTCTCCCAGGCAGAAATTTCAAGGCAGACGGGTTTCCAGATGTGCTGTCCAAGCTCTTTTGAAGAAGCACAAAGAAACGGGCAACGTTGAGGACACAGTGGTCTGCCAAGGAAACTTACTGCATCAGATGAAAGACACATCAGCAGTGCAATCAGCTCAGAATTGGCAGAAAACAGTGGGACCCTGGTACACCCATCTACTGTCCGGAGAAGTCTGGTCAGAAGTGGCCTTCATGGAAGACTTGCGGCTAAAAAGCCATACGTCCAACGTAGCAACAAGGCCAACCGACAACTATGCATGAAAACACAGGAACTGGGGTGCAGAAAAATGGCAGCAGGTGCTCTGGACTGATGAGTCAAAATTTGAAATGTTTGGCTGTAACAGAAGGCAGTTTGTTTGCCAAAGGGCTGGAGAGCGGTACACGAATGAGTGTCTGCAGGCAACAGTGAAGCATGGTGGAGGTTCCTTGCAAGTCTGCGGCTGCATTTCTGCAAATGGAGTTTGGTCAGAATGAATGGTCTCCTCAATGCTGAGAAGTACAGGCAGATGAGGCAGATCATGCAATACCATCAGGGAGGCATCTGATTGGCCCCAAATTTATTCTGCAGCATGATAACGACCACAAACATACAGCGAAAGTCATTAAGAACTATCTTCAGCGTAAAGAAGAAAAAGGAGTCCTGGAAGTGATGGTATGGCCCCCACAGAGCCCTGATCTCAACATCATCCAGTCTGTCTGGGATTACATGAAGAGAGAGAAGCAACTGAGGCTGCCTAAATCCACAGAAGAACTGTGGTTAGTTCTCCAAGATGTTTGGGTCAACCTACCTGCCGAGTTCCTTCGAAAACTGTGTGCAAGTGTACCTAGAAGAATTGATGCTGTTTTGAAGGCAAAGGGTGGTCACACCAAATATGGATTTGATGTAGATTTTTCTTCTGTTCACTCAGTTTGCATTTAGTTCATTGATAAATATAATCTATTAACATGTCTATTTTTGAAAGAATTCTTACTTTACAGCATTATTTCACACCTGCCTAAATCTTTTGCACACTACTATATATCTTTTATCTATATCTATATATATCTATATCTATACACACACTCACCTAAAGGATTATTAGGAACACCATACTAATACTGTGTTTGACCCCCTTTCGCCTTCAGAACTGCCTTAATTCTACGTGGCATTGATTCAACAAGGTGCTGAAAGCATTCTTTAGAAATGTTGGCCCATATTGATAGGATAGCATCTTGCAGTTGATGCAGATTTGTGGGAAGCACATCCAGGGCACGAAGCTCCCGTTCCACCACATCCCAAAGATGCCCTATTGGGTTGAGATCTGGTGACTGTGGGGGCCAGTTTAGTACAGTGAACTCATTGTCATGTTCAAGAAACCAATTTGAAATGATTCGACCTTTGTGACATGGTGCATTATCCTGCTGGAAGTAGCCATCAGAGGATGGGTACATGGTGGTCATAAAGGGATGGACATGGTCAGAAACAATGCTCAGGTAGGCCGTGGCATTTAATCGATGCCCAATTGGCACTAAGGGGCCTAAAGTGTGCCAAGAAAACATCCCCCACACCATTACACCACCACCACTAGCCTGCACAGTGGTAACAAGGCATGATGGATCCATGTTCTCATTCTGTTTACGCCAAATTCTGACTCTACCATCTGAATGTCTCAACAGAAATCGAGACTCATCAGACCAGGCAACATTTTTCCAGTCTTCAACTGTCCAATTTTGGTGAGCTTGTGCAAATTGTAGCCTCTTTTTAATATTTGTAGTGGAGATGAGTGGTACCCGGGGGGTCTTCTGCTGTTGTAGCCCATCCGCCTCAAGGTTGTACGTGTTTTGGCTTCACAAATGCTTTGCTGCATACCTCGGTTGTAACGAGTGGTTATTTCAGTCAAAGTTGCTCTTCTATCAGCTTGAATCAGTCGGCCCATTCTCCTCTGACCTCTAGCATCAACAAGGCATTTTCGCCCACAGGACTGCCGCATACTGGATGTTTTTCCCTTTTCACACCATTCTTTGTAAACCCTAGAAATGGTTGTGCGTGAAAATCCCAGTAACTGAGCAGATTGTGAAATACTCAGACCGGCCCGTCTGGCACCAACAACCATGCCACGCTCAAAATGGCTTAAATCACCTTTCTTTCCCATTCAGACATTCAGTTTGGAGTTCAGGAGATTGTCTTGACCAGGACCACACCCCTAAATGCATTGAAGCAACTGCCATGTGATTGGTTGGTTAGATAATTGCATTAATGAGAAATTGAACAGGTGTTCCTAATAATCCTATAGGTGAGTGTATATATATATATATATATACACATATATACACATATATATATATATATATATATATATATCAGAACAGGGTGAACATGGGTGAACATGGTTACAGGGTGGTTCTGTCAAGGTCAGACATTGTGTGGCCTTTTTCAGCTTCCATAAATGTGACTTTGCACTCCAGCTGATTTAACGCTTCCTATGGTTTCAGCTTTGATCCCTCTCGCTGCTCTGGAACACAGTGGCTTGTCCCTGCCACAGAAGGTAGCACACACCCTTGCCAATTGGCACTGCTGCTATGTTTGTAGTCAATAAAAGGTATACTTCACTTTCCCTGCATCACTGTTACTTTTGCCTTCCTCTGTTTTTCTTTGTGTTTCCGTGGGAGGGATGACGCCTCTTCAGCAGAGGAAAAGATGGCAACAGTGACTAATTAGCCAGTAAGTCCCTGAGTGGAGGGAATTACCACAGAAACACCCCAAACACAGGGAATTACTGCGGATTAACAGCTGTGTTTGGGCAGCAGTTTTCCTCCTTATTTCCTTTTTCTCTATGCTTTCAGCACATCCAAAACCAAGATTAATCTTCGGATGCACCGTTAATATTTCAGCCTTCAATTTAACCTCATAACTGTCACTCAGTGGGGCAGACATCAGAGAAATTAAACACACAGCAGTTGCTGATGTGTCAGAGAACAAATGGTGTCAATGGTTTTTCTTTTCTCTAGAAATATAATGATGGCGCTTTTTTGCAAAACTGTCTGTATATGCAGGAATCTAGTTTTAAATCTTTTTGAATTATTAGGAGAAAAAAGCAAAAGGAAAACAAAATGTTTATTTTTTCACGCTTTCTGGCAGCTTGACTTATATGTCTACGTATAGAAATTAATAAAAAACAAAACAAAAAACTACAACCACAATTTGACCAATGCATTTACTTGTTGACCTTATCTTGAGTCCCACAGGACTCCCAGTTGTTCTTAAATCAGTCATATCATGAGAAATGTTTTCTCATTATCAAGTAATAAAATAACTGCCAAATATATAACGTGTCCAGCGATTCATGCTCGAAAGGGATACCATGCTTTACTGTTACCTATTTCTATGCCATTCAGAAACAAAACTGTTGTCAAATATATATATATATATATGTATGCAAACTTTGTGCAGTGTGAGCTCTCACCCTTTCCTTTTCATTTTGTTGCTTTGTTGCCTTTGAAGAAGTATTTAAAGATCTCCATCCCATAATGCTTAGCAGGACAAAAATCACAGTAGTCCGATCCTTAAGACAGTTGTTGTTTCTAATGTGCAGCTGTGGGACAAATAAGCAGGGAATTAGTACAGTTTCTTTTGGCAAGTTAGCACCAGACAGCCTTTTAAGGGTTAATAGAAAAGGTTTCTATTTGGCCAATCTAGGTTTTAAATACAGGAGCCTTCCCTTGCCTGACCTAGAGGCTGAGAGTTATTAGTTACTATAACTCATCAGCAAGGGATAGACAGAGGGAGAGAGAGGGGGGAAGAAACAGAGAGAGAGAGAGAGAGACAGAGAGAGAGAGAGAGAGAGAGAGAGGGGTGTTGGCCTCTAGAGATCTTAAAAAGCTGTAGGCTGCTCTTGCTAGCTGGAGAAGCAGTGAGGAAAGTGTATACAGCAAGACGGTGTGTGTTTTTTTTGTTTTTTGTATTAGCTCCTAGTAACAAGGCTAGCTCTCGGGCTCTGCTCTGTGTGCTTCCCCTCAAACCCTGGGGAAGGAGAGTCAAGGGGGCAGTGATGGACAAGGTCAATCGGGTCTTCAAGAACGTGAGGAGGACATCTCGCAGGAGGAGGGAGAAGGATTCTCAGGAAGAAGCTGAGAGTCCAGAGACCTGTGAAGAAGGCTTGTGCTCTCTAAGCCTCTGTATTAGCGGTAAGGACATGAAACTTTTCAATTAACTATTTATTGATTCGCGGACGCACTCTCCTCCTACAGTTTTCTTAGCTCCTGCATTGTCTGAAATCAGGTGCAAACTTTCAACAGCTTTGTGGCACCTGCTGTTCCAATGGAAATCTATTCTTGTTTATTTAATATGCTATTCACTTTTGAACATGTGAAAAACATGTTTTTTTTTATATTAATCCTTTAAATGTTCAGCTGGAATTGTCTCATGATGTAAATGATGGACAGATCTAGCTTCAAATGGTGTGCAGTTTTACTATTTTAGACTTCTTTTTAAACAAAAGATCAGCGAGGCAGTAGTTTAAGTGGCATTATCCTTTTTTAAAAAGGGCACTGGTATTTTAGATATTCTCCCAGGGGATTACTTAAGAGAAGCTAAAACTGCAACAGAATTACTTTAAATGCTTAGCTTTTAGGCACTTGAAAACTTGAAAATAAGGCTTTTTTTATATTTTTCATTCTGAGTTAAATGCATTTTATAATAGCAAGGAGCACTGCATTCTACTGACAGTTGAACATTTGCAGTGGTGGATTATTTTTTTTACTTTATTATTTCTATAATATCTGAAAAATAAGTTAGACTATAAACTGACATCCCTTCTATCTATGTACTTGCAACAAAGAGTGCTAAAAAGTCAATTCTGCTGTCTTCTGTGACTTATGATCAGTGCACTCAAACATTTACCTTATGGGAGCTTTCTATAGGTAGGTAGAAAATTATGCTGGGATAATGTGTTCCCATAGATCTCAATCAAGAAAATCAGCAGAACATTTCGTTTTTTTAAGTGCCGTTTATTTCTTGAAAAGAGAAAATATCTCTTTTAGCGACGAGAAATGTTGAAGAATGAGCTGAGGAATATCTAACAGATGTTCAAAGTCTGATGGACCACTTTATTTATTTATTTTTGTAATTGTTACATACATGAAAAAGAAAACTTTGGAACTAAATCAAGATGTGCTTCCTTTAAACAGGAATGCTGAAGACAGAGTACATATATGCTTTTCTTTAAAGATTTAAGCTCCTTATATTAGCATATGTGACTGGCAGTAATTGAGAAATCAAGACAAATAATTAGAAATTTGAACTGGCTTTGTTGTATGTTCTTGGTATATCCATTAAGAAGCCAAATATGATATCCTTAATACTGTACGTTTCATTATGAGAATGAGGAAACAACATTTGGTTTTGGTTTTGAAGAACATTGAAATAATGTAGTCATCTCTGTGCCATCTCTGTGCCATCTCTGTGCCTGCCCATTTTGAATTTAGTTTGTCAGCAGTCAAGATTATATGGTAGGTTTTAGATGTTACACCAACTGCAATGGTTAATCTGCAGTCTGTGCATCCTAATACATTGAAAAATATAAAGATGTTTGGCAATATTAATTTAATTACAAACAAGAGAGTTCCAATGGTGGCAGCACCATTCATTTTCAAGTCATGTCTCTATGTGTATATGCATCCTATTTAATAATCCTTTTTTTATTCATCTTCAAGAATTATACCTTTTATGAACATAATAAATGTATGTCGCTAAGTGCTTTGCCCCTTTAGGACCAACACATTTGGAATTGCTAACTACTATTGAACCCATCTCACCTCTATATCCCCTGTACCAGCCTTGACAACAGACACCAGATCTATCATCTGGGTAAACCTCATACTTCATTTAACTGTTCAGTAGAGAGTAAAGGAAGGAGGAATGTGTGAAATCAATGGATTCTTCAACAGTCATTCCTCTCTCTCTCTCAACAAATAAATCTCTTGACATTGATTGCTGCCAGTTACTGTATCCATGTAAATTAAACAGAATGAGTACTCCATCCTGTTAAGCCAGGCAAGCATTCCTAACCACTCAGATTTAATTATTTCTTCAGTGTCTATTGCTGCGACACATGCTGACACTGACAATACTTACGTGTCATTTCTCTTGATTTTTCTTTCTGTGATGTGTACTCTCAGGAGAGCTGTACAGCATTCTTTCTAGATACATCTCAAACATAGGAGTAAATGACTGAAGAACTGTATGTCAATCACCCCAATTGCATTCTTAAACAGTTAATTTCTATGCGTGTGACCTTATTTGGTCATAATCACTTTTGGAGAAGAAAACATGCTCTTGAAATATTGCCTGCCAAGTCCGTTTGTAACACACACTGTCTATGATTGAAGAGGCTTCCCAACAGTGCAGAGAATGTTGTTTCTTTAGGAATGCCGGATTAAGCTTAGAACAAAATTGGGGGGAAAATGTTGACAGTAGGCATCATAGCTCATCTTGATCAAGCTGGCTGTTAGTAAATGATGCAACAACTGCATGGAGACTTTTTCAATGTTCCTCGTGACTCAGCTTCTACATTGATATTTCCTTTTCCTCCCACTCCCACCACCCGCAGGGCCTTGATTCCCCTTTAAATTTTTGGGTGCTTCATTTGCATGTGTCACTCCTGTCATCACGGACTATTTTCATGTAGAAAGTAAAGGTCTAGGATGACTCTGATGGTCCCTTTTAGACTTTTGAGTACCTTCATCCAATTCTGACAGCTTATGCTAAGCTTGTGTGTTTTCAGAGTACATTACCCCCCTAAGCTTGTCTGCCTATCTATCTGGGTGCAGCAGTGTGGAGCAGTAGTTAGAGCTCTGGCTTCTGGATTGGAGGTTTGTGGGTTCAGTCCCAGGTGGGGGACACTGTTGTTGTACCCTTGAGCAAGGTACTTTACCTAGATTACTCCAGTAAAAACCCAGCTGGGTAATTGGATGTGATATATTGTAAGTCACCCTAGATATGGATGTCTGCTATGAAATGTAATAATATATCATCATAATAATATCATCTGCCTCCCCCGTTTGCACATATTGAAATTCTTATGCCATTCTTATGCCATCATGTAGAACTGCTTAAAGCTGTATTTTTTAAGGTATGCGTAGTAGGCTTGCATGGCTTGTGTAGTCAACCTCGATATCATACTCCCATCAGAGGCGCCCTTCCGAGGTTGATCTACCCAGCCTCAAATGAGTAATAAACCTATGCTGGAATGCCAATCGCGTTACACCGGCAGTCTGTACTCTGTTTTAAGTCTATAGGAATGAAGTTTGCCATGACTAACTCATACACAATGGGCCCTGTTACAATTAGTATCATAAAAACTATAATTCTGGGTTGGATCAATGTGATGTAAAGAGTGAGAGAAAACATGTATGTAAGAAATCTGGTAAATATTTACTTGTAACCATCAATGAGGGAGCTGTCTGAGGACCATACTACACAGTATGTATTCCATCATTTTGAAGAGAGGGTTTCTGTCCTGAATGGGGCCCATATCCTGATTTAACGACCTCCCATACATTTTAAACTGTACATTTCAGTTACTCTGAATGTTTGAGTGCCCTTTTCTGGGGAGATAAATTGCTGTGAATTCTGTCGGCAAACAAGGCATAAGTTAATAAACTTGTTGACTTACAAATTAGCACACTGTAATTTCCTCTTGAATGATTCTGATAGAATTTCCCCTGGGCCAGGATGAATAAAAAGGCTTAACTTGATGGAGAACACTTAAACCTAGGTGAACAGCTTATTATGTAATCTGCCCTTCAGATCTGTGCAGAGACATCATGAAATCATAAAGAATGTGCGGTGCATGCAATAATTCATGTGCTGACCTACATTGATTTTTTTTGTATTGGTTCGATGTTGAGTTTAGTCCTATTTGGAACTTTTATATTACATTTTTTTCCCATGTTTTTTGTTTTTTTGAAGGCACATTTAGCAAGTTGGCTGCCACAGGATTCTTTTGTCTAATTATTTCACCCATAATCTAGTCACATTCTTCATACATATCACTAATGATGATGCACATTTGTGTATATTCTATAAATGATTGGTGCTTACTTCACTTTTAAGACCAGGCAAATCATGTATTCACACAATAATTTGGCAATCATAGCTTAGGTCTTCCCAATTGTCTACCATACCAGTTACTCGAAGAAGTAACTCTCTTTTCCAGTAAGTAATGTTATAGTCTTATCTTGAATGCTTTCAGAGACTCAAAATTCACAGTGATTACCCCTTAATAACAAAAGCAGTGAAATACATAGTAATATAAGCTATACAAATTGTAGGAAACATCAGATGTACTGTTTACTGAACTACTGAACTCTACCAAAATGTTCCCTTCCTTTTGTAGATGGGATCCTTGGTGCTTCTCCTTGGACATAGTTTTTAGTTTTTATGGAAGGGATAAGCACAGTGAGGAGAATCGAAGACAGCAAAACATTTTAAGATCCCATAGTGATTGAATGCAATACACCACATACTGTGGAGGTCTGTACAGAACTGAAACGGCTGGTCACACTCAAGGGCAGTGCAAGTCACGCCACATCATGCTGGGTTTCACTTGTTCCTATGGCCGAGTCATACCGTTTTGGAACATTAGAATAAATATTAGTTTTTCATACTTCTCCGTGAAAGCATTTATGTCATGTTAAACTTTTGTTCACTTTATTAGCATTGGAGCCCTGTTATAAGAAATTATTCTGCCCAGAGATGCCTATTCCCTTAGCAATTGCTTATTTCTGATATATGTCTATTTTCCACATTGTTGCAAAAAACACAAAAGACCCATCCCCTTTGATATGCACCCAGAATAGTCTGCGTCAGCCATCATTATTTGAGAGCCATGTTCTTATATTTCAGTTGACAAGCCTGTCAAGACAGAGGTGTAATGCACCCCCCAAAAAAACATTAAAAAACACTCCAGTAAATAAAGATAATATGGCTCACTATGCACTAGTGATGACTGAGGTCCAGCTGCCCTGAGATCACTTTTGTAGTTTTGTAGTTTTGCAGTGTAATTATTGAAGCTCAGCTTGTAAATGAGATCTGTAGAGGGTAGTTACACTCTGGCTGAAAACTGTAAAGCCTTTTATTCAGGCAAAAGAAACAATGTCAATCATAAATTCAGCCCAACTTAATGAGCAGGGTTTATGTATTATTTTTTCTTCCAAGTGATGGGGGAAAGAAGTATTTAAATATTTTATGAACATATAAGAAACACACATACACAAAATCTCCATTATTAATGTTTTATATCTATTTTTTATTCCCTGGTTGATCCTCTGAAGTCCCACATGGGTCGTGGTGTACTCAGTAGGAGAAAAAAGCAAAAAACACTTCATTTGTTTAGATATGGATGGAGGTAGAGTTTGTGAGAGAGATACCATAAGTGAGCTGTCAGCAGGAAGTTTGTGTCAGCTCTTAGAAGCAGGAGAAACAAGTTGTTCTTTTCGATCTTTGGAGGTGGGGGGGGGGTGAATCTTGCAGAGATGCGCAGGTGTCCTCATTTGTTTAATGATCTCCACAGCCGACGTTAGGGGGATTTTTTTTCCTCTTCTGCTATGTAAGTTTTAGCTGGCAGTTTGTTATGACCGAAAGTAAAATGATATGTCTCGTTAAACAATTCCCGGGTAATACATCAAAGCTGCCAGAGTGTACAATAATGCAATTGTACAGCAGTGCTTTGCTGGAGTTTATTATGCATGTGCTTCAACACCCTACAATGCACACCATATGCTAGGATTTCATCACCACCCACAAAGAGCACCTATTAAAACCTAATCATTTCCGAGGTAGTGTCACACAACCAAAGCTCATAATAGCCAATTATATTTTAACATGATGTTTTTATTAAATCACTTCAGTTTTTACCATGAAATGTACTTTATTAAAACTATATATAATTAATTATTTAACTCTCCTAAGAGGCTTGTAGATGTAGCAGCAATGGCAGCCAAATGGCAGTACATATTATTGTTATTATTATTATTATTGGCGCTTTTATACCACCTCATCTAAAAGTATCTGGAACTGCAACGGAAGAGTCAGTTTGCAGAATAAATATTCTGTTTTTATCTTTGCATGGAGATTTTTTTTCCCATCCTCACAATACACACATAATCACACAGAGTTTGTTATCATTATGAAGGAAGTGAAAATAATTCCCCTCTAAATTAGTTTCATCTTGATTGTCTAGGGGCAATTAAGGGGCAATAGGAGGAATACAGCATTCACATTCCTATTTGTTTGTAATAACATCTCTCCTAGCAAATGTCAGCTTTCAAATTCTACAGTACATTTGTTACAGTAATTTTACCTTTTTTACTTAAATAACTTGATTGAAATCATTTTAAACTTGATTTATAGATGGTGGACTTAAAAACACATCTTATTAATGTTCTCTGAAGGTTCTGGGACCTTGAAAAGGAAAACATAAAATGTGTGCACTATGGAGATATCTGACCCTTTCAGCCCATTCTTGATAAAGCACATGCATTGTTTGCTACAGTGTACAGCAGTGTGCATACTTGTACTTTTCCATAAGCGTTCTAGAACTTTTCTCATGGTTCAGTTAATTGTGGAAGCAAGGCAGTATTATTAACACGTTATGTCTGGGACCTGGAGCAAAGATAAGGTGTTTGTACAGTTTGGTACGATCAGATGGAAACGGAGATTAGATCTAGAAACCGAGAGAGCTGTATCTTATTCTATGGCAAAGATAAGTGTAGATGTTTTGTATAGATTTTAAACATACTGTGAGGGAAAAAAGTATTTGATCCCCTGCTGATTTTGTACATTTGCCCACTGACAAAGAAATGATCAGTCTATAATTTTAATGGTAGGTGTATTTTAACAGTGAGAGACAGAATAACAACAACAAAATCCAGAAAAACGCATTTCAAAAAAGTTATAAATTGATTTGCATGTTAATGAGGGAAATAAGTATTTGACCCCTTCGACTTAGTACTTGGTGGTAAAACCCTTGTTGGCAATCACAGAGGTCAGACGTTTCTAGTAGTTGGCCACCAGGTTTGCACACATCTCAGGAGGGATTTTGTCCCACTCCTCTTTGCAGATCCTCTCCAAGTCATTAAGGTTTCGAGGCTGACGTTTGGCAACTCCAACCTTCAGCTCCCTCCATAGATTTTCTATGGGATTAAGGTCTGGAGACTGGATAGGCCACTCCAGGACCTTAATGTGCTTCTTCTTGAGCCACTGTTAAAATACACCTACCATTAAAATTATAGACTGATCATTTCTTTGTCAGTGGGCAAATGTACAAAATAAGCAGGGGATCAAATACTTTTTTCCCCCACTGTATTTATATATACAATGTAATAATCACTGAAGAAATGAGACATGGATTATACCTCGTAAGACTGCAGTACAAGAATCCATTAGGGTTCAGCTTCCTTCATCATAAGAAGAACCAACAAATGAATAAACAATACCTGTATCATACCATTTGTGTTTCAGCTTGTATTTATGGTCTTGTTTTTAATATTACTTATACCAGCACTTCATATCACACATGAAAGATAAGTAACACAGGGGTATTCTGCTGCTAGAAAGTATAGATATTTTTAAGCCCCAAACACAGTAGAGTATGAAAGAATTTGGCTTGCTCTTATCTGTTGTTCCAGGAGGAGTGGGCTGTTCTGCTAAGGCAAATGGTGAGTCTGCATCTATTTCTGATATCTTTCATTTGGAGGATAACCCAAGTAGTCTTACTTTGTGTTTGTGTATCAGAAAAAAAAGGAACTGCTGTTTTTGCTCATGATTGTGTTTTTCTGGATTGCGTATGGTGCTGGCATTTGTACTTAAACAAAACACAGTATTGGTTTAAGTTGACTTTTGGACATTCATTTGAAAAGTTGCGGGCATCTGCATTGGGATCTTAAATTAGGTCGTAAAAATAACAGTGGTCTCTCCAATCCGAGTTCTGGATAACGCCAGTCCAGGTATGTTTTTGAGGTAACCTCTGTTTCTGAAAACCTGTCACACATTAGTCATTGGTAAGGAAACTGTGGTATCCATGAGGGGTGTTCAGATGTTTGTTCCAACTTATCTCTGAATGACTGAATTTACTAGATAACAAATTGTATTTATAATATCGACAAAATCAGATAATCCCATTTGTCTTCACCTGTAGGTTAACGTTACAACTGAATTAATCATGGCAGCTGGTAAAAATGCCATAGTTTTATTGAGTGCAGGATGAGACGTTTTGTTATTTTCCTGTGAAGTAAGAAAGAAAAAAAAACTTCCGGAGGATCCTTTATGCAAAACCAACCCGACGTGTTCATTCACTAATAGGCACTAATAGCTACATGTGTATGTAAAGGATTCCCTTCAGCACTGCTTTAAACAGTGAATTAATCATGTTTGCATATTTGGCAAGTGTGACGTAGTTGAGATGACGCACATGCCATTAGTACCCCACAGTGTGTCTCTGTGAATCTGTACCTCAGGATAAATCTAGTCCCAGGAGTGCCTGTTTGCTTTGAAAAGTAGACTCCCTCCTCACTAGCTACATCTCTCCCACCCCCCATTCACTGTGGTTGTTGGTTTTGCGGCTTGCGATCCCAAAGTTGCTTTATCAACAGCTAGTGCAGAAAGAATTTGCCAGAAGTTCTCCTTTGTTTGAATGTTTTTGTGGGTACAAGACATCCACTTTCACAGAGTACAGTAATCAGCAGCTTCACACAATTACATTTCATTTTCCCCCACAGGGGTGCATGAAATATTGAATTTAATGAAACTTTGTATTTTTAACACAGGCTGTACAGTTATTGCATTACTTTATGATTTATCAAAAGTAAATTAAAATTAAAATTAAATGTGACATTTAGCAGCTGCAAACCCACATAAGGCATGCGGGTGAGCTATACCTCAATGACTACTGCTACAGAGTCCCTTAGAATAGAACCTCGCCTTTCAATTTTATCTGAAGCTAAAGTTCCGTTTAATTTCTCTGCAACATGTAATTAAGCCTTTCACCAAGGGCTTAAAGGAACCCTGGTGTGCTTCCTGGTTAGCAAAAACATTTAAGAGCTTTTTCTGGAAGTGTGTGTACTTTTGATTGTCTGCAGTACTGCACATCTGTCAGTAGGAGAGAGTCGTTTTGGGTGACAGAACATTGAGAATACAAAGCACCGCATGAGTAACTCACAGCGACAGAGACAGACTCGAGATACAAATAAGGTGACTATAGCACCATGGTCATCGGGGTTCCATGAGATAAGATGGGATTTTAAAAGATGCCTTGCTTTAGAAAGACATTAACATTTAAATCAGACATTTCACTGTGTCTACAGTTGAGTACCCTTGTGCTGCAATAAAATAAAGGTGAATAAAGGCTGATATATTATTTGTATCATTAAGTATTCAGCTTATTTATTCAGCATTTTTGATTAATATGGTTTATCTCCTGCTATTAAAAAGCAAATCTAATTTAAATGGTAACATGCAGGTTCTGATCAATGCCTCAATCTTGATCTCCTGTTCACTCATGGGCAGGAATAGTGGACGGCTCTTCAGTACTACCTGTTTGCTGAAAGCAGTAATGAAGAATCATTATTCACTATTCATCACCTGACTCTAAAAATGCACACACATTTCTTTGGTTAAGTATACAGCAGTGTGCCACACAGTGCAGGCAGTTATGTCTGGGACCTGCAGCAGAGATAAGGTGATAGTAGTTTGCTATAATCAGAAGGAAACTGGGATTATTTTGATAAACCAAGGGGGTTGGCAAAGATTTTATTGCTGCATATCTGTATAGAGAATGTCATAGTCACTGAAGAAAGACGACTTTACAAGCTATCTATTCTGTTTCAGCTTCTTTGATCTTGTTATAAAACCAACAGAAACAATTGCATGTGTGCTTCAGCTTCTTTTGATGCTCTGTTGTTTTTAATATTGTTTACACCGGCAACTGTTCCTTAGTAGGTAGGAATAGTGTACAGTTGGTCAGTCTTACTTGAGTGCTATGGACAGTCATTAAGAACCCAAGGTGTCATGCCTAATTCAACAATTCATTTATTTAAATTTCAAGGCAGTTTTCAAATCCATTCATTATATGGTCATCCTAGGTACAAATAAACTTTAAGCAACGGGTGGTTGAATTATTTTGATCCACTGTGTCCCCACCATCCAGTGTGCCAGTTATAGAGAACAGTCCACTGCTATACTGGAAGCCACTGATGCTTAGCAACTCGCTGGGACTTCGAGAGAGAATCCCAGTTTCATCATATACTGCAGTTTGGGGTAGTTTTCCACCTGTTTTGCCTTCTACTCTGCATGTTTTCTGATTGTTTCTAAGGCCCTGTGTTTTGAGCAAGTATATGGACAGATTGTGCAAAACACAGGGACCTATGTGGCACAGGGCACATGTTATACCTCCTAGATACATAGACCTATCAGGTAGAACATTTCAAGAGTGCCTGGTTTTTCAGTTGGTTGGCTTTAGCTGAGATGTTATCTTAAATTTCCGGTAAATTGTCTTGGAATGCACTGCATTGAAAACACCATTTGAAGTCTGGGGACATTTAGAGATCTACAGGATCCTTTTCTGATTCAGTTTGTCTTCCATGCTCTGTGTTGAAACATCTTCCTGGCTTCCTGGTCGGGGTCACAGGTATCAGCAATGATGCATTGATCACATCAAGCAGTGACGATCATGTGGCCTAAAGCAAGGTTCTTTCACAAAACCATGTAAGGAGGTGTCGGGCTTGTTAACAGAGCCCTATCTAAATCTGTCACATACTGCTGCATGCACATCAGATAAATGGTGGAAGGTTAGACTACAGTGCCATCTACCAGTGAAGGGACACTGAGCGTGCAGTTTGTTGGGTTGCAGTCTGGAATGCATACAGTTGTACTTGAAATTATTCACACACTTAATTTGCATTAGATTTATATAATATCTTCTCTAATATTATCATTATTGTATAATAATAATAATAATATATAAAATGTTTTTCTGTGTTTCATATCTGGGATGAAAATAAATCTTAAATTTGATTTGAATTATTGAATTAAACTTTTCATAAGTCACGTTGTCACAAGGGTTCACCAAGGACAATCTAATTATGAAAATGTAGGCCTGAATGTGTTAAAGGCGGTATGAGTCTTAAGGAGATGCATTTTACTGGCTGTTTTGAGCATTTACTGCATTGTATAGTTTTTGTAAGACTGTCGTTTGCCCTCATTGAATTACAGACCAGGGGCAGATGAATAAATGCCTACTTTGCATGCATCTATATTAATAATGGAAGAACAGAAGCTCATGTATTTGTATTGTTTCAAGCACCATTTCAATAAACTGGCACATAGAAGTGACATGTTTGTGCTGCGCAGAAGGAATTGCTATGTGGAAGGGAGGTGATGTGCAAGTTTATGCAGATTATTGTGTTCTGTGCTCATGGACTCTGGTCATTGTTTTACCCTTTGGGGATTCTGTCAGGTTTCATTTTTCACACACACACACACACACACGCACACACGCATACACACACACACCACCCCTCCTCACAGGCACACACGTACCTGTAAAAATATGCATGTTTTCCCATCAGAAAACACATGAGCCAAAACAGGTTGACAATGCGGCATGTGGCCGGAGAGCTTGGACTAGAGCTTGGGCTCCAGACACCCCTTTTGTTTTAACAAAGACTTAAATAAGACTCAGTAGGTATCTGTACTCAGATTTTAATCCCTCTTCCCGGGGAAGTGCTCATTAAAAATACAGGAAGCAGGTAACATGTCATTTGGTGATGAATTAAAAAGTACAAAAAGATGAGGGAATTATCCTAAGCCTACATAGAAAGATTTTTGATTCATCAGAGGAAGAAATCACACTGATTACAGAGAGACCATGAGCCGCAGAATATATCTTATGTATATGTTCCTTTTAATGTTGTTTTTTGGACTCGGTGAGTTAGAAACCTGCATCAAGGCTTTGAAGAAGGGTACTTTTACAATTCATTAAGATAGGGTGGATGCGGCATTGACGTGGCGATCACTCAGAAAATATCAATGATTATTGAATACTCCTCGTTTATACTGAACAACAATATAACACAACATGTAAAGTGTTGGTCCCATGTTTCATGAGCTACAATGAACGATCCCAGAAATGTTCCATTAACACAAAGAGCGATTTTTTCTCAAATTCGGTGTACAAATTTGTTTACTTCCATGTTAGGGAGCATGGTCATATGAAGGTGAATAAGAGTTAATTCCAAGGGGATATTAAAGCATTGACAAGTTGACAAGTCTGATTGAGTGAGCTGTAACTTAGAGCAGGGGTTCCCAACCCATCCTGGAGTCCCCCCTGCCCTGCTGTTTTTTTTTCCAACTGAGCTCTTAATTATATAATTGAGCCTTATATTGCATTGTTAGTTCAATTAAGGAATCAATTAATCAATTCAGATTTCAGTTGGATCAAAAACCAGCAGGGCAGAGGGCCTCCAGGACCGGGTTGGGAACTTCTGCCTTAGAGAGCAGTGAAACACAGTGAAAGGAGTGTTGAACCCACCCAAGACTACAAGTATTTATGCAGGAGGGGTGAGACAGATGGTAGTCTTGTGGGGACCCCCTGTGCTGGCATGCCGCTCTTGCTGGGAGGGGCCACAGCAGAATGAAGCTGTTCGACTTCCACTTGGGAAGATTACGGTGGCCCTGAAGTGCAACTGCTGAAATAATAAAGCACCAGCTGTGAGGTTTGGAAGTGCTTTTCAACACATCAAATCTCACAGCCGCTGCTTTATTTTTTCAGCAGTTGCACTTCAGGGCCACCGTAGAAGATACTTCGTTTTCCCTCTGCTAACTTTGCTTCTGTAACTGCCAAAATCAATAGCTACTCTTCTCCAAGTACTTGTGGATGGTTATTGACTTAAAAGTAACTTTCTTGACCTTATCATTTGCAAGCAGGCTTTATCTATTCACATAGGCCTGATGCAAAGTTGTGGCACTGTGCAGGCTGTGTCCTTTCACATCAAGAGGGGCAAGAAGTGAACCGACTGGGAGTCAACCAAACAAGTTATTTTCTTTTGCAAACATGCTGAGAAAAGCTCCTCTTTTATCAGCAAGTTGAAACTGAACAATTCTGCCTTACAAGTCTTATCTCTCCAAAGCCATTCTGATTTAAATTAATGTCAGATAATGGTCGTTTTTTCTTTTTTGTCCTGCAAATTAGGCAAATTATTTTTAATCACACATGCGTGATTATCAGAGCTGCATTTTAAATTGTCGACAGTGATTAGTGTTCATCAATGTTTGGACGTAGTATATTGATTTTGTGTGAAGTGTCTTAGTGTGAATTTATAAACGTTATAATACCACCCTTACTGCCATATCAGAGTATAATATTGATCACCTGTCCAATAGGCAAAGCATAAATGTATTTGAATAATTATATTGGATAACATCAATATTAGCATACATTCATATGTAAATAGTCTTGTGAATGTTTTTAAAAAGTGCATTTAAGTTCCACTCGGTAAACTGTGTACTTCTTTACAGATGACAGATGGGGTTTAATTAATTCTCCTGATTTATTTTTGTGGCCTATTTTCAAGGTTCTACTGTAATTAATCCAAGTGAAGGTAAAATATGCAAGCAGAAGAAGACTTATTAAAACTCTTATCAGCAAACTAAAAAAATGCTCTTTTAAGAGAAACTGCTTGAGTTTTCAGTAAGACAAATCCATGTGAGGTCCAACTATCTTTACATGTGTTTTTTTCAAACAAACTAAAAAATAAACAAGTGCATCTTAAAACAACATAGATGCTCAACTGAAAACAAATTAAAAATCTAAAAACAAGCCCATTGGTTTATCATACTGTGTGGCTTTTGTATACAAATCAACTCTATTGTAGGCCTATACGAGAGCTGTTGTCTGAATTTACACAGCTGTATATGTAATGTATTTAAATCTTCAGTTAATCTTAGATATTCTCAAGACCTTATCATGTGGAAATGTATAATGAAAAACAGATACCTAAAAATATCAATCAGTAATGTATCCTTCCTCAGCATAGTTCTATAATTTACCTTGTATAAGAATTCCTCACTTTTGGATGTTTTTTTTTTTTTTTTAACATGTCTAATGATATTCACAATGTCCTAGTTTTAACATAAAGAGTGGGTGGAAGGCTTGCATTTTAAATAGAGTTTATCTGAATTTCATGCTTGGAGCTTGGAGATTAGAATTGCTTTCCACTGTGTCCCTCTCCCACATTCTCTGATCTTTGAGTTGAGGTAAAAATATAAGTTATTGTTCTATACCAAATAAAACACCATCATGATCTTTGTATTTAGACTTGCATTAAGGTTTGAAATAATATATATTTTTTTTAAAGTGCTCTGGGAGATAGACTTGCATATATGATGGCAAATCAGGAACATTTTTCAGTTACAGTTGACATTCATGAGCTCAGACATTAAACAAGCTGTTCACAGTACAGTACCCAGCATGTCCTATGGCCTGCTATGTTTCAAGAAGGAGCCTTGCCATGTGGATAATAGGAATGCGGGAAAACACCAAGCACAAAACTGAGCTGTTAGAAACCGAAGAGTCAAAAATAATCCAGAGAGAGATGCAGGGTCTATCAAAATAATTTTATTATGAGCAGCTGCACAGAAGAGGTTCTCAGGGCAATCCCAAGAACTGTCTTAGAAAAGTACAGGCCAGACAGGAGAGATAGATAACAAGATTCACATGCCTGTACCGTGATAAGTTTGCTTTTCTGCCTGACAACTCATGAGGAATAACCATAAACGGTTAAGCATGAGCAATCTTGTAATGTTTTATATTAATGGGGCTTGTATGAAGTTTTAGTTCAAAACTGCTGTTAAACTGCTGGGTTTCTAGGTTGAACTATGACACAGTTCAGTAACAGAGTAATAACCAAACAAGTGCATGTTTATAAATATATAATAACTAAGCTGTTACTGCTTTATTCCTACAAACAGTGTAATAATGACCTTAATTATACTGGATATTTTGTGTCTTGTGAACTATGTGCCGCAGGGTGAAAATATGTTTTGACAGCATTCCCAATGATTCAAGGAGGAAACAATTGGTTGTTTCTGTCTTGTATGCTATCCATTGACTAAATTGAGCAATTTGAGCGGCCCTAAAAAAAAACAGCAGTTTGGCAAATGTTAGTTATGTTGCATAAAAGTGATTTTTAAAGTACTATGATATTACTGATATGTAATATAATGAAACAATGTTTAGTCTATCAAAAAAAAAAATACCTCAAGTTAAAATTCAAATATGTCTGCTCTCCTGTAATTTTGTTTCTCTGAGAACAAGGGAAGTGGAACTATTTAAAAATAAAATACAGTAAAATAAATGTTTTGAGAAGTTTCATATAATGATGCTAGATAGTCAGGCAAAAGGGATGGATTAAGTCACTTCTTACTTGCTCACAGATGCCACTATATAACTAAGTAAAAGGTAACTACAGAGAAATGTTAATTTGAGCTGATGTCTTGGAATTGAAATATGATTCCTCTTGGCAGTGATCAGTCATCGCAGACTTCCTTCAAAGACATTCAGCAAATACATTATATTCAATATTTGTCTATAAAACTATGACTTCTACAAAGGTTTGTTTGAAGAAAAAAACAGCTTATATGTACCAGTAAATATTAACCACAATGTACTTGAAAGAACTTTGCTATTTTCTTGCTTTCCCAAAGAGCAAATCTTATCTTACACTCCAGACATAAAATGTTCCTTTGGTCTCCTGGTTGAAGTCTATATCAAAAAGAAAAAAAATATCAGACCAGTCTTTTCAAGTAGTGGTATCACATAATTCAGATCACTTCTAGTGTGTATGTATATATCTATAATATAATACATTATAAATGTAATATAAAATGGTTATATAATATGGCTATTGGGCAGCTATGTGCCAACATAAAACACCCATCCCACAGTAGGAAGAGAGCACGAAAAACTCACCTCTCAGGCTGGGTTTACTCCTTTTATGTCTGCCAAAACAAAATGTGTGCACAGATTGTGGGTGGAAATTTACCCACCTAGTTCTGCACAGGGTTCTGAGAGGGAAAGTGTTCGCACAGATGTGTTCAGCTGAGCTAAGCTGAGGGTGCATGTGGTATTCAGAGCTACTTCAAACCTACTCCATGAGGGGATTTTAAAGACGTGCTGTGGCTTTGTTGGACTACTCATCTGTTCATTACCACATTAGTAAGGCCCCTGTGACAGGCTGCACAGTGAGCCAACCCTGTGTTTTCAGCTGTGGATTGAAGTAGGCGGAGCTTATAAGCACATTTGTAGTATTGTGCTACAGCACACTGGTATGTAATTATGAGTATTTTAGAGAGCAGCACTGGTATTTTCAAGTAACCTACAGTGATTATGATTTTAGTAATATTTAAAGCGGCAGCATAACACTTCTGTAATCCTGCAATTAGTGTTATTATTTAAAAAATGCTGGTTCACTGTTTCTACATTGTGCTTTTGTAGTCTACATATACTATAACTTTTAAATGTGTTCTTTAAAAATAACATACATGTATGTGTGTTTCCATGGGTGGGTGGGGGGGTATTTTTTTAAATTAAACAGAATCTAAAACCCCTAGCCTACAGGAGTTGCATTATGAAAATGTTTCCATTAAAATGTGCAGAAAAATAAATGTCAAACTTTAAAATGTCTTGTTTTATATTTCTAGAGGAAAATCGACTAACAGAAACACTTCTCTGACTCTTTGCTATGGTGTGGTTTACTATGAATTCTTGGAGTTTTAAACTAAAGTTCGTCAGGAGGGCGACCCCATCTTGCCCTTTACTTTTTCCTACAAAAATAAGTAGGTTGTAACAATAATCCCTTCCAACATTGGTTACTTTGCAGCCGTCCTCCACCCCAAACACTGCCTTTGCAGCAGCTACTTGGCATGAGGGAGCTGGGGGTGTGGGCTAGGAGTTCTCACAGCCTCTTTCTGCAAGCTCATTAATTCCCTCAGTCAAGTGAGTGTAGGCCGAAATGAACTCCTACCTTCTACTATAAGCATATACTAATGATATGGAAGCCAACTCCTTATATTTGGAAACTAAACTGAAACCTTGGTACCATGTGTCTTCTGGGACTCATAAATATGTATCATATTTGAATACATTTGCAATAAAGACACCCAATTATTTTACCCTCTCTTTTTCAATTTGGAAATGCCATTAAGTCCACAGGTACGCTGGGCGCTGAGTTATTTCCCAGTGGCATTTCCTCTTGTTCACCTTCAAAGTGGGTTCCAATGCGGTGGAACTATTGATTATCTCTCTAAACCACCTCGAACAATAACGAGGGCAATCCTGCAGAGCGACCATAATAGATCAGAGAGCGGAGGGAATAGGTGCTGGTTCGAGCTGTGCAATGTTCTGATCAATGCAAGTGGGGAGGGAGGGAGATTACAGTAGCCTCTGCCAAGGAGAGGCAGGCATGTCTCAGTTTCCCACAGTTGGATGTGAGCACAAGAAACTTACCTCTTGAGCCCGGTTTACCCCTTTTGTGAAACAGTAAAGCTCACTTATAATGCTAGGGGCCTGGAGTAATGATGTCTTGTTGCTCCTGGGGAAACAGAACCTGCCTAAAATCCCAGCTCTGTTACCGCAGGTGAATCTAGGATGAAGAAATGAAACAGGAAATGTGAAAATGGCTTATTTAGTAGAACGGGAGAACGGGATGTATGCTGGTCTGTGATCTGAGCTATAAATGTTTACATTGTTAGCATGAGGAGCTCCCATGGTTTAGTCCACCTTTGGATCCAACAGGTGTTCAATAAGAGTAACTAGCCTTGTAGCTTTGCTGACAAATCTCTGCCTCCTTAGACCGCACCCTCTGGAATTCCAGTTGCAGCTAAAGCACGAGCTCTGAGATTTAGAGCCGCGCAGTTTGGCGACTGGAAATTTAATGAAAATTCATGAGGTTTTCGGAGGAGAAAGAGTGGGAGTTTGCAAAAGGAAACACTAGTGGAGATTAATTCCCCGAATGCTCCGAACCATATCAATCACTGCAACAACAGCGTGAAGTTAATATCTGAGCTCATAATAACAATGATACTGCATCTTTCTACAACTGCAGTCATTTAGGGTTTATTAGCCTTCATAGCCTGTGTCTCTATTTATATTTATCTATATATACAGGATATATAAATATCCCTAAACTGAGAGTTCAAATAAATAGCTAGAATTTCCATGAAGCTCTTGACATTTTGATTTAGGAGGTGTTCTAATGATATCTGAACCTTATTAGATGCAGCACAGCAGTCACAAATTGACCACATTCTCTGTTGTTGCTTTTGTATGGATTTTTAATTTCTATTCTAACTGACTAACTAGGCTGGCAAATTTCACATAAAAAGGGTGCCTTATCAAAGCTGGGGCAGAAGCTGATCAGTGTTATGTAAAATGCTGCTTTAGTGGACTTTTCAGCACGGTGCTGTAATAATTTGCTTCCTTTGAGAGGCATCTTCTCATAAGCTAATTTTGTTTTTAGTGGAAACTGCAAAATAAACAAATTCATGACACAAATCACACCATATGTGCAAAAGAAACCAACTGACAGGAATGTGCAGAACAGCCTTTAAAGGTCTCATTTAAGGGGTTGTCTATCACAACACATTACATTTTAATATGTGCTTTGGGGGGTGAACATATTGTTTTTGTGTATTTCAAGGGAAATGTACATATCAAGGTGAGGTGAGATTATTTGCTAGAATTGTTTATACCTTAGGACCTTGCTTTCTTTAGTACAGTACAAAATATAGTACACAATGACACAAATAAACTATTTACATTTTATTTATTCTACTGATACACATTTCTGTTTTTTATGGGCTCAAATTTATCTCAAGAGTCTTTACCTAGGTGAAACAAGTCAATGTGGAGTTTATTTGTAATAGGCAGCAGTGTGGAGTAGTAGTTAGCGCAGGTGGGGGACAGTGCTGCTGTACCTTTGAGCAAGGTACTGTTACTGTACCTAGATTACTCCAGTAAAAACCCAGCTGTAATTATGTAAACATTATGAAAACATAGTGAGATATAACAATTGTAACTTGCCCTGAATAAGGGTGTTTCCTAAGAAATATAATAATAATAGACTGAGCTTCATCTTTTGATACTGATGACTGATAAATTGCTTGTATGATGTGTGCAGTAAATTAACAACTGCTGTCTGGCATTCACAGTTTCTCTTCTGCTTTCTGGGAAAGTGTCTTTGGTGAAAGAAAAAAAAAGCCCAAGAAAGGCACCCTACTCTCAATTAGACCAATGAGGAGGCTTAAAAGGGCCTGGAAGATTAAATAAATATTGCAGAACCTCATTATTCAAAAAGTCTGTCTGTTGTTTCATTCAATAATTTAACAGCTCTGTGTGTCAGAATGTTCCCAACATTTTGAAAAAAACATGTTCAGCACTACCAGACTACGTGCCTTCACCAACAACATTTAATCTGCTCAGGACTCTGCTTGTTCTGCAGAGATTTCTCCTAATCAGTCAAGGCATTTATTTCCACCAGAGTAAATAAGACTTTTACACAGAATTAAAATACTATATCCTGCATTTTTACATTGCCTAGCTGATTATCGCCTCTTATAAATGCTTTATATAAGAGTGGTTAAGAGATAGTCAACATTTTTAGTTTTTTATCTTTTCATAATCCCAAAGCAAACATTTTTAAATGATTTAATGTGGATTCCAATGGAGTTAGAAATGTAGATTCTTGCTCAGCCTATAACCATTAAATTGAAAGTTCAACACTGATCTTTTATTGACGGGCGATAAAATGTAAATGGTTGAAAATGGAGAGGAAGGGAACAAGTGACATTATTACAGATGGCTATTTTATTTTTAATGGATGGGGGTCATTATGGAGAACTGTAGCATCAGTTTTATTAGTACTGACAGCCACTGTTCTGGGTCAGCGCTGATGTTTTTAAAATTAGAGCCAAATATAAGAATATGAATTCCCCAGTTTTCTTTCTTTTTGCTGCCATTGTGCTCACAGATTGTGCTAAAACGTGTGATTGGAACAAACGGAACACCCTTTTGACATTCCTTGGTGATATGTTTTTAGGTGAGCCGAGTTTTTGAAACCCATCAGTGTGGTTAACTTCGTCATGTATTGAGTGATCTGCACATTGACACCCACAACAAAATAAACAAATCAGACCTTAATGCTTGAATCGTTTAACATGGAAAACTGTAGACAGGTCCTTGATGAAGTCTGCAGTGGATTTGAACTAGCAGGGAATTTCAAGAACTCATCTCAGCTGTGCCACATAGCATGAGAAGAGTGGCATACATTTCCTTCCCATGAGAAAGTTGTCAGATGTTGCGATCACATTTCCTTTTATTCATTATACCTCTAGTTTATTGAATGTTGCTTTCCTAAGAGATTAATGCTGCAAACCTGTCTGCAGATCTGCCTTTTTTATTTTCTTACAGTACACATATTGAAATGCCTCTTTGCATTGATTGGTTGCCTAATCAAAAAACAAATAATATAACTTTGCCAAGGGTGTACCAGCTTAATTTTTTCATATATTTCTTTATTTAAACTGACAGGCCTTTTAATTAAATTGAGTGCAGCCTTCAACATCATTAGATCGAGGCTCAGCAGGGGAACATATCAGTGCTCTATGAGGGATCAAGGGAGCAATTATCTTGAACCTTCATGTTCAGGGGAACTTCACTATAACCATCAAGGGCTGTCCAATGATAACTAAAGGGAAATAAACTTGAATACCTGCTGAATGGCACTGGAGTCGTGGAGAGGTGTTGAGGCGTGTGGTATAAGCACATAGGAGGTGTAACTAGGAAATTGTTTCTGGTGAAATTTGAATTACTGTTCAAAAGGAAGAATTACAAACCTTTAACCCCAATTGAATGTCATTTGTCAGGTTTGTTCCCACCTAAATAAAGTTTAAGTGTACACAATTTTAACTAACCTGTTGTGAGTGAATGCTGCATGTGTGGGAAACAGAAGGCAAGAAAAGCCATAGTTAATTTGAAGTATGCAGTAACGAGAGTACGTACTTAAACCAATAGCAGCACTTTAGAGGCGTGGTTAGGGCTGTGGACTCTGGACTCTGAAGTGGACGGTCATGGGTTCAATCCCAGGTGGGGGACACTGCTCTTGTACCCTTGAGCAAGGGACTGTACCTGCATTGCTCCAGTAAAAACCCAGCTGGGCATTTATATGTAAAAAAAGAATGTGATATATTAATTGTTAGTTTAAGCAGATCATCTCTCATACATGAAAAGTTAAAATCAATGTTATCACCTATTTCTGACTGAATTACGATGTCTTCTGTTTGGATCCTGTTATGTGGCTTGTAGTTCTAGGTCTATTAATTAATTCCATTTTCAGACAGTTAGGGCAGGCTGTGTGGGAGGATGTAATAACCTTTCTGAATAACAATAATAATAACATTGAATTGAACATCACTGTGTTTGTTGGCTAAACTGTGTTGCCACAGTGCCAATTTCATTAGCAAAGGAAGTATGCCAGTTTTGAAAAAATTCTACCTGGAAGTGTTGTTGTACTATTATTAACACATTCACATTCTTCCCTGCGTTTGACTAGGTTTTTCTAGCAGCACCATTCCATAGGTACTATATTGTAATGACTCGGGGGTTCTGGCTGCGACGGGGACTCGAACCCTATTCTCCCACACCATAATGCAGCAATCTTAGCGAGGCTCGAGATCGCTACACTACCCCCCCTGTCATTACAGTGTGCCCTCGTGCTGCTCTTCCATCTCTTCACTGAAAATGGCCTGACGCAGGCTCGTTTCGTGCACTTCTGACACCAATTAAGTATTTCAGGGGTAGCGGCCACGACGGGGAATCGAGCCCCGGGCTCCTGCACCACAGTGCAACAATCTTACCACATCACTAAAAGGCCCAGGCCTCTTAGCAAGGCTCGAGATCACTACACTACCCTCTGGCACGCTACACTACCCCCTTCTGTCATTAGAGTGCGACCTTGCGCTCTGCCATCACCGGCACACACAGGGGCTTCTCAGCACTCCCTGTCATCACAGCGCATCCTCACGCTGTTCCACCATCATCGGGCCACAGTTGAGGCTCTCAGGCTCTCACTGCCCAGATACCGACATGGGTTACGTCATCCCGCTCTGACACCAATGTAATTACTCGGGGTTCTGGCCACGACGAGGACTCGAACCCCTGTCCCACGCCACAATGCAGCGATCTTACCAAATCACTAAAAGGCCCAGGCCTCATAGTGAGGCTCAAGATCACTACAATATTTTGATTTAATTAATGTTCATACATTTTCCTTAAGCTGGCTGGATGAGAAAAATTAACAATGATATTATGATAAGTGATTCATGGCTACACAATGAGAAAGATTTTCTTAATAGATGGATGTCAGCACTGTGGAGTAGTGGTTAGGACTCTGGACTCATAACTGGAAGGTTGTGGGTTTAAATCCCAGGTGAGGCAATGCTGTTGTACGCTTGAGCAAGGTACTTCACAGATTGCTCCAGTAAAATGCCCAGCTGTATAAATGGGTACACAAATGTGAGTCGCTCTTGATAAGAGTGTCTGCTAAATGACAAATAATGTAATGTAATGGATGCCACTTTTGTGTTCTGACTTCACTGTTCTTTGGTAATCCTTGGGTTGCCATTCCTCTTGCTGTTCAACTTCAAATTGCTGTTTGCGCCGGGAATCACTTATCTGATCTGTACTCAACCTGGCTGACTATCACACCTTTTAAATGACATTTGAAACCGTAGAAGTTAAAAAGCTAAAGCTAAAAAGCTAAAGAAACCAATGCCAGCCCAAATCAATTTAATATATAACTGAAATGTGGCTTCACTGTAAATTAAAAATAAGGAGTTACTTTAAATCTGAAATAAAACCGTACAGCAGTGCAAATAAAATGAATGAATAAATCAAATCTTGTACTTAAAAAAATGAGGGCAATTAAAACATACTGGAACCTATTTGGCTAATTGTCACAATCTAGGACACAGGCAGTGGGAGAATGTTGCAGCCTCAAAATTAGACTTATTGGACCATAGAAAATGGCATTATTTGCATTACAATTTACATAAAGATATTATCTTCTTGCCTTCAAAACACAGCACAGCAGGTGCTAAGTAACATGGCAGCATTCATATCAATCAGAAAAGAAAATTAATACATTAAAAAGGGGAAGGGCAAAGCAATCCCTTGTTCCTAAGCCTCTCATATAATCTCCATTTTTAATATAGCTCGATAAGATGTCAGGGTTTTGTGTCAAATGTCATTTACACCTCTGATCATAGTGCTATAATGAGCTGATTGAAGGAACCAAGACAAAATTGAATTGGTCTGATTGTTACAGGAAAAATATTTCCGTTGCAAGTGCTGCTTTCAAAATGTCACAAAGGAGCTGGATCCCAAAGCAAGTAGATTTTTGTATTAATGTACTGTATGTATTTATATTAATGTGTTGAGACCTTGTCCAAGGCAACCAGCAGTTTGAAGACAGTTGCATTGAGTACAATAGAAGTTTAGAAGCAATGGAAGACTATAATGGGGAAGAAGATTTAAACAAAAGATGCCTGTGATTAGACTTTCTGGAGCCAGTAGTGGTCAGAGTCAGAGACAAGACAGAATTAGTATCTTAGAAGCTGTAGTGCTTACTAATCATACTGAGCCAGGAGGTAGCACCACAGAAAAAGACAAATTATTAAAGTTAGGGTTGGTTGCTGTACAAGCTTGTGGGCGATGTATTTCCTGACACCCTGGAAAGATTTTTACCACAGCAGTTATTTAAGGGAGGACTGGTCAAGCATAAGGGATAGAGTTGATGGCTGGCATCCGTCTGGACAGCAGCGTTTTGTCACAGTGTTATTATGACTCCTTACTCACCCGTTACATTTGACAGGTTCCTTAAGGATTATATTCTAAAACAGGCTTTCCTTTATCCGCATGAAGGAAATGGCAAGATTGAATTTGAAGGACCGTTTTGCACATTTGGAAACGCGTGAGCTCGAACAAAAGCCTGCTAGTATGAATATTAAAGGAATCTGTGAGAAAGGCATTCAACTCCTGCCTAGACACTTACTACCTCTTCATATGCCTGTTATTTTTAATCCTGCCAGCAGCTCCCTTTACATCTCTGAACCACATCACACTTAAGGTATCATGCAACTACAAGGTTATTGTAACATTCTTTTAATTCCTCAGTATTTAGAAACACATGACACACATAAAACACACTCTTGATTGCATTGCATTTAATTTAATATTGGGAATGCAGTTATTTTAAATTAATGTAAATGCACATGTTTTTCTCCATATAAAGGGTGTAATGCTCATTGTTTTGTAAAATTTCACCTTTGGATTGCTTCGCATAAATACATTTGTAAAAAGATTTGAGGGAGAATTATAAATGCAAGTATTATCTTTGTATTTTGCCCAGAACTTCAAAGTTATTTCAAACTTCAAGCTTATTACAGATGGATTGTAAAATAGAGTATTATGTTTCATGCTGAGTACAATTGTGAACAAAAATAATTTGTGTAGAAGCTTTTTCATTTGTATAATTATCTATCTTAATTGTTTTCTGTTTGGAGAGTCTGCCCTTTGTTTAAAGTGTTGTTCAGTGTTATTTTTGCTTAGCTATTCATTTTCTTTTAGCACATATTTTAATCTATTTGAAACACATTTTTGTTATGAAGGGGAGGTTTCAGGGGTTGCATGCATAAGTGCGCAACCCTGAACTAGACACAACACAATCCAATATTCTCTAGAAAGACATTTTTCTTCCCAACAAAACAAAATAAAGCCATCTCTAATTTATGATTCACACGTCTGTAAAAACAGGAGATGCTGTGTGTGTATGTATAGGTATATGTATTCTACTGACCTGATCCAACATATATACAAAAAAATGTATAGAGCCTTGTGTAGCATGAATGTGGGCAGCACTGTTTACAGTTTACGCCCAGGTACCATGACAGTAGCAAACAGTATTATAACAAATATGACAAGGTTAATTCGTGTGCTTAATCATTTCGTTATTTGTTGGCATATTTTTAAATGGTGATAAAAAAAGCAAGTAATAAAAAAGAGATTAAAGGCCATACAGTTTTCATGTGTAATGCCACTTTAGATAAGTGAATGCAGAATGAAAAGAAGTGACTTGAAGCACTTGTCAATGGCTGTGGGGTCATTTTGATGGTTTCTTTATTGTGTCTATCTGTGTCTATGTGGCTCCTAACTGCAGGGGTTTATGTTTAAAGCAAATGATTGTAAAGCTTTCCTTAAATCCATTTCTCAGGAGGCACAGATACCCTGGGCTGTCCATATCATAATTTCTTTAAGCACCAGAACAAATGTGCACATATGTGTGGGTATAAGCCTCTCCAGTAATTGTCACTATGGCCTAAGACCAAGATGAGGATCAAAATAATTAGTAAACACCCCCCTACTGTGACCCACGTCCCCTTCACTTCCTATTTTTTCTGACTTGTGGCTCTGAGGAGGGAGGGAGCCGAGCCCTGTTATGAGCTTTGAGAGGTTATTACGGGAGACTCTGTAGACCGCTCCGATGTGATTAATTAGATTGTCTCCAAGTACTATAGCTGAAACCTCACAGAACTCCTAGCACCTCAGCTGGAGAGCAGAATGTGAATGTGCACGAGTGTTTGTGAGCGAGAGAGAGAAAGGAGAGGCAGCGAAGGAAGGAGGCTTATAAATATTGATTAGTATTCCTGTGCTGATCGAAAGAAATGACAAGAAGCACTCAGACGCTAACCAGTCCTTAGCAAGATCTCTCTCTCTCCCTCTTGCTCTCTTGCTCTCTCTTGATCTATCTCCCTCTCTCTCTTTCTCTCATGCTCTCTCTCTCTCTCTCTCTCTCTCTCTCGCCGTGTCTCACTCTTGCGCTGGTTCTTCCGATTGCTCACCTTAAACCATTGGAACTTCCTCATCTGGGATGGGGATTTAACGTGCGAAAAGCTGTCAGAGAGCCCCCTCCTCGCTCAGCTTGGCAAACAGAGTGCGAGCAGGAGCTTTGAGTGCCATGTGACTGAGCTCCAAAGCTTTCTCCTTTTTTTTTCTTTTTTTTTCTTTTTTTTCTGTTCAATAATGAGCTGCTGAGAAGCAGGAGGAGGAGACGGAGAATATGTTTACCGTTTCGCTGAAGTGCCGGTTGGGGGTCATCAGACGCCGGACGAAAGGTATTGTGCACTGCACCACTTTTTAGCATCATAGGCAGCTCTGAGGCAATGGCAACAAAGACTGGGTTATATAGTGGGCTTGTTTAGGGGGTGGGAGGTGGGGGTTGGGTGGGGAGGGGGGGGCAACAACATAAATATTCAGTTTACAATTCAGAACTAGTAAATTAAAAGGTTCTCAAAAGCTCAACTTCTGATTCAATAACACATTTTAAATTGTCAGGGTTTTGTCTGTGCATGTTCAATGTTCTAGGTCCTTTTTAAAAATAATTTGTGTCTAGAAGCATTTCCTCAAGACTCTGTTTGTTTGTCTAGGAACAGTATATGCATGTGCCTCGGTAGTGAGGAATGTCTTTCCAGAAACACTGAAAACCTTTTTAATTGTGGGCTAGAACTGGGAGAAAACATTCAATCTTAAAGAAAAATAAAATAAACTTAATAGGAAAATCATAATATTAAAAAACATAAATGTAAAACACAGATTCTAGTATTAGTTACCTAGAAAGTGTTATTTTTCTTCTTCTTTAGCTGACATTCTCTCTGTTTCCCTGCATTTACTCTATTTAGAATTATTTTGAAGTTGTCAAGTTAAAAGGTAGCTGAAACTCATTATATTCCAGTTTGTTTTCTGAGGCCTTTTAAATGTGTGCATTGTCAAACTCAAGATGAGGCCTCCAAGAAGTTGTGCCCGGCTTGGAAACAAATGTACAGGATAACTTCAAAGCCTTTTGCTTGCTCCCCTCTGTTCTCCGATTCCAGAACTGTACCTAAATAGAAGGAAAAGCTTTCAAAATATAATGAAAAAATAAATAATTTCTGACAAGGGGCTTTAAATATTATTAGTTAGTGTGCTCTCTTTTGTATATACACTCACCTAAAGGATTATTAGGAACACCTGTTCAATTTCTCATTAATGCAATTATCTAACCAACCAATCACATGGCAGTTGCTTCAATGCATTTAGGGGTGTGGTCCTGGTCAAGACAATCTCCTGAACGCCAAACTGAATGTCTGAATGGGAAAGAAAGGTGATTTAAGCAATTTTGAGCGTGGCATGGTTGTTGGTGCCAGACGGGCCGGTCTGAGTATTTCACAATCTGCTCAGTTACTGGGATTTTCACGCACAACCATTTCTAGGGTTTACAAAGAATGGTGTGAAAAGGGAAAAACATCCAGTATGCGGCAGTCCTGTGGGCGAAAATGCCTTGTTGATGCTAGAGGTCAGAGGAGAATGGGCCGACTGATTCAAGCTGATAGAAGAGCAACTTTTACTGAAATAACCACTCGTTACAACCGAGGTATGCAGCAAAGCATTTGTGAAGCCACAACACGTACAACCTTGAGGCGGATGGGCTACAACAGCAGAAGACCCCACCGGGTACCACTCATCTCCACTACAAATAGGAAAAAGAGGCTACAATTTGCACAAGCTCACCAAAATTGGACAGTTGAAGACTGGAAAAATGTTGCCTGGTCTGATGAGTCTCGATTTCTGTTGAGACATTCAGATGGTAGAGTCAGAATTTGGCGTAAACAGAATGAGAACATGGATCCATCATGCCTTGTTACCACTGTGCAGGCTGGTGGTGGTGGTGTAATGGTGTGGGGGATGTTTTCTTGGCACACTTTAGGCCCCTTAGTGCCAATTGGGGATCGTTTAAATGCCACGGCCTACCTGAGCATTGTTTCTGACCATGTCCATCCCTTTATGACCACCATGTACCCATCCTCTGATGGCTACTTCCAGCAGGATAATGCACCATGTCACAAAGGTCGAATCATTTCAAATTGGTTTCTTGAACATGACAATGAGTTCACTGTACTAAACTGGCCCCCACAGTCACCAGATCTCAACCCAATAGAGCATCTTTGGGATGTGGTGGAACGGGAGCTTCGTGCCCTGGATGTGCATCCCACAAAAACTGCAAGATGCTATCCTCTCAATATGGGCCAACATTTCTAAAGAATGCTTTCAGCACCTTGTTGAATCAATGCCACGTAGAATTAAGGCAGTTCTGAAGGCGAAAGGGGGTCAAACACAGTATTAGTATGGTGTTCCTAATAATCTTTTAGGTGAGTGTATATACAATTTACAGTAAATGTATGAATTTCACAATGGAGCAGAGATGTTCATGGTTGGTGTATTTGTATGTAGGCCTATAAGATCGGCTTTGTATCCTAAAGTTTCTGAGCTGCTCAGGAACAGGTACAAGGACTATGAACCTGTCCACACTGTACCTCTAAAATGCGTCACTCCTACCTTGCTAAGATCTGTCTCTTTCAGCCCATCCCTGGCCTTCCTCTGTGTGTCGTATATTATAAATGATATCTGCTAAAGACATGGCTGAGATCATGACTTGACCGGATGTAAAACCAGCTCATATTTCTACTGGAAGGATCACAATGCATTTTAGTTAAGCCTGTTTAAAGTAGCAATGTACAGTGAGAGTAATTGTTCTGATATCCTCATGACATGTGTGAGGCATTGGATTTCTGTGTGTCTGGCATCACCGCATCTGCTTCATGGACCTTTGGAAATTGTTTACAAGGCAGAATAGTCTGGGTAGGTAGGGTAGAAATGTGTCCTACTTCTGAAATGTGTTGAGAGGGGTTTGTTTGTTTAAGCATGTTGTTAACCCTTCAGTCGTTAAATTGCATTTCACAATCGGATGGAGAGTCTGGAATTAAACAAGTGATATTTTCCAGAAACTTGCACCTGGGGACAATTTGAATACAGTATCAGAAATAGGTGATTTTCAAGCAGAATGCTTGTAATCTGACCGCTCATTGTTGAGCCATCGGCCACCATATTTGATTATTAAGCAGTTTTATGAATCAGGTGTCCTGTGTGTATCCCTACTGCAAAAAAAAATAAAAAAAATAAAATTGGTTACTTTATAAAGATTATACATTATCCATCCACCCATTAATTTTCGAAACCACTTATCCTGGCCAGTGTCGTGGGGAAGCTGGAGCCGATCCCGGCAGGCGTAGAGTGCAAGGCAGGGATACACCCAGGACGGGACACCAGTCCATCACTGGGCAACACACACACATACCTACAGGGCAATTTAGAGAGACCAATCAACCTAACCCGCATGTCTTTGGAAGGTGGGAGGAAAGATTATACATTATTTTCTGTTTAAATACTGCTTATATTTAGTTTATGGCATTATATCATTTCTTATTTATTGTATATCCCACTGTGAATTTTGGATCTCAGTAGTTGTTTGTTCTTACATCATTTCTAGGCTTAGCAACTGTCCCACATAAAATAGCTACTGGAAAATCTACTCAAACTTGATGGAGAGGAAGTAGAATGGGGAAACAATTTAATGTAACAGTTTTGAAGCCTACTGTTGTTTATGGAAACCTCTGCAGCACATTTAAGATTTCACTAACCACATACACTAAAACCATAACTGATGACGACGATGAAAGTGGAGGATTTAGGCTGCTCTCTAGACATGTCAGAAAGAACGATTGCATTCAAATGTTGTGAAATTATAGATTATGAATTTCCAAAGCTACAATTAACAAGGATCTTGTAGGGACCACCAGACATTCACGTTGAAAGACATTCAAGACCTCCGAAGACGTAATGAACAAAAGCTGTTCATACAATACAGTGGCTAAGTGCTGCTGAAGCTATTAATTAGTAAGGGCCCTCTGTTACTGTAATTCTCAATTCTCTGTGGTGCAGGTACAATTCCTCTACAATAAGTAAGAGGCTGGAAGCTTAGCCATTTTCAAAAGCTTTATGTCCCAGAATGTCACCTCTATTTTGTTCTTCTTTAAGTGTCTGCTTTTATCTGTCAAAGGAAAACCGCAGCCATTAAAGCCAGGGGTGAAAGCCGACTAATTGCATTATAGACGTTTTGAGTCTTGTTATATGAAAGTCTCGTTTTATTTAATGTGATGGTAAACGCGTGTGAAGTTATGCTCTGTATTCTTGGTTTCAGAACTAGCAGCTAGCAACCTAACATATCCAGAAACAAGACAAGTTACCATTTGTGTTAATTTGGATGTAGACCAGCCTTGACCTTAATTACTAAAGCATGGTTTCTGACAAGGCAAGAGGAGGGCTCTACAGTTTCTGCCATGTTCCAGCTCATCCCAGAGATGTTCTTTGAGACTGAGGTCAGGACTCTGAACAGGAAATGAAATGCTCGAACAACTTTGTCAAATGTTTTGTAACATTGTGCACTGTCATATTGATAGATGTACAGTCCCTCATTCTAAAGTAATATTAATTAATTTAGTGCACTGTTGTCTAAGATATGACAGTACCTACTGGTTTACCCATCACAAGAAAACTGCATGGCACATGACCTCTGGTAGAATATGTTGCCAACTGCAGGCTTGTGTTCAAAGTTGACAGTTTTTGCCATAAGTGTTGGGACTGAAATATGTATGTATGTTACTATCATTTTACAGAACAGTACAACAGTACAGAAAAATACACCAAAATATTTGTTTTGTGTTTCAACAGACCGAAAGTAAAACTGCCTTTTTTCCACTGTCAACCACTCATTTAAAGTTGTCACAATTTAATGATCATCATAAAACGGCTCACAATCTCGCTTTGTCAGTTGCTTTACAGGAATCGATAGAGCTCAAGAAAGCAATGTTTATGGCTGTGGCAGGCCAGAGTGCTTCAGGACTGTCAGCTTTATTGCCTCCATCCCTTCAAACCCTGTCAGACCCTTGGCTTTCACAGGCTACAATTTCCACTTTGTTCGTTTCTGCGGCTTTGTTCGACGTTTTTAACAATTCCAGCTTCGCGGAACGCAATGCAAAGTAATTTAAAGTACATGTTTCATTTACATGTATTGTTAATCATTAATCTAAAAATCGTTAACACAGCCATCACCATGAAGCAAATGTAATTACAGTACAGTAAGATCTAGTATCTATTTTGTCTTCAAGTTGCAAAGCCTAATACAGAATTGTTTATGTACAGGTCCTGGGGATTTACTTATGAGACCAGTGCCCATGTTATTATTATTATTACATTTCTAACATTTTCTACAATATATCACATTATTTTTACATACAATTACCCATTTGTACAGCAGTTTGTTTTATAATCTAGTTAAAGTACCTTGCTCAAGGACACAATGGCCTGTTGTCTTTTCATGCACCACAAACAGAGAGCCAAAACACTTTGAAATTGCATTGTGTTATCTCTTGTAACCTCTGTGTAAGATATGTATGTTTTCTCCTAGGATGCTTGATAATATAGGTTTCCCACCAGACGAAAGAGAGACTGCAGAAATCCCACTGTACAAGTTAAGCAGAGTACGGATATGTTCAGATACCCATGAAAACCAGCTGAGGTCATTACTGTGTATGCTTTTACACATACGCTTTTTATTGATTCTGTTTAATTGTTACTGTTGTCCATGAAAACATTCATTACAGGGCTCCCGTGTTTTTATGGTCCATATATATGATTTATTATGGTTCCTGACATCACTTGAGAAGATCTGAAAAGCTAGTTTCTAGTCTCTCTCCAAAGTAGCCTTGACTCACTGTTTCCTACTCCTTAAAAACCCAGAGAGTCCCAGAGAGTTTTAAAGAATGCAAATGTTCCAAGATCTCAAAACTAACAAGAAAATTGAAAAGTTACTGTCAATATCTCAGTTGGAAAGTTAGCATGGTCATTGATTAAAATGAATATAGTAGCAGGTATGAACATACCATATTATATATACTGCATTGTAATTACTAAAAACCCTTTAAGTGGCAGCTGATTCGGTGGGTTTCTTTGTAGGAGTTTTTTCAAATAAGTTTTGGTACAAGCTATCGTCAGATCCTAGCATTAACTAGCTTTATCCAGGCACTGTGTTGCCATGCAAGGTGTGCCAGAGCCCCAGAGCATATCAAATGAGTGATTCAGAACTATGACCTCCAGTGATTCTGCACTCCAAGGCCAAGGCTTTCCCCTGGAAGGGCTGTCACTGACTCTAAATACAACAGAAACGTACATGTAAAAGCTTTTGCTCAGATGGGTGGCACCCGATCCATTTACTAGGACATCCTGTATTCATTGATTCAAATGCAAGACAGACACGTGTGTATGAAACACTGTGCATGAAAACATTATGGCAGACATGTCTTCTCTTGGAGAGATCCAAAACAATTCTTCAACTCATCAGTCAGTTTTGAAATGATGGTGCCACACTTATCATATTTTCTTCAGTTCAGATTTTTAAAACCAGAGTTAAATGGATTTCAAAGACCCTCCACATTTAATATCTGGGTTAGAAATTATCTGCCATGCGAATGATGAAATAAGAGTGATTTTAGGATGTTGCTGTGATCTCATATGAAGTCAGGATATTCATTTAAATTTCCCCTATTATGGGTAGAAGAATGTATTTTCCTACTGATATATCTCATTGCTGTTTGATTGCTCTTCCATCACAACCACAGGTGTGGATGGTGTGAATGAATGCTGTATATGAAAGTGTGAATGTGAACACACCTTTCTATTTCCATTTGGTCTGTTGGTAGGACCCAGGGATGTAGATTTGTTGCTAAGCTTCTTCATTTCCCACAATGTTTATAAAATAAGAAACCGATAATCCCACACTGAGGTGCAGTGTGCAATACAGTGAGTTTTGCATCTCAATTGACTGGTGAACAATGCATAGTATATATAAAGAACAATCTCTCTATGAGTCATTGGAAATAACTATTTTCAATTGGAACTGTAGCACAGCTTAGATGTGGAAGTAAAAAAATAAAATCCATATTCCACATTGTTTTCAAATCCAGTGATGAAGTGCTGACACAGACATTGTAGAGAACTTTTTTGTATTTTGTTGTTGATTTATTTTAAAACACTTTTAATTCTTTGAATAATTAGATGAGGGTAGCATAACCATAGCTTGTGAATGTACATATTCAGCATAGTTTCTGTAGTATATATCAGAAAGGACTAAACTAAAGGCTCTTTATGCTTATAAAAACAGGAGGCTAGCACTGAAAGAAATGTACTTCAGTAAAGCAGATGTACCTATTTTTCAGCCAGTCAAGCATTGCTCATCAAGCTAATCCAACTTGTGAGAGGTGCTGCAGGAAGCATTGGGTGAAATCTCTTCAGATTACCCAGATAACTAGAATGCCAAAAGTCTGCAAGGCTGTAATTGCTGCAAATGGAGGATTCTTTGACAAAAGCAAAGTTTGAAGGACACAATCATTATTTCAATTAAAAATCATTATTTCTATATTATTTCATATATTCATTTTGCTATATTTCATATTCAAACTCATGTCATGTATGTTTTCATGGAAAACAAGGATATTTCTAAGTGACCCGAAACTTTTGAATGGTAGTGTGTGTCTGACATCTATGTAATAGTTGTATTTGTTCTTCAAGTAGATAAGAGACAAGCTGAACCTAAATTTGCAAACCATGCTTTTGCTGGTATTACTCAGAGGTATTACACAATCTCAGTATCACTATAGCAACAAAGTACTCTAATTACTATTGGGGAGACTTATACCCTGGAGGATGTTGAATCTGTCAACTTTGGCAGAAGACAAGTATTGTGCATTGGTGTACACACAATGATCTTCCATGACAGACACAAATATTATTATTTAGGCTCCAAGAAGTCCTTTGGCACTTTAAGGACTTACTGAAGAACAGTGACAGCACACTTGTCTCCTAGCTTTTCAACCAACTCCAGGGGGTTTGCAATGTGCCACAGTCAGAGGGAAGACCATCTCATCATTCTTTCTTCAGCAAAGCTTCTTCATATTCATAAGACTTTGAATAAACTGAACAATAATTTCCATTTGAATCTGCCTCACAGGGTTACAATAAAAACTCTCAGCATCACATGCCAAATTCTGGCCCCTGCTGTAAAAGGCCCTCCCCTTAATCTAAATCCAATTTATTTTCATTGTATTTGTCATCTCCATGCCTATTTAATTGCATGCTATATTTGAACCTTTAAAAACTCTACAGCTGCTTGGAGAAAATGGGGAGAAAACGATGCTCTGGAGCAATGAGCTTTAAAGCTTTAAAGATCACCCTGTAAACCTGCTGTGAAGAAATCTGTTCTTGTGCTGAGAGCTCCCCCTGTTTGGATCCAGATACCCTCCTTTTGCCTTTTGTTAGCCGCTTAGACAACAGAGATATGGATGAAAACCTGCACTGGTAGTATTTTTCTCCACCCCCCCCTTCCCCACCCCCCCCCCACACACACACCAAAATAAACATGCCTTCAATCATTATTAGAACCCACCAAAGCAGCAGGAAATCTTATTGAAAAGCAAGCCTGCTGGCACTTTTGCCACACCAGCAATTGCCTGTTTTGTCTAGGAGCGTGTGTGTGTGTGCGTGTTTGCATGGCTGATATAATGTGAGCAAAGCCTGTGGATTAGATGCAATTGCAAAACCCACAAGGAAAAAAACAACACCGTGCTAACAGGAAGTGTGATGCAGGGTCACTAGACCCTGATGAGATGTATCTATAAACAGGACTGATAAACTACTAGAAACCAAAGGAGGAGAATTGCAGGCTGAATGGTCACCCATTGTTTTTAACCTTTCTTATGTTCTTCTCTTATGCAACACCCACCAGGTGCTAGAAATACACAGATGTGTTTGAAGCTCACTGCCCATAGATATGCTTTCAGTATACAGTTTGAAATGAAAACAAGGCTGAACTAATCAAACTACGGTTGAGCTGGGACTTGTTTTCCCAGGCCCTGTGGTATGGGAGATGGATGATGATTTTCGAAGATAAACGCATCGACCCTCCCACAATTATCTCAGCCTGAACCCTCTGTATAGGATCTCGGTGTACTTTTCTGCAGTTCTAGTGCCCTTGACACTTTGTGTAGGCGACCAGCACCTTGGCTGGAGATGCATCCCCCACACTTTCTGATAAGTGGAGTCTCAAGGTGATGCAAAAGTTTCACATTGCTCTCTGTGCTGTCTGTGCTGCTGGTACTTATCCAGGAAGTGTTTCCTTATTGAGCATTTGAGGAGGATTTAAAAGTTGCCTTTTAACTGAGAGAAAAGCACTTGAAAATGACACTTGACCCTTTCGCCAAGATGAATATTGATGCTTAATTAGCATATTCATGAAATGGCTAACACAGGATCAGCTGTGCACTGTCCCTGCCAATCAAAGTTGCTGGTTTTATTGTGAGAGAACTTGCCCATTAACTCTGATGTAGGATTCATTGACAGAAGATTAACAATGACTTTAATGTATTAATAACTGCAACACAACAATAAATAAATAAAACCTCAGCAGGACAAATATGCAATAAGCCATTATTTCTCTTGCTGTGGATGGAAATTAAAAACAATATTCAGTTTAGCTTGGCTTCAATAAAAATTGGCTTTTTTTAAATATGAATGTATTTCAGTTTTAGGGCAATTTAAAAACCCCATATTGACATGAAGTGCCCCAATGACTATGAAGCCTTGTGGGCACCCTATGCTAAGTTCAACCAACAAAACTGGAGGAACTGTGGACATCACTCCCATACATGTGTCCATTCACTCCCTTCTCAGAAACTCAGACTATAGTTGATTTTGCATTAAATTCTACCACTGGAAACCACCTTTCGATAAGAAAAAAGGTTGATATATTTAAATTTGGTCAAAATAGATGTTTTACTGTTTATGCAATATTAGTTATATTGGTACATGTACCATAAGATTTGTGCATGTTTAGCATTGTTTTACGGTGACTTTAATATATTTTTACAACAGTTTGCTATGAGTTCAACTGCACTAGACAATGGTGAATTCATGGTAGAGTCCATTAGGGCCCACTGCATGTTCAAACTATATAAACTACTGTAAAACTATGCTACAAGCATAGTAAAACCATGTTAGAAGTGCAAAAATACTACGATACATTTACAGGCATACATTTGCATATGGCACATTCTTGTCTATTACATGTCATGAGCAAAACGCTGAAACAATTCCAACAGAGTTGCTTCACAAAAAACAAACTACATTTTAGATGTGCAATGAAGTGAGAATGTGCCCTTAAAACGATTTTAGACACATCCCATTACCTTATATTTAGACGCTGAACAATAATATTTCTGGATTGTGTTTATGTTGGGAAAGACCCCTAGTTTGAAGCTCTCTGCAGAAATCTATAATAAGAACCATTTTCATGGAGTCGATTCCAGTCAAGTGGTTTCTATTTATATAGTTTGGCAGAAGGCAAGCTACAAAGGCTGCTTTACTTTCTTAAGTTTACAAAGGAAAAGGGAAACAGAATTGTGACCAACACAATTACTGCAGACACAGAAGTATCTTCAACAATTTTGCTAAAGTAATACACAAAAAACTAACATAGTCCTGCTTAGTTCTATATTACTGACCATTGTTGCCTTAAAACTGAATTGTAAAGCTCTATAAACCCCAAATCCAAATGTATGTGCTGCATATGGTGATGCTTGTCTTCAAGAAACACACTTAACAGAAAGTCATATAATCCTTTAAGAAGTTGAATTTGTACACATTGAATGCATTTCCTGTTTTATTCATTTACATGACCATCATTCTTGGCAGATAATACAATGAAGGAAGATCATATACTTTCAATTTTAGTAAAGTGAGAAGTGTCTTGCTCTTGTCAGTCTAGTCTAGTCTAGTCTAGTCAATCTAGTAATGTGATTTTGTTCTCTAATTTTAATTAGTCATCTTTGCAAAGAAAACTATTTTTATTGCTAAGGAATTATAGATTGCAATAGATACTAAGGAAACGATCTCAACTTTTCTATGCTATTTGTTCATAGGCAAGTCTATGGCTGATGTTTATTTGTTTAAAAATCTTTTACTTTGTATATTATTCCACAGTTTTCACTTAGGAGGTTTTGTACCAGTTTCTTTTAGTTTGTCACAATGTTATGTACTTGTTACAGTACATTCTGATTTTCTCTTGAATAGGTTTAGTTTGTAAGTTAAGGAAGAAGCCCCAAAGGCCTACGAATAAGTCTTATTGAATATCATTTATGTAGGCGATATGAATATTGTATGGTTGAACTGATGCAATTCAGAATTAATGCACCACAGTTTTATAGAAAATTAACTTCCTACACAGTTTGCTACATAGATTTATTAAATTATTCTTTATTAATAATGAATTGAGGCATCTCTCAAGTAAACATTAATTGAAAATATCATCTGTGGCTTAATGTGATTTTGTAATATTTATACTGTGAAGCTGATAGCATGTGATCCTAGCAAGCACAGTCACTAGTTTTTAGTTTTAGCAAATTAAACTGACTGCTTTTGCGTTAGATTGTCTTGCCTGTGGGTAGCTACTGGGGCAAGAATGTAAAAGGATGCAAGACAGGGAGACAGGGACAGGGCATACAACTTACAAGTACCCCCAAACCAGACTAGGTTGAGATTGAATCAGAACTGCAGCCCAAACACCAATCCCAAATTAGAACACCCTTATGTACTGGGCATTTATTGAGTAAAAGCAAGTGTTTAATGAGCCCAGAGATCCACAGATCATCAGGCTTGATGAAGATGACTTTTTAGTGATGACATTACCCAGCCTAACCCTAAAAAGACAACTGATAAATTCAGTGCAACCACTAAACCTTCTTTCAAGAGAGAAAGTGGCACACTCTGAATTTGAGCAGGTTGCAGGATGTGTGTTGTGCTCTTGTTTTTATGCAATATTAATTTGCACTAGGTCTCAAAGCGCTATGCAGTACTATCATCAGTTACATTATTGGGGTCACAAGATGGACAGCACATCGACTTAATTCAACAAAGTTTAAACAATGCATATTAAAAGTGAGTTAAAATAAATATATCATAAGAATCACAGGGTAAAATTGTTTAAATTATAAATAGGACAGGTAGGCTTTCAGAAGAAAAATACAGTTGTAATTGTGCCCCGCATCTCTCTAGGAACTGAGTAGCTGTTCAGCCAATGAACTACATTGACAGAGGGGGATGGTAAGGAACTACTTTTAACAGATACTCCCCACAGGAGAAAATTATACCCATTTCTATGTATGTATTGAATTAATGTTCTGTAATGAACAAATCACATCCACTGTTCAGTGTTTTTCTCTTTTGCAAACTATAATTAGAAAGCAAAGAGCAGGGTTTGAGAGCTTGCCATCTTGGTTTTGGGTTTGTATTATTGCTCTATTGATTAATATCTCAAGATACTCCATTTCCTTTGAAAGCCTGACAGTGCAGTGAATTAGTCATTGAAGTGCAGAAATCACAGTAGGCCAGCAAGATGGATTTTATCAAGTACATTTACATTGCAAAACTTGCAAAGAGGTTGCAGATAAAATTAAGTTTCTGCTACCTGTGAGGAAGTTGAATTCAACCATGAAATATTCTGCGTAGCCTTCGAGGGGAATAATTTGAAGGTTGACAGAAGCCCTTAACATATCGTGAAGCATATCAATTCATCCTGGCCTGATTTCTGTTAAATGCTCTATATTCAGTGATTTTGTCCTCTCTGATTGCTATTCAATATTGCTGCACAGAGATTTATGAACAGAGAAGGAAACCTAAGCTATTAATTACGTTGGTCCCACTCTTCCATCTATGTATATCTCAATACAAATAAACTTTGTTCTCTTAATTAATTTCCTGCACAGAGAACCTTATGTAAATATATTGAATGTGTTTCTTCAGTTCTCCTGAGTAGTATTTAGTATTCCTTGTGTTTTGCAGGATGCTTCGCGGTCATTTTCAATAAGACTAATTCTTTCAGGGGTATTCTTTCTTTCTCAAGAACATAAGCTGTACACATTTTTTATTTCCTCTTCTGTTATACTCAGGAAAAGCCCGTTAGTGCTTTTTGTGGGAGTGTAAATGTGCTTCTGTAGCACATTTCCAATAGCAAGAGTATCAGATCCTCTTACAGATAACGGGAATAATAATAATAATTAATGTTTTATCAGAGACTTTTACCAAGATTTACAGTGACAAAGAGTAAGATTATGCATTAACAGCTGCTGCAAGAGAGTCACTTAGCATAGAACCTTGTTTGTATGCCTCATCTGGAGAACAGGGTATAACTAAGCAAGTAAAATTACTTACTCAGGGTAAATCAATCTGAGGCGGTGGCAGAGCTGTGCTTCAAACCAAGAAACTTGCCCTTGATCTTGCCACCTGACCACAAAGCCTCTCACATAGGGTCCTGTTTTGCTCTATGAATGACATAGACATATAACAAATCAGCTTGTAGCTGTGCACCAGTTTATCCACATTTAAAATAACAGGGTGCTCTGCTTGAATTTAACAAGCAATTAGAGATTGTGCAGGACAGAATATCATTTGTTGTTGTTTTGATTATGCCTAACTGAAAATATATACATCTTTAAATTTTAAAAGGAGCGTCTGCCTGTTTTCTCTAAATGGATTTAAGTCGAGCCACCCTTCATTACACTTCTGTTCTCCAGTGAAAGCATAGACATCTATGTATGTTTTCCCATATCAGCTTATTCTCTATATGTGGGATGGCAGAATACATTTTGAGTTAAACTTTCTTTTTTAAAGGCAGTCATTATTAATTAAGATGAAATTTCTCTAGTTCCCACTGGCAGCCGTATTCATTCACATCTGTCCATATTATAAAATTGCGTGTTTCCACTGACAAGGCCGGCGTTGTGTTTGGGAATACCTCTCCGTGCCTAAGGCCTGAAACAACCAAGTATTCCAGCATGCAATACCAGCCATGGACAGTCTACAGTCAAACTACCAACAATTTGAATTTATAGACCAACTGGAAATAGAGACACACATAAGCTACAGTTAGGTCCATACATATTTGGACAGTGACACAATTGTCATCATTTTGGCTCTGTACACCACCACAATGGATTTGAAAGGAAACAATCAAAATATGTGCTTTAAGTGAAGACTTTCATCTTTAATTTGAGGGTAGTTACATCCAAATTGGGTGAACGGTGTAGGAATTACACCCATTTTTATATGTGGTCCCCCCTGTACTGCAGCTGTCTTTAGTTCCTGCTTGTTTTTTCAGCGTTTTGCCTTCAGTTTTGCCTTAGAAATACAAAAAAAAAAAAAAAAAAAAACATCAGAGAGATAGCAAAAACATTAGGTGTGGACAAATCAACTATTTAGTACATTCTTCAAAAGAAAGAACACACTGGTGAGCTCAGGAACACCAAAAGGCCCAGAAGACCACGGAAAACAACTGTGGTGGATGAATTATTTCCTTGGTGAAGAAAAACCCCTTCACAACAGTTGGCCAGATCAAGAACACCCTCCAGGAGGTAGGCAGTCAAAGTCAACAATCAAGAGAAGACTTCACCAGAGTAAATAAAGAGGTTTTACCACATAATGTAAAACTGACTGGTCTGCAGCTACGCAGCCCCATACGCAACAAACATCGATGCACTGTGTGTTCTGACACCTTTCTATCAGCATTCACAGCATTCACTTTTTCAGCAATTTGAGCTACAGTAGCTCGTCTGTTGGATCGGACCACACGGGCCAGCCTTTGCTCCCCACGTGCATAAATGAGCCTTGGCCTCCCCTGACCCTGTCGCTGGTTCACTGCTTTTCCTTCCTTGGACCACTTTTGATAGGTACTGACCACTGCAGACCGGGAACACCCCACAAGAGCTGCAGTTTTGGAGATGCTCTGACCCAGTTGTCTAGCCATCACAATTTGGCCCTTGTCAAAGTTGCTCAGATCCTTACGCTTGCCCATTTTTCCTGCTTCTAACACATCAACTTTGAGGACAAAATGTTCACTTGCTGCCTAATATATCCCACCCACTGACAGGTGCCATGATAACGAGATTATCAGTGTTATTCACTTGACCTGTCAGTGGTCATAATGTTATGGCTGATCGGTGTATATTACGAATTGGTAACCATCATTTGACATAATGTTTGCAAATAGTAGGTTACATAAAGATGTTCCCTGGCATTACTTCTTTGTCATAGTTATTATAGAAGGGCTAAGCACAGTAAAGAGAATCAAAGTCAGCAAAATCATTAAAGATCCCATAGTGATTGAATGCAACACACTGCACACTGTGAAGGTCTTACAGAACTGAAACGGCTGGACGCACTGAAGCGCAATATGGGTCATGCCACGTCAGGCTTGCTTTTCACGTGATCCTACATCTGACGGAGTCTTACCGTAAAGTTTATTTGCTTGTTTATATAATCCATTTTATGCATGCATTTGCACTTTGTAATATGAAGAGACATTTTTTGTTATTTACAATTATTATTCAAACGAGCCTCTTCACATGTCTTTCTTAAATGTATGGCAAGAGAACATGGGACCTCTGTCGGCAGTAGGACAGTACTAGCTAGGTTAATTTGCATCTGTAGTCATTCACAATCAGTGCTTCAAACAATAAACAAAGTGCATGACAATAATGAGAAAGCAATTAGTTGGTGAACTTGCCTCTAAATATTTGGTGTCAGGTTAATTTATCCTAATTTGTTTGGTTTGCGCACAACAGAGAGACTAGCGGTGTCACTCTGAAAACAGATAAGGTGGGAGCAACTACAGCCTATACTACTAACTTATATGAGACTGGAAAAATCACAGTGCTCAGTGTAATTCCCCCCACTGAATTCCTTTATAGCAACCTGTGAACAGGCTAATGCTTTCTGGCTATACATGCTGGTAAATCTCTCTTTGTGGAAGAGTGATGATAGGAGTCAGTTAAGGTAGTAACTTCCTGACTCTGTATTGTATTACTGCATATTCTTTCTCATTTCAGGAAAATGATGATATTTACAATGAACTGAACTCTTTGAATCATACTGTCGCCCTAAATGACACATAACTGCCAAGGCTTAAAGGGAAATGTCATACCTATCTTGATTTCTTTCATACCTTTCATGGAAGTTAATACGGAGGGGGGTGGTGGAGGGGGGGGTGCTGTCTGACAGAGAAAAATATCATAATCTAATTGACCAATATGTGTATTGCTTCACACAACCAAGGGAAGCTCTGAGGTTGTTATCTCGTTTTTTTCCGTTCTTTTCAAGTTGAGTTTTAAAGGAGAAATAGCTTTTTGTTCAATATGAGTTTGAAATGCTCGAGCCTGTATTGATTTAGTATACATTTGCTTTCATCCTGACTTCTAAAGAGTGCTTTGTGCTTTGCATGCTTTCTGTGTATTGTTAAGTTTTGAGTTATTCCTTTGTTTCAGTTAATTAAATTAACATGATCTCAGTTAAACTTTATTTGGTTTATTGGGTTCTTTCATAAAGCCTGAATTAAAATAATGACATTTTTCTTGTTGAGAAATAACAAATAACATAAAATGTTGTCCTTGTGACTAACTTTCTGACTGATTGCTTAAAGATAAGCTTATGGAGACTCTACTCAGTAGATTGTAAAATGCCAGGTTTCTGGTCTTTTAAACCATGTGCATTATACTTAATGCAGTAATGTCAAATCCAAGATGACAGATAGCTTCTTCTTTTTCTTTTCGTGATTTTCCACCCTGAGTTTCTGCATTTAGAGTGCCATCTACTGACTAATGAAATATACACAATATGCATATCTTATAGTTATCTGTATGCCAGTGTCATATTTATCAAGCCACCTCACTCCACACCTGCTATTACAGTCCCCATATTAAATCTTAACTCAGACAATTTAACAAAAGTGTTATGTCAGTGAGTCACTTTTGATTCCAACGTGAGATGAATATTAGCATTTTATGAGTAAACATATTCAAAGGTGACTTTGAACAGCAACATTACAGGCTGTCTGGATAAGACTTGGAGGTTTATTCGAGATTGTCTCAAACCTAACTCTTACATTAATTTCTAAAATATTTACATAAAGGTGCTGAACTGTAGCTGTTTTTTTATTTTTGTGTTACTACTACTAATTGTAGTAGTGGCATTCATAATAAATATGTATCAATATATATAATAGTATAATGAAAAGTAATGAGTATAATGAAAATTGGAAAAGCAATTGTTACAGAACCTGACTCCCCATTTCAACCCTCACATTAAACCTGGGAGAGACTCAGTGTGCCCCCATCCTGCGAAAGCTGCCTTGTGGTGCCACCTGCTTCCCCTCACACTGTGAGACCACAGCGCAGATAGCACTAGCACAAGCATCCGCTGTAACTGGTACTGTGGAGCTCACAGGCACACAGTAAGCCACAGGGGTTGCTGTTGTCCAGGAAGCCAAGGAAACCCTGGCTAAGTGTAAGCCCACTGAGCCCCAGCAGCACTAGCTGCCTTGTGTGCTGCCTCATGGGAAACAGGGGCCAGTCGACTATGACAGCCCAGATTCAAACCAGTGATGTCTTGACTAGAGAGCTCAGCCTCCACTCTGAGCTGAGGCTTGTTACTGTTCGAGTCACTTGGGAGCCACTCCTTTGAAGTTTCAAATCCCCCTGTGAGTGCAACACGATGCTTGGTGAGAGCCTTCCACAATTAACATGTAATAAATTAGAGCCTTCCCTCCCTTTCTATATTTTTCCTTGAGACATAACATTTCCTTTGAAAAGAAAGGTGCCTATTTAGTCCCCCCCCCCCCCCACAATAGCGTTCAAACTCCATTTCTGAAAATGAAAATGGAGATGTATGATGCTCCTTGTTTGCATTTTCCATACCAAATGGAACTGGACATTTTCAAAATAGAATTGCTACATAATACAAAAGTGTCTAAAAGAAACCTCTCCTTACCTTTCAAATTGTTGGCTTGACATTGGGGGGTGAGCACTTTTGTGTCTTCCTCTTAGTTTTTTTGATAAGATGTATAGCCCCCCCCCCACACACAGACACACACCCTTGAATTATCCCTATGGAACAACTCAATCAAAATGCAAGTTGAATTCATGAATGTGCAGTGATCAAAGTCACTTCCATGTCAAAACTGAGATCTTGCTGACTTCTGTCTGCTTCTGTCGAGAGCAATGAATTTTTGATAACTTCAGGGGCGCCCTCAACGCAGCCAGAGGAAACCGAAAAACAAACAAGGGAAGGCAAGTAAAGAATGAACAAGATTGTTTGTTGTGAATTTTAAAAATCAGGGGTGGGTGGCAGGGGGGTGGGATGTGGAAGGTTTTACCTTTGTTTCTGTTGTTGGTTTTCCCTTAATTGCTTTGAGACTTGCCAAGTTCATGATCTGATTGCTCCTGATAACACACGATCGCTTCCTTTTTTTGCCCTCTTTTTTTGCCATCAATTATTTAATCTACTCTTGAGAAAATGGAAATTATATTGGCTGCTGTTGCTACCGAGATTAACATCCTGCTGATTTACAGCCTATTTATGGTCAGTTATGGCATTTTAAATGAGAAAAGATGGGCTCTTTGTTCGTATCATCAAAGCATCGCTTTCGAGTAATACCCCCTCTTTGCCTTCGCCTTCAGTGAGTAAAGGTTGAAATGATAGCTTTGTAATCATGGCTTCCCTTGATAGCCCCTTAGAAAGGTCCCCAACCTGGCTGGAAAAAGCAAGTGGGTGGTCAGGTGAGACAGCCCAATCCAGAAGAGAAACATATCATCTGAATCCTCTAGCAAAACTGGGCTGCCTTCGCCTATTGGAGCGCTGTTTAAAGCAGTTCAATCACAAGGCTTATTGCCTAAGTGGCAGAGCATGGCTATGTAATATATACACCAGAGATTATAGGCTCAGCTCTGCGATTGACCAAGCTTTTTATTACAGCCAATCTCTAAAGCCTGTATGAATTGATATTATGAACTCAACAGCTGGCGTTTGAGGGATTTAGCTTATAGAATGCATACACAAACAGACACACGACAGATGTGGAAATACAGTAGGAATGTGTGAAGTTTTGGATCCAATTCAGTAAGGTAAATATGACCAGACCCCTCTCCCCCCTTCTAATTTGTATAATTTTTTGTCTGTATTATTCTGCCAATGTAACGGTCAGCTAATTTTGTCCGATCAGTCTAACTCCCCCTAGACCTGAAATGACTGTGTGTCCAGCTGTTTCACATGATGTATGTATGAGCTTTTTACACAGCCATCCCCAAGGACGTTGAGAGCCCTATTGTTGTCGGAGCAAGCTGAGGAACAAAGAAACAGAAGCCAGAATGGCATTAAAATGCATGATTAACGGTAGATTGAGATTAATATTCTCATAATCACGCGAGTTTTTGCTGTGTTTCTTTCCCTTGCATGGCAGTAGAGCTGCTTTTCATTATTGGCCATATTCAACCACTTTTCATCGTATCTGATATTATACCAGCCATAATCTACAAACCCTGGCCATTTTCTGTCATCACATCAGAAAATTATCACTATATAATGATTACTTATTACCAAACCCATACATATTTGGTCGGCACATAATACCAATATAAAATAAATAAATAAGTGGTCACACTGTTCATAAAGGATGTTTAATCTTAAACTTGATGAAAGAATTGTGATACCACACACTCTTGAATGGGACCTTGAAGTTAGGTCTGAGTATTTAAATTCCTTTTTAAATTGTGACAAAAGCTGAACTGCGTGACACCTGGGCTATACCAGCACATCATTAAATAAACTCTGTGTTCATCAAGCTATAATGTCTCTACAGAAACAAGTGATTGTTGACATTGTAGACTGGATGACAAAACGGTCTGTGCTGTGTCAGTTCTTGGAAAAAAAAGTGTTTATTATAATTATAGGTACTAATCTTCCAAGGTGCTATCATCCTGCTGCTTTTATGATTGTGTTGATGCATTATGACAGAGAGTCTGAATAAAAATGTAAAACTGAAAATGAAACAGAATCTGTGCCAGAATTCCACTATCCTTCAGAAAAAGGTGCATAAGCTGACCACCATGACTTTGTATAATGAAAAGTAAAGCATAAACAGAATTCAAGCCTGGCTTTATCATGTCTTCATTATCTTTAAAACAAGCAATTCACAATATTGCTGTAACCATGGATGAGTCTTACTCTTATGGTGTAATCTTAATATTAATAATAATATCCTAGTATGTGTAAACTGTGTCTTCACAGGATATTGCTTTCTATTTCACATTAATATAAGCTTGAAAAAGGTACGGGCACAGCTCCTAAGGGAATCAACAGAACAGAATGATGAGAGAGAGAGACTACAAGTGTCACATTTATATATGGTTGACAGCAATTATCTATTTGTATATTGCAGTCATGTAAGTTACATCCACTCTTTGTTTATTTGTTTGTTCTTGCATTCATAGTAAATAGTTTACTATTATTATGGCTCCCATCATTATATAATTTGCCTCAGCTTTCTTCATTGATCGTTTTATACAGATGCCTGTTACTAGTACTGCCACCTACTGCACTGTTCATAAAACGTGTTCTGTTGCAGATGATAGATACATTGGTACGCAAGCCATTTTTTTTTCTCTCTGGTTGGCTGGTTTCCGGGTTGTGACTCGAGAAAAATGTATGACATCATAGATTATTTTATTTGCTGAATTTCTCCAGATAGTTAGGGTTGTTCTGTTTATAAAGTATAATCTGAATATGTACTAGTGGGTATGTCTGTATAGAATTCAGTGGTCCCATTTTAGAATACCTTTGACATGGTCTATGGTGGATATATATACAGTGGGGGAAAAAAGTATTTGATCCCCTGCTGATTTTGTACGTTTGCCCACTGACAAAGAAATGATCAGTCTATAATTTTAATGGTAGGTGTATTTTAACAGTGAGAGACAGAATAACAACAAACAAATCCAGAAAAATGCATTTCAAAAAAGTTATAAATTGATTTGCATGTTAATGAGGGAAATAAGTATTTGATCCCCTATCAATCAGCAAGATTTCTGGCTCCCAGGTGTCTTTTATACAGGTAACGAGCTGAGACTCTCTTAAAGGGAGTGCTCCTTTACAAAATCAGCAGGGGATCAAATACTTTTTTCCCTCACTGTATATAATATATATTATATATACATACATACATTAGGACTTTTCATATTATTTACTTGTGTGTTAATGAAAACATATTTAGTTTTAGTTTCAATACAATCTGAAGCAACAGCTATATTTAATCTTACTTAGGACATTTTTTTTTTTAATCCTGTCCATGTTAAATTTAAATGTATTGCAGTTTTGGGTAAAAAGTGGCTTTCCCCCCCCCTCTTGTAACTCCTTTGCATTTCACAGGTTTGCTAATTAATGCAAATTTTTTCACTACGCAAGCAGAGTTGTGATAACTTTGCACAGATTTGCAGGATCTTTGAATATCTGCCCCTGGGTCTTTTGGAACGGGGAACTCAACAGCTTGAGAGCTGTCTTGATCACATAATATTTGTGGCCTGGCAATGAGGTTCCTTATTGGATTGCTGACAAATCATTATACACTTGAGTCAGTCCCAGAGCAAGAAGGGAACGGTTTCAGATGATCATACTGTTTTGTGTATCATATGTTACCAGAGAGTGAAACATGACAAATTACTTGCAGAGATGGGATAAGGCAAGAACTCATTTGTGGTTGTGCTAAAAGGCTGTTTTGTTTAAATAATAATGGGAATAATGTAATACATCAAACTCTGCTATGTTCTGTGGCCAGCCATTGCTATGGCAACCTTGAGTGACAGAAAAGCCTTTGGAACAGCTTCAGAGCAGCACTGGCTCAAGGTTATAACTAGCTTCTGTTAAAGTACATTACGTACTGGATCTAAAAGTTTGCATTGCAGTAACCTTGGAGTGCTAGTGTAAAGGTCTTAACCGTTTCTGTCTAATTCCTTAAATGTGATAGCTTTAGCTCCAGATAATATTAAAAGGTGTCGGACACTGTATGGAGGGGATTGGAAAAGTTCTAAACCCTATTTAAAATCGAGTTCCCTTCTGTTGCCACTACTTATGGTTTTATTCCTTATTTATGCAATGTCTTTTGCTGGCAGACTATAATAGATGCTGAATATTGAAATAGTCATCTTTTCAGATCTTTTAAGTGTGTGGATTGTTTTTTGTTTTTTTTTGGTTCAGTATTTTCTCTCATCAGAAATATAATTAAAGAACAATGTTTGATGTTTGTTTTGATTGTGCGCATTCATTAAATAGCAGGTCGTATTAAATTAAGCAATAATGTCAAGATACTGGTGGGAGGAACTCAGTTTTTTGAAGTCGAAATGGTTTTATATCTGTATATATTATAAAGGTGAGAATACATTTTCTAGGGTTTAGAGAGTACTGACATTTTAAATTAAACTTACTTACTCTACTGCGCGTACACAATTTGTTTTGGGGAGTTTCAGTATGTATGTGTGTATATATTTAATTTAGAAAGACACTCTGGAGCAAAATGTTATCCTCTATTATTCAAAGCTTCCCCTCCAATGCAGTAAGTATTTAATGTTCTTCTAAAGCACTATTAAAACAACTTCAATTTAAACTTTCATCCCTTGGCTTGTTTTAAATTGTGTAAAGATATTACATTTTATATTGTACAGTTCCATCTGCAATCACAGACAAAAAATATTTAAACTTGAAAGTATTTGTTTTAATTCTAGGCCCAGTTCTCTCTGGAAGGAGAGGAGCCCTGCAACAAATAGTTCAACACTGGCTAACAAAACAGTTTTGTATAATGGCTGTTATAAATGTAATGGGTGTGATGGCCAAATGTGAAATTGCAACTGATATCAATGACTTGTTTCACTTTTTGTACCTCTAGGACAAACAGAATTGCTCACATTACTGTTGCAACATACTTTACAGCTTAGCCTGCTGTGAATACAGCCTTGAGTGTTGTTCCTACAGAACAGTTCATTACCAAAGCCTACAACCCTTCTGTCCTCCGCACTCTTAAAGATTTTAACTCTGACTCTACTCTTGCACACCCAGCACATGCCCTGATTGATTTCATGTTAATTTGATTCTCAAGTAGTATACTACTTTATGTATCAGAATGTCACAGAGGTTGTAGTCTCGACTCTTCTAATCCAAGCCACTAATTTTGTCAGTACTTTATTGAATTGACCCTTAATTGCTCAATTTGACGCTTAAATAGTCATATTTAGTAAGAACAAAGACTTACAAAGGAATGGTATGGAACATCAGTGGCTGACCACTACTGTCATTTACACTGACCATTCTGCAGCTGTGAAACCCAGCTATAAATATGCACAGAGTTTGAGTCAACAGAGAATGATTGAGCAGGGAGTCTTACTGACAGTTTTACACTACCTGCTTAATTTTTTAGCCAAACACTGTATTTTTCACTGTCAGAAGCTGCAGCCTTATTATGTCAAATCTACCCACCATCAGCTATTTTCTGTATTACTTACATACAGTACTCCACATGGGTATCTCATATGTGTAGTGTTAATATGTATTAAGAGTTAGTTTCCTCCAATTAAATAACTCATTAGTTGTTTGATCAGTAGAGCTTGATTCATTGTTCACAAGATACAAACAACTATATATTATAAAACAAACATACACTGTCTATGCTAAAGTACAAAAATACTAGGTAAGATTACTTCAACCCTGACTTCATATGTCAGTATGGGTTAGTTAGTAATTATATCACCAGTTTGGGAGAGATGCTCACGGTGCCGCCCACAGGTTAACAATAGGCAACCTTTCAATTTATGATTGGCACAACTGTGTTAAGTATAGTCTAGATATCTATCCACTATATTATTAGCTAATATTGAATTTGGTGTTCAATAGCTAATGGCAAAACGACGATCTCTCGATTTACACACATATATATCTATCTATGCTAGATAGTCACTCATTTGTATAACAAACATTAAAATGTAAAAATCAAAATGATTATGCAAAAATACATTAATCAAATCACCCCTTTCCTTTAGTCATGTACTACTCTCACCATGTTGAAGGAATATTCCAATCTCCAATCTTCAAAGCATCCGTTACTGAATTTTTGACAGTCCTTGAAGCATCATATATATTTATCGCCATAACCAATTTCACTCGATGACATAGGGTCATGTGATTTACCAGACCAGAAATTGCTATTTGGTTTGTAAATGGCTAGTCAACTAGACAGATCTTTTCTTGTCGACAGAGCAGAATATGAGCACTAAGATGCTATAGGGAGATGAGAATAGGCTTCAAGGCTAAAGTTTACAAACATCTACTGCTTCACCAATCAGCAGTATAACTTTTATTCTTGCTTTGTATACTCCTGTTGTTGCCGAAACAGCAAGTAAAACCGAAACACCTCAAACTTCACACACGGCACTAATGGGAAAAGCAACAATTTAGGGAAGAAATAAATGGACAGTTTGCTATACCCGGGCTCTTTAAGTAAGAACCAACGACTGCAAGGCATCACATTGCAGCACTTTTTAGTAGATGTCTGGATCCCCCCAGTCAGTTTAAATGATAAATAAATCATAGAGAAGACACTTCATTAATGTTTGTGCCACGTTTATTTCATCCGCAGTCTGGACTGGGAATTTGATGCCCACATATATAGTGAAATATTTATTTTCCAATGCAGAAATATTCACAGGCTTTTTTCTGCCAGTCAGAACCAGGACACCAACACTGTGCATACACACACATACACACACACACACAATCTTCAACCATGGCACTGTCGATGGTTCAATTGACTTTAAATGAGCGCATATCATCATTAGAAGTGCTAATGAAGAGATGCAAAACCTGCACGTAGCATCTGAAGAGAGTAGTGGTTGTTTCTGGAGAGTGAAATCGAAGGAAACGACACTTCCATTCCCCACTGACTATCTCCTTCTGCAGCTGCTAATACATTCTAATTATCTATGGAACTGGAATGAGGTTTCTTTTCATCTTTTTTTTTACTGAACTAAACTGTCTAACAGCAAAGGCAGCTTGGAGTTCATTTCTCTCCCGCTCGCTCCCACTATATTCATTATTTATTTATTTATTTATTTATTTGTGGGTCGTGTTTTGTTTTCCCGTTTGTGTCTTTGAGGATTATACTCTTGGGTTATATTTGCCGTCGGACGAATGATTGCGCTCATTAGAGTGAGGAGATGGAAAGTTTGCAGTTTCTTCTCGTTTAAAAAAAAAAATTCTCCCATGTTGTTCTGATCTGTTTTGCTTCCAGACTAGAAAGGATTTGAGATTAAACAGATGATGTTTCGCTTTTATTAGATTGTGTAGTATGAAACACTCTGCAGACTTAAAGAAAAGACCAACATGTTTAAGATGTTTGTATTTGGACAGAATGTTTTTTAAGCTGCCTCTCTAAGTATTTAAGCATAGATTGAATAACCATCTGCATAGTAAAAGCATGCAGTCGAGAGTCAAAGCTCTTACAAACACCATAATCCATGAGCTCTCTCAAACCATGTCTCAGTAAAGCATAAACAAACGGTTACTCAGTGTCTTGGCAGAAGGTTGAGAAAGATCACAGTCATTGTGAGTGGGGAATGGAAACTGAGATCACTAAGATGCTATAAATAATTTCATATACAGTATGTTGTGTTGCAGATGGAGTTTCCTGTGGGATATTTGTATTCCTATGATACATGCCATGGAGATATCCGAAGTCATTTCAGGTCTAGATTGCAGTTATTCAAAGGTAATGATTTGCAGAATGTAATCAAGACTCAAAACTCGATGCCTTTTTGTAATGCTTTCTGGTGTTTCTCACTCCAGTCGGCCCATTGGCAATGCTGTCCGGTTGCATTAGATATACAGCACACCTGACCCTTACCTCTATCCACCTGCCTGTCAGGGTAAGTTATAATGGTTGCGAAGGTCTGGGCCTGTCAGCGCTTTCGAGATGGAGAATTTAACCTCTGAAGTAGCCACTTAGGAGTATATCATTGTCTCCTGATTGATTTTGGAAGATACAGAAGCAGTCGATGGGGAAAGACTTAATTAGCTCTGTAGGCAGCGTGGTACACTTTTAGGACTAGGCAGGCTTGCAGGCAAACATATGGGCTAATTTCAGCAAAAATCTAATACAAATGCAATTGCAGTCTCTTAATGCCACTGAGTTCCTGGCTGGAGTTACATATTTTTCTTTTTGTTTTTGTTTTCTCCTCTTCTGATTTTGGAGAGAATACCAACGTATGTAGATATAGTCCCTGTTCAGGGTCTGTCTTTCAAAGTTGTTGTTTTTTTAGGTCTGAAAATAAGTGTCTTTTGCCACCTTGCTGTGATGCGTTTCATTTCAGGGGTAAGCGTTGGTTGCAGGAAATCTTTAATTATTCAAGTGATTCTGATAAACAGGGCCATTTGAATAATTTATTCACTGGTTGAGAGCAAACCCCTACAATGTCTTGATCTGGAAGAGCAGAGCTTTGCTTTACTCTGATGTAGTTCACTGAGATGTGATAGGTAAGTTATTTGACCTCATCAATAGATCAGTCATGAGGAATGTCTTTATTTTTCCACTGTGATCAATTGTTTGGTACTTTGAATTTGGGATCTCAGTTTTTTGAGGCATTTGCTAAATTGAACCAGTTCTCCAATGCAATTATCAGGTTGTCTAGCCCTTAACAACTCAGCATGACATATATGGCACATACAGAAGACTGGTATCCTTTATATCTTTGACAAGCCTGTTTATTGTTGGTGACAAATATTCATCAAACTGGGTTCTTAAGGGCTGGTCACTTCCTCTAATACACAGACCGCAATTTAAGATTATAGTTTTAAAAATATAATTTCTGACTGTCATCATAAAGAAACAACACTTTTAACTCAGATCAGCATTGAAACCTATACAAATCATGGGTTGGATTTCCACAGATTAAGCCAAGATTATGTCCTCCCAACAAACTGAACAAATTCCGAATCAGTCATCGTGAGCACAGTGGTATGGCAAGTAGACACAAATCATAAAATGTACTTAATGTTACCCTGTCAAGTCATGGAGAGTGCAAAATAATACAGGTGATTTGTGACACTTTAAATCTTTATCTGCAAAACGGCACACATTAGATTCAAAGTGCTTTGAGACCTCTCTCTTAAGTGTCAGCGATTTGTATAACTGCATTGCTTTACTTTTCAGTCTGCCACAAAGGCTAGCATTTTGTGAGCGGATTGAATAAGATGTGAAGTGTATGACAGGAGAAAGATACAGCCTGTTTATGAACCAATTGAGTGACTATTTCCCTCCGCTAGGGACTAACCAGGCATGTACCGCACATACTTTATAGAGTCCATAAGCAGGTGAATGAGGAGAGGCAGCTGTGAATTGCCCAGTGATGTGGATGACAGTTAGTTATTGGGAGGAAACGCAGGGAGACTGTTAAGTGCGAGGAGCTGTAAAATAAATTAACATCTTGGCTTGTAAGAACAGGAGTGTCAAGACACTATTAAGGCTGCTGTGTTAGACAACATGCTGCCTTAACTGCTGTACAGGTATCAGAAAGGGACCCCTGTACTCTAAAGTAATGTACACATGCTTTATCCCAAAACAGTTTTCCTCCTATTTGCTCCTCTTTCATACACCCCCGCCCAATTTGCGTATTTGTTTCCCATATGAATAATAACCAGATATATCCCAAAGACATCTGCCAATCACTCCCAAGTAAGTCAGAATAGAATGCAACTGAGATTAAGCGGTTTCGCAAATGTGGCTCATCTGGTTTCTGCTAGGTGATTGCTCTAAATGCCTCATGCATCCACCCATTGTGTGGAAGATCTTTAAACAGCAGCCCCCAAAACGTGCTGGTATGCCCTCCCCTGCTTCTGTGTAGAAGTGTCTGAATCTACTTTAGTTTCACTCAAAAGGCCTCTGATTTCACTCTGAGTCTTGAGAGTGAAGCAATCGTTTGCATTGGCTTTGTCAGTCTCCTTGGGGTTTGCCTCCCTCACATTTCCCTGAAGGGTTTTCTTTGCTCCGGGCTACAGAGATCCGGGGTGTTTTTAACCTGCCCATGTATATGACCTACATTTCGGATATGGAATTACTGCAAGACAGATCAGATGAGGACATAATCTCTGCCTACAGCCACTTCTTTTAATTCTGATGGACTCTTTTTATCATGTAGCCTTCAGAGGCTGTATGAGACCTATGTTTGACAGGGGACATATTTATTCTTAGATCAGAAAGCAGGCAACCTTCTTGTGTGGGGCAGGAAGTTTTTCTGTTGTGTCCATGTGGAGAATACAGAGCTGCATCATCAACAAGAAATCTAAATAATGGCCCTGTCTTTTTTAAAAGTTGAGATCAGATTATATGCTTTCATTTTATTTTTTAATGTGTATAAGGCTGCTGATAATTGAAAAGTTAACTGTGTGCTTTTGGCAGTGCTCTGATCATTTGTGGGAGCAATTTACTCTTTGACATATTCATTCTGTTGGTGTGCTCTTCATGGGAATTTGAAGTTTCAAGATGGAATTCAGTTAATTGGTTTATATAGACTTTGATTGTGACACGCTCCAAAAATTATCCATCTCTTCAGTCAATTTTCTGTTTACATCAGTGTCTTTGTTAGGATCATCAGAGAGGTTTCAATTAAAGAGCTTAACTTGTATATTTGGTTGTTAGTAGTTCATACATCTTAAAATCACATCCAGACATCTCTACAAGTAGTGTGTTCCCGACACCCCCAACTCTTTGTGTAAAGAGGTACTTCTGGTGCCTAAAAGCACCTGCTCTTCAATTCCACTTGTGACCCTTTGATCTTTTGTGTCCATGTTGCAATTTAAGCCTATTCCCATGAGAACAGTACTCAGTTGCGGCTTCATTTTTAGTAAGATGACACTTTCTTCTAATCATAAATGTAACCGCTATGGTGTACAGGTTTGTAGTTTTCTATTAATGGGTGGGTCAAAGTTTTGATTTAATCTGGCCTTTGGTCACTGCAAGAGTCAAGAGTAGAGAGGATAAGTTCCACCAGCCTGGAGGGGGACCACATGCTCTGTCTTCCTTTTACCCTTTGAACCCTCAAAGACCATGGCAACACCGGTTACATCCCTCTAAATCAGCAGTGTCCAGTCTTGTTCCTGGAGATCCCTAATCCACTACAGTTTACAGGTCACCCTGAAATTACCAATTTCGAAACACCGTGGCAACATTCGTTACTGCTCAATTGAGCATGAAACTTGTTAAATTAAGGGAATTCTGCTCCTCCGTGGCTGAAGGGTTTGATTCAGCTTTTTCTTCCAAATGATCTCTAAATGACTTAATTGAACAAATCATCCACTTAATTGATCAAACTGAAATTGTTCCTTTGACTGTCTATCTGTTTCTCCGCTGCATCTTTATTATATTTTTTGTTTTTCGGTCTCTGCAACATGTCAAAAAGGAAATAAGAAACGGTTTCCTTTCTCCTCCCTCTGCGTCTCTCATCTCTTCAGATTTGAAACCCCAGTAAACAGGCTGCTATTAGTCTGGGGAGAGAAGATAGAATGAAGCATAAATATACATGACAGGCCCAATGCTAGAACTGAGTGCAGTTTTGTTCATTCTTCTATACACAGATCTCAAGCCTGCATTTCACAAACCTCACTGTTCTTGCCATTGCCATGGGGCTTTGCTGAACTTTCTCTACAAAACACTTTATTGCCTTTATTTCAGAAGGCAGCTAAGTGATTTGTTTCTGTTTTTTCTTTCTTTCTTTTTGTTTTGTAATAACACCAGAATGAAGAGCAGTAGACGAAAAGCAGAAGAGCAGGAATGTCAGATACAAATATACTGCTGCCAGAGTACCAAGGCGAAACAGAGCAGCTCATATTAATACGTCTCTGACTGACAATTTATGAAAATGATCTCACTCGCTTAGGGATCTGCTTAACATGTATCTATCAATAACTAATGCTTCTCCAATGCTATTAATTAAGCAGAGACTTCAATATGAAATTGATGACAGTACCAGTAAAAATGTTGCCATGATTTTTTAATGAAATATAGTTCAAGTCAGTTTCCAAATTGTTATTTTAGCACTTCACACTCCAGACTGTTCCTACAGTTATTCTACAGCCTCAATCTATCACTGTTAGAGGGAACCCTATCCGCTCCTTGTTAAAATAAAAACAGAAGAGGCTTTTGCTGCCTCTAGCTGCCCCTTGTTGGTTCCTAAAATTGATCCATATAGATAATTCCTGAGACATATTCTGCATTAACAACAACCTTAAAAAATTCTAAGTGGTAGGCAATGCACAACTTAGACTATGTCTTCTCCTTGTGGCTCGACTGATTTTTACCTTATCGATTTATGTATTTGTGTATTAATCTTGTGACTTCCTATTTTTTGAATAGTTCCACTCTTGTTTCATACTGCCTTACTTTCAAATGACGTTGAAAAGCATCATTAGTAATCCTTGTCATTCTGCAAAATAGACTGATTGATTTACTTCCACTTTAAACTAAGTGTACATGAGCACTTTGCTATTAATAGTTCTGTTAAGAGTGCCTATGCTTGTTTATATTCATGGTGTGGTTCTCTGCTGTTTCTTCTAATTTGAAACAGATAAATATTCAACCACAACAAGAAATGGTATCTGAGAAGACTTAATTCAAAAGGAAGAGTTCACGTTTTACATTGCCTTCTCCTGTCTTGATACTCAGCTGGTGCATATTTTGTAATTGTGAAGTAAATAAGCATCGAACCTCAAACATATCCTAATTAACCTCTAGTCATTGCCTTCTTCAGTACTGGCTCAATTCATTAGATAGTCAGTCACATCTGGTGTGCTACAGAAGATATCTTTATAGTGTCTTTGAGAAGAAGCAGTAGAAATAAATAATTATATGATATCTAGTTTGATATTACTATTGAAGTGTCTAAAGTAGGATGTTTTGTCAGAGGGACCACGATGTTCAATTCAGATATTTGCTTTGTTACTATTCTTGAGGTGTTTATAGAGTACTGTAGAGGGTATTTTAATTAAGTGCATGGGGATTAGGAAGCTACAATCATCAGCTACATTGCTAGCAATAAATAAATAAATAATCTAGTCTATTCTTCGGGAATGTTCGTCTTTTTGTACATTGATAATGCAAATTCATTTTGTAACAGAGTTTTCTCTGTGGGCTTCACGCACTATTTATATTGCAAATGTTTCATGAAGCTGGATCTGAGATGCATATTTTGATGCAGCACGATGCTGATGTTTGCTTGGAACAGGAATCCTCCTCACCTTTCTCCGTCACATTCAGGTTGTTGTGATTTGTTCCGAGGCAGGATTAAGGAGATGAAGAACGAGATTAAGATTGTTTGTTTTGAGCTGTAGGTATGGAAGTTTTTCAAGTAAAAACATCTGCTCCACAAACATAGCTGTATTATCCATGTTAAGACCTTGGATATGGAGCAGTTGCAGAAGAGAGAATCAGTAAATCTATTATTTTTCTAAATGAATTTTCTTTTGCAGTAATTTTGTTCCATATTTTAAAAAAATGATATTGATTTGTATATTCTGTTAATTAATTCTTTGAAAATGCTGAAATACATTTTCATTTAAATTATAAATTCTGTTCTGTCACTCTCCCCTTAGTTAAAATGTTATGCATTTATTCTGTTATGTAGTGTAATTAATGTGTCCCTTGGATTTGCTATCTGTGCCAAATACATACTTTTTATTTATTTAGTACCTGATATTTTGAGATGCCAACTGTAAAGTTAACACACTGAATATTCCCATGTATATTGGTAACCATAAAGCAACAGTGTTTTAAGAATTGTTTTGTGACTGAAACAAAGATTGAAGAATAAGAAATAAAAATGATGGAGCTGACAGCCACACATTACTGTGCCAGAAACAACACCCATGTTGACTTAGTCCGTGGTTCCTGTCTTGTTCTCATCTCTCATTGAACTGTGCAACTTTCCCCTAGTTTCCATCAACAGAAGAGAATACACTACATATTAATTGTTTATTACTGAGACAACCAGCAGCAGCCACTTAATATTAGTGTTGTCTCTTTCAACTTTTAGCAGGCAGGGCAGTACGTTTTCCCCACAAGGGGTCTAAAACAGCCTTCAATTTAAATTAAACCCATAGATGAATAACTTCCATAAGCATCCCTTTGGATCCTTTGTAAATATGGAAAGTACAAAGGTGGTTTATGGTAGCTTTTAACTCACATCACTTAACACATATAAAATATATAATGTCAGCTTGGTATAGTGAGGTTAAACTCCTTTTCAGCTCAAGTATGTACCAGTGGCATAAGGAAAAACATCATTTTGTGTCTAGAATATTAAGAACATAAGAACATAAAAACATAAGAAAGTTTACAAATGAGAGGAGGCCATTTGACCCATCGTGCTCGTTTGGTGTCCATTAATAACTAAGTGATCCAAGGATCCTATCCAGTCTATTTTTAAATGTTCACACATTTTCATCTTCAACCACATCGCTGGAGAGCTTGTTCCAGATTGTGACAAATCTCTGTCTGAAGAAGTGTCTCCTGTTTTCCGTCTTGAATGCCTTGAAGCCCAATTTCCATTTGTGTCCCCAGGTCCGTGTGTCCCTGCTGATCTGGAAAAGCTCCTCTGGTTTGATGTGATCGATGCCTTTCATGATTTTGAAGTCTTGAATCAAGTCCCCACGTAGTCTCCTCTGTTCCAGGGTGAAAAGGTTCAGTTCCCTCAGTCTCTCCGAGAAGGGCCTTCCCTTCAAACCTGGAATAAGTCTGGTTGCTCTCCTCTGAACTGCCTCTAGAGCAGCGATATCTTTCTTGAAGTGTGGAGCCCAGAACTGTCCACAGTATCCAGATGAGCTCTAACTAGTGCATTGTACAGTCTGAACATTACTGCCCTTGTTCTAAATTCTAACCTTTTGACAATATACCCTGACTTCCTGTTTGCCTTTTTTATTGCTTCCCCACATTGTTTGGCTGGAGAAAGTGAGGAGTCCACATAGACTCCTAGGTCTTTCTCATGTGTTACTTCATCTAGTTCTATTCCTCCCATAGTGTAATTATAGTGGACATTTTTGTTACCTGCATGTATTACCTTGCACTTGTCCACATTGAATTTCATCTGCCAGGTGTCGGCCCACAACTGAATATTATCTAAGTCCCTCTGAATAGCCTGTGCTGCCAAGATTGTATCTGCTGAGCCACCTATTTTAGTATCATCTGCAAATTTGACAAGTTTGCTAACTATCCCACAGTCCAGATCATTAATATAGATTAGAAAAAGCAAAGGCCCTAGTACTGATCCCTGTGGAACTCCACTAACAACCTCACTCCAGTTAGAAGCAACTCCTCTAATCGACACCCTCTGTTTCCTATACATCAACTAGTTCATAATCCATCTACTTACATTACCCTGAATGCCTACAGCTTCCAAATTGAGGATCAGTCTTTGGTGTGGAACCTTATCAAAAGCTTTTTGAAATTCTAAGTATATCATATCATATGCTTTCACATGATCCACAGCTGCAGTTGCATGTTCAAAGAACTCTAATAAATTAGTTAGACATGATCCGTCTAAACCCATGTTGACTATCTCCAAGAATATGGTTTTCATTAAGATGCTCCTCTATTTTCTGTCTAATAATCATTTTTCCAACATTTTACAAATGATGCAGGTGAGACTGATTGGTCTGTAATTTCCTGGCTCAGTTTTGTCCCCTTTCTTGTGGATTGGTTTGACATTTGCTGTCTTCCAGTCAGTTGGCACATCCCCTGTTCTAAGTGTCTTTTGGAATATTTGAGTTAGTGGCCTATACATAATTACTGTTGGAAATATACCATCTGGCCCAGGTGATTTGTTGGTTTTTAATTCTGCTAGTCCCTTTACTACCTCCTCCTCATTTATCCTGATCTTTCTTAGGGTTTGACTGGACTGGTTGTTAACCTGTGGCATGTTATCTGTTTTTTCTTTGGTAAAAACCTCTGTGAAATACTTGTGAAAAACTCTTTGCATTAGTTTTAGCTGCAAGGGCTATATTTCTGTCTATTTCCCTCTTTGCTTTCCTGATCCCTTTCTTAAGATCTCTTTGCAGTTCAGCATATTCTTTGTAATTTGTTTTGTCTCTATCTGTTTTGTATGCGCTATACAACATTTTCTTTCTCTTGATATTTTTTTGCATACTTCTATTAAACCATTTCGGCTAATGTTTTTTGGTCCCCAATTTTGCTAAGTTTTGGTACAAATTTCTCCTTAGCCTCAAGTAGAATATTGTTAAAATATAACCATCCATTTTCAACTGAATCTGTATCCAGTCTGCTCCAGTTTGCCTCTTCTAAGTGCCGCATCATACCTTCAGGGTTTGCTTTTCTAAAATTGTAGACCATTGTTTTAGACTTGATCCTTGTTTTTTTTTAAATTGCCTCAAAGCTAACCATATTATGAAAAGTTTGCCATTGGCTCTCTAACTACTGTCCCTCTGACTCTGTCTTGGTCATTTGAAAAGATCAAGTCAATGCATGCACTCTCTCTGGTTGGTTCCCTGACAAATTGAATTAGAAAGCATTTACCATCTCAAACATTTCTATTTCTGCTTCTGTAGTCCCAACTGGGCTTTCCCAGTCTATATTTGGGAAATTCAAATCCCCCATTATAACAGCCACATCCTTGCTACATGCAGTCCTGATTACATTGTATAATGCAACATCTTTCTGAATATCTGAGTTGGGTGGTCTGTAACACACGACTACTAATCCTCCAGATCTTTTATTCAAAAGTTTAACCCACAAAGATTCTGTTTCATTACTAGGATCTAATTTGAGTTCTTCTGCCTCAGTGTCATTTATATAATTTACATATAATGTTACCCCACCACCTCTTCGATTATTCCTGTCTTTCCTAAACTGTATGTATCCTTATTATTTGTATTCATCCCCATCATTTTCTGTAAGCCATGTTTCCGTCACTCCTACAACATCAGAGTCACCCACCAGCACTGTGGCTTCTAGGTCTAACATCTTGTTCCTTATACTCCTGGCATTGAGGTACAAACATTTCAGGACATTCCTACTAGCAGTTTCCCTTTGTTTTCTTTGCTTAATGGAACATCTCCCATTGTCAGAGCTCAAGGATTAAACATTGTTTGAATGGTCTAGTTTCTTATATAACTTCTTGTATTGTTCTGATATTATTTAAATAAGTATTACTTAAAAATGTATATTATTTGTAGGGTGTGTTGCATATTTAATTAATATCTAATGGCAAATAATATCTGGTCCTTTAGGATGCTGTATTGGATTCACTGCGACAGGACATGAGTGATGTGTGATGGACCAGCAATCCTGAAAACAGAGTCTTTCACTTCTTGACATTCACAGATCCTATTATCTTAGGAAAAGAACAACATATTAAAAAAAAAAAAATAATAATAATCAAAATACTGTTGTACTGAGTCCATCGTAAAATTAGCTTTGCAGAAAATGCTTAAGACCCAAATATATTAATATGGTCCTAGGAATCGCTGTGCATGTGAAGTGCTAATTTTTCAGGAGATGCAATTAGGATGCTCAAACAATCTTAAGTTGTTTTCTTATCTTGAAAGTAAGACCTTAAATAATTAAAATGTATTTGTATGCACAGATGCAAGCAACAAAACTAGACTTAAAATGAACCTGAGTAAATCAAAAGTCATGTTTAACAGTTTGTTAAATCTAAGAACACTGAGGTAGATAAACAGATACTCGAAGAAGTGAAAAGTTGTGTCTACCCTGGACAAAAATTAGTTGCAGACAGATATTATGGATGAAATCAAAAAGAGTGAAAATGGGATGGAGTGCATTTGGAAGAAACAGCAGACTGTTGAAAGGAAATCTAACTTGCCTGAAGAGAAAAGTATTTGATCAATGCACACAACCAGTTATGGCTGTGAAACCTGGTCAATTAATGCAAAAATGATACAGAAACTGCAGACAACACAAAGAAGAATGGAAGGATGAGGAATAACAAGAGCTAGAAAGTAAATTAATGAATCAGAGAACAAACCAAAATAGGTGACATAATTGAAAGAGTGAAAATGTTAAAATGGCAATGGACATTGTATTGTAATTGCAAGAATAATAGATCAAAGATGGACCAAGGAGGCTGTTGAATGGATACCAACAGATGAAAAAAGATCTAGAAGAAAACCACATAAAGGATGGGGAGATGAAATCATAGACTTTGCAGGCATGACATTGAAAAGAGAAGCTGTTGATCGATGCAAGTGGAAACATCTTGGGGAGGCCTTCATCCAGCAGTGGATCGATATAGGCTGATGGTGTCACAGTGAATATATATATATATATATATATATATATATATATATATATATATATATATATATATATATATATTCACTGTGACACCATCAGCCTATATCGATAAAATACATAAGGTACATGTGAAATAATTGTAAAGTATATGGGGGGGAAATCATACTGTGTATATCTCTCAGTCTCTCTCTTTCTTTTTGATATATATATATATATATATATATATATATATATATATATCAAAAAGAAAGAGAGAGACTGAGAGATATACACAGTATGATTTCCCCCCCATATACTTTACAATTATTTCACATGTACCTTATGTATTTTATTTGAAAGGCTTACATATTATCAGATTTCTATTGAAAATAAGCCTTTGCTGTCGTTGTGCTGCCGGAGGAAAGTCAAAATATTCCATCAAACGTGCCTAAATTGGAGCAGAGTGCTTTCCTGCATACAGGTACTATACTGCTGAGAGTATTGGGATTATTATGCATATAGAGTAAACCATAAAGCACCTTTAATCTCGTAAATGCCTAGATTAAAACCAGCAAGATTTACTGTGAATAAGTAGAAACTCCAATATCTTCTTGCACTTCATTTTGTGCCTATGTTGCAAATCCCAGGTGATGAAAGCATGTATTTCTCTCCTCTTTTCTATTGATTGCCGCTGTAAAATTTAATCCCTCTCGCTGAAAGGCACACAGTTTAGATTTTGGGGGGCATTATTGAATAGCATAAAGCGAGGTAGCTCAGCATTCAATTATTAAGTAATTATCCTTTCTGCTTTTAAACAGGAGAGGGATTTTGTGTGCTTTATGGTGTGCAATCTGGGCAGGCAAGTCATGAATATATATGGAGAGAAATTGAGAGAGAGAACAGAACAGAGAAGAACAGATATAACACGTTTTCTGCCTTGTTATAGATTTGACTTTTGGATGCTGAAAATATAAATGTTTTCACTTTCCAGGAAACGTCCATCATTCTTATAATTATTATAGATGAATCTCTAATTGTTCTAGCCAATAAATAAATAAACACACACACACACACACACATAAAAGCTTACAAAACCATTTGCCACACACAAAAATAAACCTCTTATTATAAATGTACAGGTGACACAAAAAGCTGTCTCCGCAGTAGTGTAATAGTCTATTGTAGTTGGTTACATACAGACTGTATGATAGAGCATAGATTACTATTGACGTTGGTTTTGTTGTATGCAATGTGTATTGTCTACTTTCCATAGAAAAGAGTGCGGTTAAGTTTTTGCTACTCTATTAACTTATAATTAAAATTGTGCTGATTACTATTTTTTAAGTGAAAAAAGTAAACTTATTTAACCAATTTCACCCTGCTATTCAGAACTTTGCTTTAACGCAACACCGCATCGACAGTTCTGTTATGAAACTTGAGTTTTACAAGTTGAAATTGATTATTTTTCGTGTAAACTCGTTTATCTCCGCGTTTTATACAACACAACAACAACAAAAACGGGGCCATGAGAAGTCCCGAAGGCTTTGTGCATACAGTATTTTGCATTTTTTTAAAGAGGTGGGGGAAAAATTACTAAATTTATTTTCAGGGTGACTTCAATAATACACAGTTAACATGAGAGAAAAAAAAAATGATTACGCCTCGGGTGGCCAATGATCAGAGCCCTATTCTATAAGGGGGAGCCGAAGTGTTTCTTTTAATTTTTGCAGATCCTGGAAGCCCTGGCTGAAAGTGTGTTACTCGAGCTGTAATTATTATTAATGCCGATCGCTGATTAAGGGTGGCACACACTGGCACCCCGGGTCTAGCTCACTAGCGTGCGGGTAGCCTTCTTGGGGGAAAGGGGAGCTTTCGGGTTACGGATGAGGTGAGACTGTCTGTCAGGGACCGGCACGGTAACAGCAGGAATAGCGGCGCTACAAATCGGGGAGAGGATGCTCTTCTTACAAGCAATCTTAAGAAGAAAAATCCATAAAGGTACAGCCGCATGTTCTCTGTTTATTTAATGTTTCCTGATTTACTTAACTAGTCTGACTGATAATGTGGAAAATTGCTGGAAAAAAGCAAAAGCTGGAAATAGATGTGTGTCTTTGCGCCCATGTGTTGAAACGCTGGTACGCGGTCTATGTCCAGGCGTAATAAGTGTCCAACCTGCGCTTCCAGGGCGCACTGAGCTACAGTAGTCTCGACACAACGACGCGCAGTGCTGGCAGGTTGTATTGACAATGGACAATTGTGTATAACATATTCTGCATTTTATCTTCTTCATGGACACTAGTACAATTGCACGCATACATATTAAAGCCGGATGTTCTCGTTGGCAAGAACGTCGCCATGCTTTATTATGGAGGTGGGAGTCCTCTCTGTCCACCCGATATATCCATTGGCAAAAGTTTGCACAAAATTATCAAATAGAAAATAAAGTATATTCTTATTCCCATACGATAGCATAGTAACGATGAGACTTGATCAAGTGCAAATTAAAAATGTAATGCGCGGTACAGAACACAACACCCTTGGCACACTTCTTGGCACACAACCGACTGTTTGTGCATTCATCTAGATAGTATAGTCTTTATAATGTTTTTATAGGATATGCAAGTGTTCTTCATAAATGCCTTTGGAAAAATAAATACGATGTTATTATATTGTAAAGCTCATGATCTGTATGCCATACAAACGCTTCAACAAATCTGTCGCTACACTTCAGAAGCCTATCCTTACTATATAGATGTATAATTATTATAAAATGCATTAGATAACACGTGCATTTGTACCTGTAGTGGGGAAAAAATACAGTTTAGTTTCTACGGTTATTATTGGTTTCTTTTATACAAAATGACTACAGTACTGCTGCAACTTTCCTTGCTCTGTAAATACACGCTCTGTATTGTAAGTCGGATACGGGCTCTTTGGACATGGGCACTGTCTGCCTCCTGTTGGTAAAACACCGGTTAAAAACTGCGGACGATGAAGACAGCGGGCACAGATCCGACAGGTACAAGATCTTAAATGAAGAAAAATACACGGTTAACGCCTGGCACACAAGAGCTGTCCTATCAACAGCATCACCTATTGAACACTACTTCAATGATCTCTACTCGGTGAGAAGACGTCAGCGTACAGACGACATGAGATCCCTTATTTTCACCCAAAAGCAGCTCGTTGACTGCTATTTATGCGTATCATTTGGAGATGCAGTTGTGAAGAGAAGCCACAGTGTTGTTTTATGTGTTTGTTTCCTCCGCATAATATAGTAGATCCACCCACCCGTGTGCAGCTCCTGCGGGTCTGCTGTTTGATTGTCATGCTGCCTCAGCTGTTAGGCGCCTGAACGAGATGTGTAAAGGATCTCATTAAAGATTGAAGTCGCCTGGCTGTCAGAATATTTCCCCAGTAATGCTGCACTCTTATAAAATGCATAGTTGAAAGGCATATATATATATATATATATATATATATATATATATATATATATATATATATTTGAAACATGTCACTTATTATCTGTTGAATAGTATTCATGTATTTTCTGGTCCAAATGGGCGTCGTTTTCCTAGGGCTGTATGCAACAAAATATTCTTTGTGTCTTTTTACAGCATTTGTGTTATATGCTATCATGCTGTTAATATACTGCAGTCCATTGATTATACTGTACTCTTGTAAACTCTTTAAGTCTTTTGGCAAATTAATGAACAACAACACAATCATTAATAATAATGTGATTCAGTTATTTCTTAGAACACAACATATTAATCTTTTCATTGTTATTTTGTTATTTGGATTTCTCTTTTTTTTCATATTTGAAAAGAGGGAAATGATGGTTTGGTTTGGGTAAAGCTGACACTAGTTTAATGAATTGTGATCATACCAGACTTTTCATTTGCTTGATTAATCTGTCCCCCTTCGTTCAAAGCTAACTAACTTCACATGATTCTGTTTTCTGTCATTTGGTCTCTCACAGCAGCCACTTGGATTTCCCTCAAAGAGTTCAGTTTCATTAGCTTATCCACATGTGCTGTGTGGTTTCACTGAGTGAGAGGGTGATAGCAGGGCGATACTGGAGACGGCTCATGTGCTGTCATCCTGATATGGGTTGCTGACATAAAGCAAATTGTCATTTGGGTGTCTAGTTTAACCTGTGTGAGCTGGCGTGTTGACTAGTTCCTTAGTGCTGATTAATCTCTGTTTGTATGAATTGCTGAAGAAATTCAGGTCATACCTCTGCTGAATAGAAATAATTAATAATCACAGAGAGGCTTGCCAGATTATAAACAGCAGAATTATGTATAGGGAGCGGGAAATGCAAAGTTTCAGGGGCAGTGCATTGAGATGTTTGTTTCCTTTGAATGTCGAATTAGAATTGTGAATATCGTAGTATACTGTCAAGTTGTGTTTGGAAAAGATCCAGCTGATTTCAGAATCATTTTATTAATGAAAAATATTAGTGCTCACTTGCTAGGGATTTTCAAACACCTTTCTTTTGAATAAATAAATATCTACCCTTAATTAACTAAGCAAATAGTAAAGTCATTGCTGTGTTACAATCTTTACCGTTTTGAAAAAAACAACAACCAATTATTTGAACAGATGGTCTATTGGACTATATTAAGTAAAATATTTTGTTTAATGTAAGCTAATTTCTGGTCACAGTATTTTAAACATAATTTCCTTGAACTGCATGTGAAGTATACTTATTATGACCTAATTATGTACCTGTATTTAAAAAAAGTTCCATAATACACCGATCAGCCATAACATTATGACCACCTGCCTAATATTGTGTAGGTCCCCCTTTTGCCGCCAAAACAGCCCTGACCCGTCGAGGCTTGGACTCCACTAGACCTCTGAAGGTGTGCTGTGGTATCTGGCACCAAGATGTTAGCAGCAGATCCTTTAAGTCCTGTAAGTTGCGAGGTGGGGCCTCCATGGATCGGACTTGTTTGTCCAGCACATCCCACAGATGCTCGATTGGATTGAGATCTGGGGAATTTGTAGGCCAAGTCAACACCTTGAACTCATGATTCATCAGACCAGGCCACCTTCTTCCATTGCTCCATGGTCCAGTTCTGATGCTCACGTGCCCATTGTAGGCGCTTTCGGCAGCGGACAGGGGTCAGCATGGGCACCCTGACTGGTCTGCGGCTACGCAGCCCCATACGCAACAAACTGCGATGCACTGTGTGTTCTGACACCTTTCTGTCAGAACCAGCATTAACTTTTTCAGCAATTTGAGCTACAGTAGCTCGTCTGTTGGATCAGACCACACGGGCCAGCCTCCGCTCCCCACGTGCATCAATGAGCCTTGGCCGCCCATGATCCTGTCGCCGGTTCACCGCTTTTCCTTCCTTGGACCACTTTTGATAGGTACTGACCACTGGAGACCGGGAACACCCCACAAGAGCTGCAGTTTTGGAGATGCTCTGACCCAGTCGTCTAGCCATCACAATTTGGCCCTTGTCAAAGTCGCTCAGATCCTTACGCTTGCCCATTTTTCCTGCTTCTAACACATCAACTTTGAGGACAAAATGTTCACTTGCTGCCTAATATATCCCACCCACTGACAGGTGCCATGATAACGAGATTATCAGTGTTATTCACTTGACCTGTCAGTGGTTATAATGTTATGGCTAATCGGTGTATATTTTATCATTATGGATTTTCTGAAACGCTGGCTTGGGTCTAGGTGTCAGATTCATACCCTCAAAGTAGCAATCTATAGCAATAATTTTTTGCATGAACTGAAGATAATTAATTATATTGACACTTGGTCAGTTTGAACTTGTATTGAACTTGTAACACTTTTAAGTCACCTTACATACAGGCATCAACCAAATGAACAAATAATAGCAGTATGTTGCTCTATAATTGGTGCACTGACATTTGTTATAGACATCTATTTGAATTACAAGTCTGTTTTAGATTACAACAAATAAATAATAGGTGAAAACATGTTCAACATGTAAGAACATATCATCTGTCATACTGGAAAATAATATATATATATATATATATATATATATATATATTTAATAAGTGGAATATTTTATTGATCCTTTGGAGGTAATTGATTTTTACTTATGATTGAACTCGAAACTTCATTGTAGTTAGGATTGAATAGTGTGTGTAGATGACACGCAGTTTTGGACTAATGGACTCAGGGTTTATGTCTTTGACTTGCAATTGAAGCTAATAACCACAAGGATGCAGTATAAGGCTATATCATCTGGAGGAAAGTGCAAGTTACAGGAATAATTTCATGTGCTGCTGCAGTGGAACGGTAGAACTAATGTAATTAATCTTTGGGTCAGATCATTTGAGAATTAAAGAATGTTTTTATTCCAATTGCCTTTTATTTCAGTGAAGTTCATGGGAACCCTTTTCATAGCACTTTATGCACTTAGGTTATTTAAGTTATAGGCATTTGAACAAATTCCACAGATTGAGCAGAAGAACAAATATATGTTATTATTTTTAACTCTGTATATGAAATGAACAAAACTAACAGACCAGATTTTGCTCCAAGTGCTATTCAGTAGAGGTCATTTTGCAATAGTGCATTAATAGGTGAGGTTTTGAAAAGAGGTGTGCAAATAGCTGTTGACTTCAGTCCTCATATGGATCTCTGCTGTGTACTTTGTTATATCAGTCCATTGAAGCAGAAGACACCTAATACAAGGCTATCTACCCCTCTGTTATTTTGTTCCACCTGAGCTTAATTACATAATGGACCTAAATATGAACTGAACCAGCTTGACCAGGTCTTGAGGTGCTGGAGATAAAATAAATCCCAGTAGATGCTATTCTTCCAGGACTGGAGCCATGCACACCTGCAAACACTTTAATCTGTGGGACGATTTCCACTGAGTGTACTTTTAATATGAATTTACAGAGCACCAACAATTTGCTAACTGTGCTTTTTTCCCCCATTTTATTTCTACACCACATGACACTTTAATTCACATATCACAGGCTTTTTTTCCCCAAAGCTTTGCAAATAATATGTCAAAACCTATTAGTTCTCATCATTTTCCTCAGTACTATTGAATTTAGCTGGAAGCCAGTTACAAGAAAAAGAAAGAATAAACAGCAAAAGAGGAGTCCTGAATTAATTAGTAATACAATTAGAGAAGATTGCTTATTTGATCCTCTCAAAGTGTCTGATATCAGAGCATGAAATTAAAAACTGCTACACAGTCAAATGTAAAGTTATTTATTGCTACTGCAGTTGATTTAAGGGGTAATTTCACACACACACACACATATATATATATATATATATATATATATATATATATATATATATATATATATATATATACACTCACCTAAAGGATTATTAGGAACACCTGTTCAATTTCTCATTAATGCAATTATCTAACCAACCAATCACATGGCAGTTGCTTCAATGCATTTAGGGGTGTGGTCCTGGTCAAGACAATCTCCTGAACTCCAAACTGAATGTCTGAATGGGAAAGAAAGGTGATTTAAGCAATTTTGAGCGTGGCATGGTTGTTGGTGCCAGACGGGCCGGTCTGAGTATTTCACAATCTGCTCAGTTACTGGGATTTTCACGCACAACCATTTCTAGGGTTTACAAAGAATGGTGTGAAAAGGGAAAAACATCCAGTATGCGGCAGTCCTGTGGGCGAAAATGCCTTGTTGATGCTAGAGGTCAGAGGAGAATGGGCCGACTGATTCAAGCTGATAGAAGAGCAACTTTGACTGAAATAACCACTCGTTACAACCGAGGTATGCAGCAAAGCATTTGTGAAGCCACAACACGTACAACCTTGAGGCGGATGGGCTACAACAGCAGAAGACCCCACTGGGTACCACTCATCTCCACTACAAATAGGAAAAAGAGGCTACAATTTGCACAAGCTCACCAAAATTGGACAGTTGAAGACTGGAAAAATGTTGCCTGGTCTGATGAGTCTCGATTTCTGTTGAGACATTCAGATGGTAGAGTCAGAATTTGGCGTAAACAGAATGAGAACATGGATCCATCATGCCTTGTTACCACTGTGCAGGCTAGTGGTGGTGGTGTAATGGTGTGGGGGATGTTTTCTTGGCACACTTTAGGCCCCTTAGTGCCGATTTGGGCATCGTTTAAATGCCACGGCCTACCTGAGCATTGTTTTTTTTTTTTTTTTAATGTATATCGTGAATTTATTTGACAGGAGGATGTGTTGTGGTTTCTAGTAAATACTCAATTGCTAAATAAAAAATAATGCTTCTGGAAAGACTTGTAGAACAGCAGGAATTGTGGTTAGTAAAGAAATATTGCACAGTAAGACCACTGACTAAGAAGTCTTCATTGAAAACTGTTCAACAGTAGTCTTCTCTTCACTTCTGCCTGAAGGAATCTCTCAGAATTTCAGATTAGTGAGAGAAGCAATAGTTGTTAACAATTTAGGGGAAAAAAAGATTTCAGAAGGAAATACTATATATATATATATACAGTGAAAAGACATTCTGAGGTAAAACTGAGGTGAATTTAATAATGGCATTGTGAGATTAAATCAGAGTCTACAAATTGTGCAAAATATCCAATGGGGGAACATGTTTCTGTGCAATATTGAAGCTAACATGCTAGAAGGTTTGTTTCTGGGAAATCTGCCTGAGGCTTAACAGTTTAAACCTGTTTTACAATAAGACCATACTATGTAGACAGAACAACAATACATTGTTTCAGTGCTTTATTTCAGGGACATCGCACTGTGTAGGGCCATGACTGTTTTGCAGGTTACGTGTATGAAGTGGTGTTAACACTGAGAATTAAGCCGTTCAGACTGTCCTATATAGAAGTGTTTGACAGGCAAAGATAAAACTGCTTTAATCTGCTTTTCCAATGGCAGCTCGGGAACCTCTGAGACCCATTAATATTTATCACTATATGATAGTTAGCTGAAGCCTTCCTCTTGGTGCCTGACATTTCAGTGCAAGGATGTTTTTACTTGAAGGAGTAGCAAAAAGAAATAGTCTGAAAGTGCATCACCATGAGGAGAATCAGCTTTTTGCTCATGGTAGTGAGGGTCACGTTGACGTTTTCTTATGACGATCTTCTTGCATATGTTATATATTTAATTAGAAGCATTGCAAATTGATAGCTGTCTGTGGACTCTTCATGTTTGAATGGTTGTGAACTCATTCTTCATACAGTATTAACAGGATTGAACTGTTTACTAGAATGTGTCTCTTCTATTACCTGGGGAAGGTATTGAGTTTGGTGAAGAAGAGTTGCAGATCCTGGATTGCATTTGGCTTTGGTCATATTCTAGTACTATTAAGAATCTTCATTTGGCAATTCAGTGACAGTTTTTTTGCCTTTCATTTTTCTCACTTACCGTGTCTTGGGATATTAAGTCAGACCCTACAGAGAGACACAGTACCCACATTTTAAAAAGTCACTTCTGTCCTTCTTGCTCCCAGAGGAAACTATTCCTTAGCTGTGCTTGTGAGCGTTCCTTCTAACTAACTCTGTCTGCCGGCCTCCCTGCTCCCCCCTGTCCTTGTGATGAGTACTGGCCTCTGGGATGCCTGCGGTGGGAGAGCGGTCACATATGCAGATGATTAGGTGGGGGAACAGCAGGGTTTGCGTGCACCTGCTGTAGACACAAACCCAATTACAAAGCATGCTGGCTGTAAACGGCATTTCAAATCCCGCTGTTGGATTGCTTCTTTGGGGTTTAAGTGTTGCAGTTGAGAAATCCACTCTGGTGTAGAGTTTAAGGACATTTCTCAACTAGAGATGCCTATTTTGCATTATTCATTAACCCCAGGATTCATTATATCTATCCGTGTTTTTTGTTGTTGTTTTTTAGTACGTACTGTATATGTATATATTTACATATTTAGTTATTAGTATCAGCATGTTGCATCCAGTCCTGTTCTCCCCTACTGCTACGAAACATCTTGCTTAGTGAGGGCACAGTGACTATAACACAGGTTAGATTGACTTTGATTCTGTGTGTACACCAGTGTTTCCCAAGCTGATAAAGGACTTTGCACACTCTCCTTTTATGAAGTTGAAAATAAAATTTAACTATCTGTGTGGAATCTCAGGTTGTCTTGATTAATGTGATTGTGGTATTCTGGTAGAAACTTGTTGTAGAAATATATTTTCTTTATAGACAATTAAACAATATTATCATACCCCAATTGTTCCTTAATGTTAATGTTTGAATTGGATGTGTGTCAGTGTATTGGTCATCATGTAATCTAATAAGGGCTGGTTTAAGGGCATCTGCCAATAAATACATAATAAAATAATAATGTATTTGTTTATTTTTCACTATAAATTATTGTTCTAATATTTCAAGTTATAGCTAGGTAGATCCTTATTGGGTGTGGAATAAAGTCATAGTGGATTTCATAAGGCTTTACTTATCCTTGTAGTTCAATGCAATAACCCACAGATGTCAGATGTTGTTCACTAATGCTAGTGGATGGGATGCTGTACTATAGTTGTGGCAGTAAATTAAACCATTTGAAATTAAGTAATTAAGACTGTAGCGATTTCAAAGTGTTTCTTGCATAAGATTAAATGGTGGGCAAAGAAAATAGGGTAATTATTCATAAACTAAAATCAATTAAGAAATCTATAAAGAAATGCATTTCAGGAAGTACTAATACAACAGTCTGAATAAATACATCCATGCATAAAACAATGGGAAGAAATCGCTGAATCTACAGAGAGTAATTCCCACACTCTCAAGACCTGCCAGTTACTATGAAACATGAGGAGATGAGACTGGCAACCTTGGAATAAAGCAGGTTATTCTGCTGTACATAAGGCTCGGATGTTTCTGTGGTTTCTATGTTTAAAGGTTAGCCCATTTGATTCGGAAGATCATTTATTTGAGATGGATGCGGTTTCTCTAGTCTGCCATATCTCAATTTCCAAATATTCAAATACATATAACACACTCTAGGAAAATGAAAATATGCCATTGGGGGATCTTAATAGACCCATATATTTCTTGAGTGATCTTCACAGTTTTACAGTGTATTTAGCAACCACAGAAATATCACTGTTATATCCCATAATGCAGCTAAAGTGCCCAGGGTTTGTTACTAGGAAAGAATTCCATCTCCAGGCAGCAGACACAATTGCATTGATCTTTAAATTGTAAGACACATAAATATGAATAAAAAATCACGTATTTCAAAATAAAGTAATGAACATGTCATCTGGACTTCATTTGTTAAAAGCTGTATGTTTTGTATTGTATTAGCCCTGGATGTCTTCCCTTTACATTATACCTGCCAGGGTTCAGTGAAGGCTTTGTGAAAGGAAACTGAAATATTGATTTCCTGTTTAGACAGTGGAAGCATGCTGGACATGTGCAGTATTTCAAAACAATATAGAATTGAACATCATTGTGCTTTGTCAAAGTAGTAGAACATCTTTATCCTTAGCAACTTAACAGAGACTTGGGGATAAACTGCAACAACAAATGCTGTTGAGAAAGCACTGACCCTAGGATCTTACTTTTGATAAATTCGGGAGATATAAAAAGTATTATTGTCTGGTCAATATCTCTGAAGATTAAAATGATTGTTCTTGATAACTGTAATTGCTTTATTATTGGCCCTTTCACAGCATTACTGATCTATTTGACAATATGGGCTTACTAAATTTGATTTTAAATGCAGTTTTATTGACAGAAAGGTAGAATTGGCCTTCTCTAACCTTGGCCATTGATATCACAGCAGAAACGTAGGTTTACTCCCCAAAGGCATGCTGAGCTATCTGTGGAAGAAGACCTTAAACCTAATAATTGGTTCCTAATCTTCCCAGAATGGATACTTAGAAAGTCATAAAAAACTACTGACTACATTTGATTAGGCTCAGAGAAAGGTTTGTTGTAGTTAACTGGATTCAGACCTAAGTCTTTTGAATTCAAAAGCTAGCTGAGGAACTTCCATCACCATGAAGATAGGGCTGTTTGCAGGCATCTGCATGCATCTTGTAAATGTTCCAGTTGATCTGATGTTTGACCCTGAATGTACATGTATTCTCAATTTGTTACAAAAGCTGCACTATATATAGTCCCTTTACCCTTGTTATTCAATACATTCACCCCAATCTGAAAAGAAAAAGAAAATTGCATAGCACTATACTGTTGGTTTATTTCTATGTGTCTCATAAACACAAGCATATGACATAAACTAATATGATACATTTAGGACTTGTATATTAGTAGTTTTGACACTATGAAGAAAATGTGCTTTGCCCATGACTTTGGTGAGGTAAAGCCAAGGTGAGAGCAAGTCCAAAGGAGAGCTCAACTGGCCCACATTTGCCTGTAGGCAGGTGAGGGATAGTATAATGTGTTGTGATCTTTCTTTGCCACGCCACAGTGACTCTGTAATGAGCAGCGGCCTTCTTAGCCATGAGCAAGACCGGAGACTTTAGTCCTTTTATTTTGGTTTTAGAAGCTTCTAAACATAGTAGATTGGGTAATCTGGTGACCTGGTGAAAAGCAGTGGGCCTCGATGCTTCTAAAAAATTCTAATTCTAATTTCTTGAATTGGTAATAACAGGCAAGACTTGAAATTTACATTGCAAAACAAATGCCTGGTATTCAATTGAATTACACTGCAGTATTTCAAAACAAGGGTTTTCATTCTTTATGAAGAAAATCTAAGGGAAAGGGGGGTATTTCATATTCACACTGGTCAAGACACAGATTCAATCATCTAAGTTTGTGATCCTTTTCAAATAGACTTCCTGTAGCCCAGAGTGTAGAATTTCAGACATGAGAAGTAATGTTAAAACACAAGTTAGACTTCATCTGGAATACTGCCTTCAATTCTGGTCACTGCACTGCAGGAGGGATATTGCACGAGGTCTAGGTATTCAAAATGATTAATGGTAAGGACCACGTCAATCCAGAGGATCTCTTCCTCATCAACAAAGATACCAGGACTCGGGAACATGAGTTTAAAACCCTTAATAAGGGAACTGAAGACTCTTCTTTACACAGAGCGCTGGGGCAGAATGGCACAAACTCGCCAACCGTGTTGTTGAAGCCGTCTCTTTGGGATTGTTCAAGAATAGTGTGGAAGTTTGTAGGATCAGCTACCAAAGAGGTTGAATGGCCTCTCATCTGTAACCTTGCTTATAATCTTATATGCATGCAACAGAACGAGCACCTCTGGCAGAATTGAATGGCTTTTGACCAATTATTTCTTTGACATTTTGAGAGATTGTATCTCTACATCTACTAATCTACTATTACATATAGTATTTCCATCAGTTCTATTGTTATATATAGTATTGTGCAAAAGTTTTAGACAGGTGTGAAAAAAATGCTGTAAAGTAAGAATGCTTTCAAAAATAGACATGTTAATACATGATATTTATCAATTAACTAAATGCAAAGTGAGTGAACAGAAGAAAAATCTACATCAAATCAATATTTGGTGTGACCACCCTTTGCCTTTGCATTCTTCTAGGTACGTCTATATATGTGTGGTTTTCCTTTTATCCAGTATTTTAGAAAAAAATGCTAAAGGCCTAAGACCTAAACCATAACCTTAACCTTTCTGAACACAAGTCATAGTGCATTCTAGGTAATGCAAACATCTTGTCCCGAGCTGCACAGGCAGTGCTGCTTAGTGTTCATCAGGGATTCATGTTTCTATGTCTCAAGGTAATTGAATTTCTGCTGGAGGGAAAAAGTCAGCTTCTAGTTTTCCAAGTTCGCTAACATAAGGCATTCAGCAGAAACAAGCTTTGACTTTGATCACAAAGAATAAAAGAAAATTAGTAACAGTTGTCTGAAAAGCAGTTTTGTCACAGGATGTTTAACATGTAGTGTTTCAGAACGTTAACCCCATGGCAGAACACAATGGAGTAATGTTATGAGTTGATAACAGTGCCGGAGAAGGTTTTTATTTGCTGAACAAAACCATGGTGTAGGTAAATTCTCCAAAATCATCCATGGTTTCAACCTGTTATCAGTATATGTGGATATTTGGCCCCTGTATTAGATGCATCCCTCCCTGCAGATGGCCTCTGGGTTTGTATCTCTTTCGACCAGACAACAAAATGTACTAATATTGATTGGCCCCAAAAAAGTTTTACTTGGAGAAGATTAGTTTGTTTTTGACAGTTTATATATTTATATGGATTGCTATGACATCATGTCATGAAAACATGTGTGCTATCAGTTTTACAACCAAATATTAGTGTCAACCTTGCAATACTGAAATTCTGTACTATAGGCCTTGGAAGGAGTTCTTCTGAACCTGTATTTCAAAGTTATTAAAGTATTAATTTAATAAGCAATTATTTTGCAAACGAAAATGCATTTCCTTTTTTTCTTATCTGTCATTGGCCTCTCCTTACAGACTCTGGATTAGTTAGTTTTCCCATTACTTCATATGAGCGAGTCCTCAGAGTAACGTCATGGACTCCCTGATTCAAGGCTTCTGTCTTGACCTAAAGAGCAGAGGCCTGGATAATGATCTTTGACCTCAACCTGTCTTTTAAAATATATTGAATAGAAAATCATTCAGTTCTGGCTTTGGGTGTAGTTTGTATTTGCCTTTTGTTCCTTCTGTTAAGGTTTTAATCTATTTTATTTCATGTCTGTTGTTTTACAGTAATTATGAGATAGTTACTGTCTTGTTGGGCACACATTCTGCAAGCTTCCATTCATGTTGGTGTGATTTACACATCTTCTTTCCAAAGAGCATATGTTTAATACACTGCCAGTTTATAGGTTCTTGGAGATGTGACAACCGATTTTAAATCCACATCTGTTCGCTGTTCATGCAAATTCTATTCTGTAGATTATGAAATGTAGATGCACTGCATGAAAAAAGAAAGGAGGAAAAAGAAACACATTATACAATCCCGAGGGTCTGAGCTGAAAGGACTACTGTGAGTAGATTCTTGCATACATCTACTTTCAGTCTAAAACCAATGACATTAAGGAAGTAATGTCTACTATGATGATTGAAAGTAAGAGACCAGACTCACTTGCTTTTGATTCTGAATTACTGTCAGAACTGTACAAAGCCTTAATGTAATATTTAAATATATATATTTCTGTCCCCATGTAACATGTTTTTTTTTATGTATGTTAGCACTTTCTGGATGAGTGTAAAAGTAGTATAGTAGTATACAGCACTAAGATAAGGGGGGTAAGATTAAATTGAAGATGTGTAAGTCCTGTATGTTGCGAGGTGGGGCATCCATGGATCAGACTTGTTTGTCCAGCACATCCCACAGATGCTCGATTGGATTGAGATCTGGGGAATTTGGAGGCCAAGTCAACACTTTGAACATGTGGTTCATCAGACCAGTTCACCTTCCTCCATTGCTCCGTGGTCCAGTTCTGATGCTCACGTGCCCATTGTAGGTGCTTTTGGCAGTGGACAGGGGTCAGCATGGGCACCCTGACTGGTCTGCGGCTACGCAGCCCCATATGCAACAAACTTTGATGCACTGTGTGTTCTGACACCTTTCTATCAGAACCAGCATTAACTTTTTCAGCAATTTGAGCTACAGTAGCTCGTCTGTTGGATCGGACCACACGGGCCAGCCTTCGCTCCCCACGTGCATCAATGAGCCTTGGCCGACCATGACCCTGTCGCCGGTTCACTGCTTTTCCTTCCTTGGACCACTTTTGATAGGTACTGACCACTGCAGACCGGGAACATCCCACAAGAGCTGCAGCTTTGGAGATGCTCTGACCCAGTCGTCTAGCCATCACAATTTGGCCCTCGTATAATCCTTACGCTTGCCAATTTTTCCTGCTTCTAACACATCAACTTTGAGGACAAAATGTTCACTTGCTGCCTAATATATTCCACCCACTGACAGGTGCCATGATAACGAGATTATCAGTGTTATTCACTTGACCTGTCAGTGGGCATAATGTTATGGCTGATCGTTGTATATATTAACAGTAGAATTAAAGTCACTGTATCTCGAGATCATTTTTGGTGGTCCAGACTTATACATGTTATTAAAATAAATATAGTTGTATTAACTATGAAATTTCTTCTGTATACATTTTTAAGATATATGCAGTAGTAGAACTCATGGCTCTGGATGCAGTAGAAAAAAAAGTTTCTTCTCTTAATTTTGCCTGGTTTCCAAATATCTGTGTCAAGTCATAGAATTGCTTAATTTCTTTGCAAACTTTGCTTGTTTGTATCAATACATATTATACCAAAACCTTATACAGTCTAGATTCATAAGATCACAACTTAAACTCATTAAAGAGATAGTAATTAGTGGCTTTGTATAAGAGGCTCTGTATAGATGTGTGTCACTTTGGCTGATGTTAATATGGAGTTTCCTTCAAACTACATACCCTTTGGCTTGGGTTTTTATAAACTATGAAATATAAGCAGGAACAACTGGATCCTTCAGTAGAGAAGTGTGTTCCTTTAAGCAGGTGAGGAATCCTGAATGAGGTTTTGAATTAGAATTGCACACCTGAGGTCTTGCGAAGTCTGCACGGCAGTCGAAACACTCATCCCTCATGCATTGCATAAAACACAGCAGGCAGCAGTTTCCCAAATCCGTTAGCGGATGCAGAACTTGAAAGGAACTGGGGCTGATACTCTTTGAAGTGCTGGCTCACTCCAGTCGCCCACGGCAAGGGGGTTGGCAATGTTGAAAATGGCAGGAAGTGAGATGGCATCTATAGGTGCAGCAAGCACTCCACGTTCAGTGAGCTGTCTGTTAAAAAGCAGCCCTCGATATGGGAGAGGAGCCATTGTGTTTCTCAGAGCGCACACCGGCACCTAGGCAAACAACAAGCATGTGCTCTGGAAATAACTTCTTTGTGAATGCAGTGGTTATATATGCAAGGGAAGTGGAAGTGGACGAGCCATCTTAATTCCTTGCTGACTGGAATTGGGGAGAAATGGATCGACTCATGTATAATTCTTTACATTATCTTGAGAATCTTGCTATGTGAATTCATGTAGTCAGCGGTAATTAAGATCTCTCTTAAACGCTCCTCTCAGGTCATTTCAACCCTTCATATGAGACAGATGATGAGAGATGTCAGTGCAGGTTTGCCAGCCCTTTTTCAGTTGAGATGAATACAGTGCTGAAGCAAATTTAGTCATATATGTGTTGGTGTCTGTTGTTGTATGACAAAACCTCAAGCCTATTTAATCTCTTTACACACAATAACAATTGACCCCACAGGGATGCTCTGAAGAGAATCACAGACTGTAACAGATGCTAGTTGTCTGCCTGAGACAGACATCTGACTTGCTTACATGTTTGTTTGTTTTTTCTTTTCATACTTCTCCATTTCAAGATGGACTCCTGGGAATCTCTTGTTATTTTGTTTCGGTTCTTTGAGCTGGTTGTCCATTTCTTTAACATTACAGATCCCTGCCTTGCCAAAAATAGCACACTCAGGAACAGTGGGATTGCCCTGTATTTCTGCAGTTCTACCAAGCACATCATATAAAAATAACCCTTCAGTATGACTGCCTATATTTGGCACCACATCTGTCATGAAGTCCAGCTACCAGATTTGGATGGTTTTTGTGTGCATGCTCTATTTTGTGCTCTGTATTTAGTATGACATTTGCTAAAGGTGCCCACTTGGAAATGCTGGAGCCTTGTTTAAAAACATCCTCAGGTAAAATGCTAATGTCCATTTAAATAAAGTATCTGTTCTTCATGGTGCTGAAGTGGACTGGACTATACCCGTGCCTTGCAAATGTTTGTCAGTCATTTTAAGCTACAGAGTTGCACAATAATTGAAAACTGATCTGCTGTCAAATATTCGGCTATCTTTGCCTTTCTTTGGCCAGAAGAAATAGAGTTCAGTGTTCTTAGTGTCAGTGACTTCATGTCTGCTGAGGAGGTTCACTATTTGTTGGACAATATGGCTAGGGTAAGAGGGCAAAGCTGCAGAACCTTAACATTCCTACTTAAGGTTGCATTGTGGGAGATTTTCATGTGTATTTTCTTGTGGCTTTCGTGAGCTTGTACACCTGACCAGGATGACAAATGTTTGTCTGCAACAGTTGGGGTGTGACTAATACAGCTTGTAGCTCAGCTGGAATGTGTCTAATTGATGTGCTGTGAGAAGCTTATTTTCAACTTAGGGATTTTTTTTTTTGTGTGTGTTTTTTTCCCAAACCTGTATTCTTTATCATAATGTTGAAACATCAGAGCCCCCTTTAAAAAAAATGTTTTTAAAAAGAGAAAAGCTGAATGGAAAGGCTTGAGAGAAATCAGTGAAAACATATTAACGCTATTTAGACAAAGTGAGAGGTGTCAACTGAGTTCAGAAGATAGACTCACTGCCATCGGGAATTTAACCTTTCTAGACCAAACCGAATCATGGTATAGCATTCTCACAACATATCACCTGACATTATGTTCTGACTCTTGTTTTTAAGCAGTCAAATGGACAGTTTAGTTTGTAATCTTCTAAAAAATGTTAGAGCTACTTTCAACCTCCACATTTGAGTTTGTATTTATTATGTTCTAGTCATACCTTCAGTGCTTTCAGAACAGACATCCCAATTTAACTGCAATGACAAACAGTACACAAACGTTTCTGGGAAGTTAATTTATTTAGGGCCGTATTTTGCCCCGTGACTTGCATTTACAGTTGTAGATGCAGTGTTCAGTCTATGCAATCAGGCTGTAAATATACAATATACCAGACAAAGAAAGCAGTAGACTGTAAAAATTGTATATCGTTAAATCGTGGAAATCTGAACTGTTATGTGCCTTAGAGTTTACCCACCCAAACCTAATATAAAACAATTGCCAGTATGAAATGCAAGGCTTTTACTTACCTGCTGTTTTGCCCAACATTTATTCCAAGCAAGTAAGTTAACATGCAGTAGTTCATAACATGCTTTTATGAACTAATTGTAAAACGATATAATGAACTGATATAGAAAAGTCATGAGAATGTGCTGATTGTAATTATATCTGAAACACAATGACTGATTAAAAACATGTGAAGAAATGTACACAGTACATGACATACAATGCCTTTGTCATACGTGATGGTTATAGAATATACAGGCAGATTTTGGACATAGTATTCTACCTGTTCTTCTTTGATCTATGCTATGGAATGAGAACATAATGAATAAATCTGGGATCTCAACTGGAAGGTATAAGCAGAATACTTTCAGGTGTTAATTGGTCATCACTCATTGGTTTCTTAAAAATCAGCTGAGTGACAGAAAGAACATCCTCTTTCATACAGAGCTTTTGACAGATGTTGGTGGTTAGTACAGGATATTACATGACTGTGCAGTTATAGTCATTTTTCAAGAAATATATTGGAAGGGTGAACTATTAGACACATTGTGCAATCACACATGTTCAACAATGAAAATGTTAAGTTTGATTTTTTCACAATCTGGACCTTGTGGTAGAAGGAATTAATTATCGTTTCTGCATCCTTAATTATTTGATCTTCTCCACCTCTCCCTTTAGAAATCCTCTTATCCACTCAATTAATGCAAACGAAGACATGTAGTTTAAAATGATACACTAAGTTCAGCTTTGATGTATTTAACCTTCAAAAGATGCACTTTTTCTCAGGCCTGGAGACGGTAAAATATATTGATAACCAGAGAACACAGGCTGAATTCCAAAGACAGCCATTAAATTTGTACCTATACGCACATTTTGGTGGGAAGTGTGTCAGACTACACAGTAATTGAAAAGTCCCTAACCCGGTTCTGTCTGACAGCAGTTTAATTGGTTGGTTAACAGGTCCTGGAATATAAGAATTGTGATGGCTGCTTGGCAGATTAATCAATCTGTTGGCTGCCTCAGACGTCAAGTTTAACAGAAACACTTTAGTTCTGTGGTTGACTTGAGGGAGCTGCTGCAATCTCTGGCTTACTAAAATGTGTTTGTGAAGCAACATGGGTATACTGCAAGGGAGAAGCTGGTTCTTCCATTTTAAAAGATATCTGTGAATGACTCGGGTCCCTGGCTCATGTCTGGTCCTTACCTTTAAAATAGGCCTGACATATCTGTGTCTGATATATGTTAACAGGATACATTTTAAGTTCCTGCTTCTTTTCCGTCTGCAACACCCTCACCGCCCCTCAGGCAATTTTCTTCTGCACAGTGAGATGTTGAGGACTGTTAATTCATAGAAGGAAGGTCATGTCATTCTTAACTGTGATAAGCTGTAATACTTCTTTCCAAATCATATTATAGCAAGAAAATTGGTTCTCAAGATTGGATCCCATTATTTTCAGAAGAAAATATGATAATTTAACATGTATTGTACCATACCCTGAATAAATATAAAGTCCACGAGTGTCTGATACTCCCTATTGCTAAATCTCAGGAAAAATTATTAGATTGCTTTAGATTTTACTTAATACAGAGAGGAAGGCTGGAAGCAGGCTGTAGACCTTGGGGTTTTAAACTACAAGGAAACACTTGGAAAGTTTCAGTTTAGATGTATGGTCATTTTATTTTGAACGTATTACAATTGTCCAACTGTTTTTTCTTTCAAAGTCCCCAATGGATATAAACAAAATCCACAATCCCAGCCAATGGTGATTGTGGATTAATCCACCTCAGCCATGTGTGTCCTTCATCTTTAGCACATGGATTTCTTAACCCACCTCCCCTTGTTTTTTTTTGTTTTTTTCCTATTATAATTGGCCCCACAAGGCACAGGGGTGTGCTGACCCAGAATGTGTACTGCTGCTTTGTTTGCCCTCTAGATCTCATTTACAGCAAACAGAGGGAGCGTTTAAGGAACTCCATGTATTATACAATTCTGTGTTGTGTTCTGTTGTCCCCACTGAACTGAAATGGTTGGAGCAGGATCTTTATGAGAGAAGATGGGAGAAAAACAGAACTCAAATATTTTCTACTGGAACTGTTTATGGAAACCTTTTACCTGACCTTACCCAGAATTTTTAGTTTGAGGCATATTGTGTCAGTGATGTAGCAAACTGGGTGTAAGGCATGAAATCTTTTTTTTTTTTTTCCCAAGCAAGCAAGGTTTAGTCATATTAAGTGCTATTTTTATAGTGGAGACTGTCACACCAATACATGAACACTGATGCTTTGAGACATCTCTGCCCAGCTCTTCACAGTCCAGTCCTGCGTGAAATAATCCTTAGGAGTCCCTGTCCTCTCTTCCTGAAAAACATAAATAAATACAAAGCATAGCAAGAGGAACACAACTTGAAAATGTCCCTCTGTTAAAGTGTAATGTGCAAATATATTTCACCAAGGCTAATTTATCCTCCCCTCTCTCTAAATATAGATATATAGTGAACATTGTTTATGTTGCAAATTTTAAGCTGTTATTTTTTCTTCTAAACTGCAAAAGCTTTAACAAGTACTTCCACTCCAAACGTGGGTGTAACACAACACACGGCAGATTCCCTGCTGTTTCTTTTTCACGTCACATCTTTTCTAATTATTATAAACTTTCACTGTCATCATTTACTGTCCCTGCCTCTTTCTATTCATGCATTTTAGCTTTCTTCTTTTTGTAAATAGTTAGCTGATTAGCAGCTGTGAGCAGACAATAAGGGATGGCCTCCTAATAGAAAGAGCTGTCTTTTTTCAGTGATCAGCTCCTTTCAGTTGGTTGACCTTACTTGCTACTCATGTATTATGAATAATTAGCAAAGAAAGAGCACTGCCAATTGGATAAATCAATAGCTTGGCAATTACAGGTTTAATCATGTGCTAATTGCCATTGCAATTGTTTGTAGTTGGCATGAAATATTGGAAGTAAATTAATCTTCTTTCTATCTCCTTCATGCACAATGCACAATTATGATGTTAGTTTTAGAATATGCATAATATATATGTCTGTCTGTATGTATGTATGTATATATATAATACAAGTGAAGCATTTCTGTCTTTCAGTCTGCAAAGTTTATAGTATGACTGCAATATGGTAGTATGTGACTCCTTAGTTTGGCACTTCTTTCAAATTCTAAACCATAAAACAAAATAAAGCATTAAAGAGAAATATGTAACTATCTCTCCAACATTAACAGTTTCAGATTATTTTAAAGAGGACGCTCCCATTGGCCAAACTTGTTTCCATGTTCTACTGATATGCTGTATGCTTGTTTCACAATTCATAACTCTGTATAGCTCCAACCTTTCAGAGCAGACCATGAGAAGTTGAAGTTACATTGTAAAATGTACTGTTAATTTACAGTTGAACTTCTACAATATTGTCACTTTCATTGGGTCAAAACAGCCAAACTGAAGAATGCTGCCGCTGGGGTTCATGTCCATTTCAGTAAGTTTTGTGCTTTCATTTTTAAATGACTATTACAGTACACTCTTTTTAAAATGCTTGTTGATGTTCAAGCCAAGCTGGATACAAATGCATACTCTTCACCAAGGGCTTCAGTGAGGAGTCTGCACTGTTATTTCAGATCAAACTGGAAAGCATGAAGTGCCAAACAGAGGACTGCTGCAGTCCTATGGGCATCTGGCCACTACTACACGTCAAAGTAAGGTGACTCAATCCAAACTATTGAAGTTCCAAATTTGCAGCATCCCAGTCAGTGTAAATGGGAATAGTCTAGATTCTAACACCAGATCCCTAAAACCACTCAGGAGCCCCATGGGATTTGTCTCTTTTCCCCTGCTGGCAACTAGAACAATGATCTGGGCGCAAAGATGCTGTTTTCATTATGGCTCTCCTCCCTTAAACCTGATCTGATTGTTTAAACACAGAAAGAGGGGCATTAAAACCCACGCATTATATACGTCAGAGATGTTAGAGAGCTAGTAAAGCTTGCAGCTTTGGATGCATAATAGTCCCTGAAAAATAGCTGATTAGTTTGAAGACTATAATTACATATTACTTCTGTCTTTTCAATTGCTGTTGCATAGTCAGAATGTTGTTCAGCTTAGGGATAAAACAAATGGAAATCATAGCTTTTGTCATAACGGGAAACTTGAAATATTGGCTTTGTGATAAAATGTCCATTAAAAGAAAAATGATAGTCAAATACTTAATCTTCAGGTTATCTAAATGGCTTTTCAGAACAGGAAATTTTCCACAGAGAAGAAATTGAACATGTTCCCTCCTGAAGTTTGTCTAATAAAACTTAAATGTATTTTATATATATATATATATTTAATGAATATTCTCAGCTGGAATAACAAATAGGTATCCCTCTTGGTTTATATATCGTTATAATTAAATAAACCAAAAGCACAGACTTATTAAAGATATTGTTCTGTGTTACTGTGAACTTATAAGAAATTAAAAAGTTGAAGGCAAGGATGTTGCAAAAAAAAACCTTTATATTTATGTCTTTGTGGTGGAATTTTAAATATAAATAAAATCTGGTTGCATAACTACAAACAGAAGCAGATCTTAACACTTCCTTCTTTAAAATGCAAATGTATTCTTGTGGAGTTCGTTCTTCTTGCAGGGGATTAATTACCAATTTATTAGCATTCGCACACACACTTAAAAGAAAGTCTAGAGGAAATCTGTGCGAGTGAGCTTTGAGGTAGATGTTCAGAGGTACGCTTCTTTTCATACTTGATTGTGGTAAACCTCATTGTATCAGAACATCATTTGTGTATGAATACCTTTTCATTACGGTTTCCAAAGAGCAGTAGTGTGCCTTTCTGAAATCAGTATTTATATATTGATGATACGGACCACTTTATTTATTATTTTAATGTTGTGTACATTCTATCATGTGGAGGATTTGAGAAATCTGAAATATGCATAAACCCAAAGGTATGCACTTAGAATTAAGAATTCATCTGAATGCATGTATATGATACACATTAATTCCCTTCACTGCACAGAATGTATATGGTTCAAAACGTATCCTGTTGTGAATTATGGTGCCAGTTGGCAATTCTATCAACATTACTTTTTTAACTTTTACTTGTTTACTGATATTAAAGATACTAATAATGTCCTGACATGCACCAATATTGCCATGAAAAATTTGGAATTTTTTTCAGGCATGCATCCCAAGCCTAACGAGTTTATATTGGGATATACATTGAATATTTCCCAGGTAAATGACTGAACGATTGTAGTAAAAAGAAGAATGTATTGTAGTTTTAGTAAAGGCTCTCTCGGCTCTAGCGTGGGTTGTCAATCACATCCATTCCACTTCTGAGAGAATACCTCTTTCACAGTAGATTTCCTTGCGTTCAAGCCCCCTACATTTTTTACGCAGAATGTGTTTAAGATGAACATCCCCAGGGGAAGGAACTAAATGTGTTTTCCTTCAAGCTGACAGCTGAATGTAATTATTTGTTGTGCCAGGAGCTTCAAGGTAAAACAGACAGCAGAAATGGAGCCTGGAAACCTGTGTAAAAGAATTGCCATATGGCACGAGGTTCACAGGGACACTGGCACAGCTTGGATTTCTAAATAACTTTCCAGCAACTTGACAACACTTACTGCTCTTTCAGCTCTTAGAGACCATTCCAAAGGTTTGCTGTGGTACACCATTGCACAACCATTATATAGTGTAAAGCAAAGCAAAACCACAATAAACCATGACCAGATGGTACATACATAGAAAGAAGAAATTATTTTCTGTGGAAAACTTTTATAAGGGAGGAGATGCAAGAATATATAAATGTACAAGGATTAACAATTAAACAATACAGTCTTCCTTTGATAAGCAGTCCAGATACGCATAGAGATACAGATGCACACAAATACAGCCGGAAACCTGAAACTTGTTAACTAATGTTGGAGTAAATTGCGATAGATGTATGAGGTTCATCTTATGTTAGATCTATTGCCTTTCTGCTTCATCAGTATCTGTTAATACAAGAGCTTGTAGTCTGGGTGAAAATCTGAACGATAGACATTGTTTAGATAAACGTCTTTGTGGTAGTTTCTTCCATTAAAAAAAAAAATCCAAACTTACCCCATTTATCTCAAGTTGCAAGTTATATTGATTACCTCCCTCTTGATGTACAATCTATGAAAAGAAAGCAATGTTTTGCCAGATTGTCATATACTACACAAGGTTTGAATGGCTTTAAGTATAGAAAAATCATCAAAGGGACCGGTCCGGTTACAGAACAAATTATTATTGCTTTGATTTTGTAATTAATGAATCAAAGAGTCTTTAACAAAGTCATGCTTTTGTGGGGAGGGAAATA